>NC_134456.1:84212514-84522514 GCF_047948215.1 Lycorma delicatula | reverse complement strand
AATATACTATTATGAGAATATGAAATTTAATCATGAATTAAGATAAGATTTTTTAAAGCTGATCATTACAGTACATTTCTGATGCTTTTAGAAAAAAAATGATTTGGTCACCTCATGACTTCCTTGTACGCCTATTAAATTATATATACACTTTTTTTACAGAGGTTAATAACTTTTAATAAATCAATATATTTCAATTAAAAAAAAATGTGATGTGGACACCACATGACGACTTCGTTGTACGCCTGTAAAATTACATGTACACATTTTTTTAAATGCAAAGAACATAAAATTTTATTTTATTAATAATTTTTTATGTTTTTTCATATTTTTTTTAATTGTTTTTTTTTTTTTTTAATATTATTTATCATGCATTTCTTTTTATAATTAGAGGTTAATAGATATTAATAAATCAATATATTCGTATTTAAATTTAGAAAAAAAGTCAAACAAAAGAAAAGAAGATGAAGTCTCATCTAACTGATGTTCCTTCCCCTTGTAAGATCCAAATATTTCATTAATTAAAATGTTATTTGGCTATAACTCTGGAACCAATGAAAATAACTACCACTTATGATGTAAAAACTATCAATGAGGGCCGATTACTGCAGTTAAGAAACCAAAATCCAAATGTTTTTGATTTTAGACTTTTTTTAACACTTTCGGTTCAGTTGATTGCAATATAAAGTGGAGATGCTCAATTAGATGTTACAAAAGTCGTAAATTCGTAATTTCAACATGTTACAGCTAATCGTTTTTGAGTTATGCGAGATGTATACGTACGTACAGACGTCACGCCGAAACTATTGAAAATTGATATTTTAGTTGAAATCTGAAAACCGACATTTTTCGCCATCACAATACTTCCTTTACTTCGTACAAGTAAGTAAATGTTATGAACAGTTTATATAAATTTTTATTTTTATTTTTTAAAGTAAAACCGACTATTAAGTAAAACTGGAGAAGGCTCTTCATTTTCTTATTAAATTTTTATTTTTACAAATCAAATTAAAAAGAAAACATAACCAAAAATTTTTTCCCAATATGGGAATTAATAATTAATATGAAAAAATCAAAGATTATGGATTTTCAGGAGAGGATTGTGGTTATGGCTAGCGAGACATGAAAATTGGTTTCAGGGAAACGATCAGACCTAAGCGGTCAATAAATACTATTACTTGGGCGTTATTTTCACTTTGCTGCCTATCGGAGAGCAACGTGCTCTCTCTTGTAAGAGAACAACGTGCTAAATATGGTTTAGCTTACTAGCTACTAAGCTATATATACTATACTAGCTAAATATGGTTTGAATTATATATAGAATAGTTGTTTTTTTTTGCTAATAATGAAGTACCGGTAAAAAGCAAGTGCGGGGCGTTTTGTAGCGGTAACTAGGGCGGTGGTAACATCTGGGAAACAGGTTTTGGGTGTTTGTATATGGGATGAGTAAGAGGCTTTGCTTAAGATTTTTTTTTTTTTTTTTTTTTTTTTATAAAACGTTAGTTCGTTTTTCGCAGGGCACTCCTAATTATGTAATGATGCACTTGAAATCGGGCAAGATTAATTTTATTTCCTTTTAGTACGATTTATAAATATATTAAAAAGATTTTAACCTTAGAAGAATATCGCTGGCGGCACGTAAACTTTCTATTAAATTTATCGAATACAATATCGGAAGGTAGTGGGAGGGGTGGCGGAAAGGTACTGCTGTGAATTTAGCGAGGGTGTGAGTGGCGCGAGCGATTGGAATGTACAGCTGAAAGTTGAGAATAAATGCACGATGAAGGATTTATGGGAGAAATCGTTGGCACACATGGAAAGGTCGTTTTTTCATAAGATTTACAATCGTATGTATTTACAAACTTCGGGATTGGAATTGTTTTACTGGTAATTTTAACAGGAGCGAAACGTCGGTGATATTTTAAACGCCAGGTGCACTATGGAGATTAAATAAGAGTCCTGGTGTGATGACGGGCAGTGGCTGTGCACGTTATCTTGACGGAGGAATAGATAATTAACCTACTTAATGGAAGCGATTGGAAAAGGCTGATGAGATTTATTAGGTGCGTGTGGTCTTAACAGATGTAGTTTATTTGCAGACTATTATGTATACGAACTAAATTTTTAAAAGCTAATTGACAAATTTAGTAAGCGTGCTTAAGGGGGGGGGGGAGTTGTATGCCAGTGTGCTTGTATTTAGGATGGTTTATATACCGCTGAATTCCGTTGCACACAACTTCAACTATGGTCATAATCAAGCTACATTGATCGTAATTTATTTTCAGCGAATTGGATAGGGATTCAAGGAAACTTGAACATAGTGTTCGCTAGTGTTGTATTTGTTTTTTTTTCTAGTTTTATTTTATTTTGTCTAACTCTTAATGGTCGTAGGATTTTCGATATTACTGTGAATTAACTTTTTTTTATTACTTTGCGGTTATTTTTTTATATCATTATGTTATCCTTGTTTTGTTTGTACTAGAATAATTAATTATAAGAAAACCTGATAGACGACCAGTTCTTGGTCACGTCTATAAAATGTTGATTACGTAATTGTTGTAATTATCTCTTATTCAGAAATAAAATTTTATTATTATTGTTACTTCAATCCGATCTTAAAGTATAAGTTCTTATTAAAAAAAATCAGAAAATGCCGGATAGAGGGAAAATGAAGCGAGTCGTAGGATATTTGTCCATAAATAAGTTTTTTTGTTTATTTTGATGTCTTGAATCAGTCGTCAGTCTCTTTAGTTTGGTCATCACTTTCCCCGAGACGCCCGATATATATATTTATATCGGGCATCTCGTGGATATATATACATATATCGGGCATATAGATCGGGCATCTCGTGGATATATATACATATATCGGGCATATAGATCGGGCATCTCGTGGATATATATATATATAGACAGAGAGAGAGAAGTTAGTTTTCTTTTTTCTCGTTTTTGTATGTTCGCGGATTAAGAAGAATATTCAATTTACTAAAATCTGTCTGCATATTCATTCATATCTATGTGCGCCAAATAATCATTTATTGCCCGGTTTTAAATTTTTAAAGGAGCCCCTCCTCAAGAGGTGTGATGATTTCAAAACTGAATATATAATGCGTAGATATAATTAATGTTTTGTAATAATGATAAGGGTACCGTTTTATTAAGTTTCTTGAAGTAATTTTTTTTTAGATTCTTAAAGTAAAAAAAAAAACAGTTCTTAGTTATCCGTGAAATTGCACAAAAAAGGAAATAATATAGTTGTTAAGACTCGTCGTAAGATAAGGAATTTATAATTCAGTGATATAAAGCATTACGGGTGACTGGCGGTGACCAACCCTTGGTCGGATAAGTACATGAGTATATAGGATATTTCTATCTCTTGTAAACTTTTTTTCTTTTACATCCTAGAACAACTGTAGAGCCTATTGATTTTATAATCAAGGGGTTTTTGTGATTAAATTAAATCTATCGTTATTAAGACTTCCAATTTGAGTTACATCTTATAGAATATTGGGGAAAACATTTTTACAACATAAAAATAGAAGAGAGGTTAGTAATTCGACCGGGTTAGTTTTTTCGTGTACATTTAAGTTGTTTCCAAAATTCTCAAATTCATTGATTCTGTATTATTTTGGACATGATTTTCTTCTGCTGATCCTGTTGTAAGTTTTTCCAGATAGTTGTAACTGAAGCATATTGTAAACAGAAAATTAAAATCGATTTCTATTTATCGTTAACTTATTATTGATCAGGGTTATATACATTCTGACTTAAATTTATTTTTACTCGAAAATTTGTAAGAATTAGTTTTGAAAATTTGCGGGAAAAAATAATATCCCGGTCTCAGTTACGGCTGGTAATAATTTTTATTTCATTCTTCTACGTAATTTTATCAAGGTAAAAAATTTTAAATGAACTTACGTTAAAAAACCATTAAAAACCACCCTTAAAGGGGAAAATAACATTTCTATAACTTTAGACTTTTTTTAGTCGATGTCAAATTCACTACTTCAATATCTCTTCCTATTCTTTTTTAATTAATTTAGGTTTAATTTTTTTTTTTATTATAGTTTTTTCAGTTTATTGGCGTATGTTTTTATGTTTTAGTTTTACTTTTATTTGCCTCTTTCAAAAGAAAAGAACCCGCAAAAGTATGTATGATTTATGTAAAAACAATGCTTTTGAATACAAGCGATCGTTAGTAAGAGTTTCAATGAGAGTAATGATATTTATTTTTAAGTTGAACTCTTATGTAGCCAGAGGGGACGAAGCTCGGAACCGTGTTGGGCAAGGGAAGCAGCCTTTTTGCGGAAGATGTTTCGGTCTTGTCGCACACAAGAGCGACAAGGTACTCTGATGAGGAATCCCTCATTGATCCCTCAAGGTGTGACGGTAGGGCGTGCGTGAGTCGAGGGGGGTATGCATGGGAGCATACTCGGACTCCGGTAGGAAAGGTAAGGGTAGCCCACTAGTGGAGGAGTAATACGGCATCCAGAAGCGGAGGTCGTAATGCCTCATCAGCCATGAGAGACCACGATGGGAGGGTGTCCGACGGCCGGACAATGCTGACGGGTAGTGGTTAGACATCGCCGCTTCACATTCCGAGGCAATGTCTTTCAGGGGGTTACCGGTTAACCTAGTGTGGTAAAAAAAATTGAATTCTATATTAAATAAAATTAAAGGTTCCACCTTCATGACAAATATCGTGTGCCTTTTGGTAGGCCTATATATTTTTTAATTATTTACTTGATTGTTCTACTACAACGGTGCATTTGTGCACCGTTGAGAGTAGAACCGTTATTTCTGCATTGTTTTTCTTTATTATATGATACGACCGTTCATTTTAGGTATGAATGAAAAGATATAAGGAGTAACATAAAATTTTTAGGCGGAATAGGCTGGATTTTTACGGACGGATGCTCTTCCTGACTTCAAACTACTTAAGGGAATGAATTATACAATTTTCTGGCGGGGTGACAAATTACCATACGGTACCAGGATTGGAACCCGAAATCATCGAGATGAAAGTGTTAAACGCTAATATTTTGTTAGTAGGTGGGCTTTATATATGTATCGGGATTTCGATGGCTGTTTTATTTATCGTGCAGTGATACCATCGGCTGTTACGTAAAATCTAGGATTTGTTAGAGATGATATACCGTGCCAAAAGTCAGGGAAGATAGTCTGTTCCTTTGCCTCTTGTAAACTTAGTAATGCGTTAGCTGCAAAACAGTAATGCGTTTTGTGTAGTTGGAAACATTTAAAAGTTTTCTGACGATTCGATGTGCTTCTACGTTTTTCATTTTATTTCTTTTTTTTTGTTTTCTTTCGCTCTGAATTTAATTTTTCTCTTTAAGTAAGTGTTTGGCATGCCGGATTATTTATTAGATGAAGTGAACTGAACCGCTGTACTTATTGATTAGTGAAAGGTTGGGCGGTAGTTAGACGCAAACCGTACAAACTCACACAGCCGTATTGACGGTAGACGTTGTCGCAGACACACGCAGTACTCACAAGTAATGGTAGTGTCCGATGTCGTCGCATTTCGGTCGGAACGAAAGCTCAGTGAACAGTAAGAGCGAGAGTTAGCGGGAGCGGTAAACGGGAAGGAGAAACGAGAATGTTGGGAATGGAGGCCGAAGCGACGGTATTAAAACCACCCGACCAAACCAGACTAGACAAGGGTTGGTCGGACGGTAGATACGTTAATCTAACTTCATTCTACGTTTTACGTTATGCATATTACATTATGTTACACGTTACGCTATCTACCTTCATTAACTAAGATATACCTCTACTCACCCCCCCTTCCTTTCGGTTTACCTCGCAACCGATCTTCTACCCTAAGTTCACTATTATATGATATGCATGAATAAAACATGATATTCTACTATTGTAGTTGTTACTACGCATTTGTATTATAATTATCACGCGTTGTAGCTAATGTTGTTTACAAATAATTTAATTAACATTTATTTACCTAATTTATAAGCGACGATAGTTATCGTATTATTTATATTTACATATTAATCAGAATATTCTGTTTAATCTGTACATGCAGGGTGATTCACGTAGTGTTATCGACTTTTTGTGAGCTCGTTTTACTAGCGAAATAATGAAAAAACTTCACATAAACATGGGTCTGGAAACGCTCCGTTAATGTGTTACTGCTAGCGAAAGATTTCGCCCTGCTTTTCAGGTGTAATAAAACCATACCAATTCTAGGAACCCAAATTAAAGGGTAAACTTGATGGTTTCTTCTGGTTTTTTATCTGAAAAATCTAGTTAAACAGGTTCAGAATTTTATCTTTAATAGTTTTTTTATAATATTTGACGTAAAATAGAAAACTTTGATGTACACGTTTGTAATATAAAAACTTTTTTAAATGGCTAATAAATGTGTTAAACTTATTATTATAACTTGAAGAAAATTTAATTTTGAGCAAGTTGATGTAAAATACCCCGATGAAAAACAAATAAAAGTTCAAGAAATATGATTTTTTTTACTTAAACTTGCTGTTTGAAAACGAAAGGATTACATGTATAAAGAAAGCATGTTTGCTTCCTACAAAGTGCAATGATACAAAAGATTGTGTTTATTAAAGATAAAAATAAAATAACCAGTACTAATGCTATCAGGTATAAAAGTTTATGTTATCTTTCTCGAATTCGCTGTCAAATAGAAAATTTGAGAAATTATGATTTCGCAAGTCGGTAACAGGAATCAGCTGGCCAAGAAAATCTATTTTATGTCGTGTCATCAATTCATTGCATGTTCTGCGTTACTATTTCTGGATTGTTCCCAGTAATGTAGTTTAATGTGTTTTATTTTAATCGGTGTCGTACTGCAGCAATGCTCTTATTATTTATAACTGAGGAATACGCCGTCAGGGTATTTATCGTGGGAGTGTCTAGTGGGAATGCATCCACTGCTGCTGCAGAATATCAAAGACATTTTCCTATCCGCAGAGTTCCAAATCCTAAAACAATTAGTAACACATTCTATAGAGAAACGGGAACACTTACCAACATTAGTACTCACCACGACCTCTCTGCTCGTCATGATGCCGATATTTATGAAATCGGGGCTCCTGAACGGAGTCCGGGTGTTTGTAGCACACGGTGGTTCGATCTGCGGTGTGACTTCACAACACTTCACAACAAGCTGTATCCCTATGTTAATCAACGAGTACAAAATATTCAACCCAGAGGTGATCTTCGTTTCTAATATTGCAACTGGTTGAATATGAGCCGCCGATTGCTTAGGTTCATTCTATTTACTAACGCGGCCCAATTTACTCATGACGGCACCAGTAACGTTTGCAACGAATACGAATACATTTGGGCAGAAGTCAATCTATGCGGCAGTAGAACGTAATTTGCAACCCCGATTTAGCGCTAATGTGTATTTTGGTGTGTTACAATTTGTGGTCTAGTTTACGATCAACTATTTGGATCGTTCTTTGAGTTAATCTAAATTCCAGCATTTACTTGGAATGTAAGGAACAATTAATTACCGCTGCTATTAGATGTTTCATTAGCGTTAAGATCGCATGTAGTTTAAGAACCACGATGGTGCACATCTCGCTTCTCACGTGGTATCATTAAATGAGCAATTTCCAGCGAGATGGATTGGCCGAGGCGGCCCGTACTCCTGGCCACCGAGATCACCTGATCTAATACCGTTAATTTTTTGCGAGTGAGATCGGTTTAAAGATATTGTGTACAAGAAAAATGTTCATATATGCGTGGAGAATTGGTTGCTAGTATTAGAGATAGTCGCAAAAATTAAGGAAAATCGTGCAGAATTGTGGAGAGCAACGCCAGCAATCCGAAAGCGTGCGGAAAAATGTATCGAAGTGGACGATTTTTGATAATTTACCGTAAACTTTATTAAATGTATTGATTACATTTTTATTTTTTAACATTGTATCGATTATATTTTAACTTCGTTTTGTGTAGTTGGAAACATTTGAAGTTTTCATACAGCAAGTGTTAGTAAAAAAAATCATATTTCTTGAACTTGCATTTGTTTTTTATTGAGCTATTTTACATCAGTTTTCTTGGAATTAAATTCTCTACAAGTTTTGATTATACATTTTGCGCATTTTACAAAGTCATTTAACAAAGTTTTTTTACTGCAAACGTAAAAGAAGTTTTGTTAGAAACAAAATTTCTGTTTTACGTCCAATATTATGAAAACTATTGAGGATACGGTCCTGAAACCTGTTTTATTTGATTTGTCAGGTCAAAAACCATAAGGAACCATCTAGTTTACCTATTAATTTGCGTTCCTACAATTTAGTACGGTTTTATTTCACTCTTTGTCCAGGAATCAGGACGAAATTTTTCGCTAGCCGTAAGTAGCTTTTTAAACGTTTCCAGACCCATGTTTTTACGTACTTTTTCCATTATTTTCTCTAGTAGAATGAACTCGGAGAGCGTCGGTGACACTACGTGAATCACCTTGTATATGTATTTGAAACCTGTAGCTTTCCCTTATGGTACCTTGAGAAACAATAAATTACCTGATCGGACTAAATATAAAATCATAATTACAGTTCGGATAAATTTTTATAACCGTCTTTCTGTAAAATAAATGCAGGTTGTTCGGGTATTCATATGGTAATCTTTAAATAATTTTTCAACCGGTACACATAGTTAAAGGAAATTTAGTAGACGTTGCTACTTCGATACGATCAATATATTTTCGGAATGAGACTATCGCATTCTCAAGCATCTAGGGGTCTTCTCATAGGGTGCAATTAAAACATTTTTAATGGAAAAAGAGGTTGCGACATATCATTTCAAAGAGGATCGGGAAAAAACTGACGTAAAAAGATTGGGCTGCTAATAACCCTAATCAAAATGGCGCAACAGTTTAATTTTTTCACAGCTGTTATAAAAGCGGTATACTTTACCTTTTAAATAACTGATTAACATTGAAACAATAAAACGATGTAATTTAGCAAGTGGTCCTACCTCTCAAGACGATCTACTTTTCAGTTTGAGATCGCTGATTGGGTTATACTACAGGCCGTCATTTTGGTTAGGTTGTTGTAACTTCGGTTATTACGTCAACATTTTTGTTTTTTAATTATTTTTAAAATAATATGTCTGAATTTTACTATTTTCAATTTAAACATTGTTTAATTCAGTTCAACTCTTAACTTGGGGGTGTGGTGGAACTTCCTAAATTTATATGTCCTATGTTGAACGGTTGTAAAGTCAAAGAGTAACCGTACTTATAAAAACTTTGTATGTGTGTGTATTTATATACTGTATTTATATTTGTTTTTCTACATTATTTAATAAACAAAAATATATTTGACCTCTACCGGGTTGGTTTGATGGTAAACTAGTCGTCGTAAGTCAGCTGATTTCAAAGTCGAAGTTCTCAGGTTCAAATCCTAATATACTTTTATTCTTATTTGAAGCAGGGCTGTGGACAGCGGTGTTCTTTGGTAGTTTTTTTCCAACTATTACCACACGTCTCAGGAGTAGTCGGCCTTAGTTTGTTCAAGACTACACATTTACCTGTACAGTTACATTTCACCGATAGTCGCTAAAGACTTTAATTGTTGATGCGACGATAAATAAAAGTACGTATTTAAAAAGAAGTACTTATATTTCGTATTTAAAAAAATAGTTTAACAAATAAAGGAAAATGTAATTAATTGTATCAGTCAATAGTTTATATACTGTGGTTTATTAATTTATATTCAACAAAGTAGCTATTCCTTTTCATAAATTAATTTGTTTTTGAAGGTTATTTAATAATCAAAGATAATTTATGATTAGTTGAACCACTGACATGGTTATCATATTACGCTTATTTAAAAATAATAAAACCTTCAATTTTTTTTGTATATGAAAATAAAGACGCTGAAATCAAATATGTTATGTAATGTAACTAAAAAGATCGAATTATAAATAAAAGTAAACGCTTACTGAATTTTTACTTATTTAAGTTAATTAATCGGTGCAAAACAATTATTATATAGTTTTCTTTTGTAACACCATTACGGTGTAGACTAATTAAACAAAATAATTAGATAAAAGCTAATAAATACTAAAATAAATAATTTATTTTACTTAAGCAACTATTTTCAATAAACTTACAAGACTTATTGAAGACGGGATGATCAGTCGAATTCAAATTTTCAGGATACATTCCTGTTATCCCAGGGTAGGTTTTAAGCCATTGATCGAAGGCCTAACCCCTTAGTTTGTTGGGGGGAGGGGGGTAATTGTGAATTAAATATATTCGTTAAAAAAATTAAATATTTTACTTCTTTTACTTCATTTTGTTTCTGTCACCATGGCAACAGAAATAAGTTCTGAATCCTTCGCCCTCAAAGGTGTGCGTACTTTAGTTACCATATATACTACTATTCTGTCTTTTGTAATTTAATTTCTTTAAAGCCTGAATACTTTAATTGTTATCGGTATTATTCTCACAATCGTGACTGTAACGAACGCTGAGTGGGCCGAAACGATCTCGGCGGCTCTGGAGTTCACCTGAAACCTTGAGGTTTAGCTGATGGAGGTCCTATACGGTTGGGCGAGCAAAGTGAGCCCCGACTGGCTGGACTTAATATAAAGTAAGCAGAAATAACTAACGAAATTATTAATTCGCCTCTTTACTTACATGGCACATCAATACTTTTTCCCCTCCCACCATCCCAGACCTGGACCTGCAATGAAGCGTCACGCGATCCTGGAAGGTGCCTCGCCTCTGACCACTGAGGATCTCCGGACCGTGTCCCCATGTTGAATCCCTAGAGGGGCCCGCCATTGGGACACGGTCTTAACTCTCCCCTGTGGCTTAGGCGGTCTTAACAGCCCGCCTAAGACACAGGCTCCACCCCGAGACCCCCGTGGTTCCCCAATCACTCATCCGGTGCGGTCCACCTCAGCGAGCCGTCACCTCCTGATTAGAGCTGCTCGCCCTTCCCTTAAAAGTAGTTCCCCAATCTGCTTCCCAGCCCCGATACGCCTGCTCCTTTGACTTCATAATCCCAGCCGCTAGCGCCTTAACAGCCCGCTACCCATCCCTACCACGCAACATATAATCGACGGGGGTTTCTGGCACCAGCCACCGCAGGCGCCCTCCTACCCCTCTGCTCACCTGGGGCACACATAAAACGTATGTTCGTGAGTATCTAGTTGCCCACAGTAAATGCCATTGCTCACACGTTGCCCGCATCAATACCTTAAACTGGTAGAACCGAACACTTTATTCGTCGATAAACGAGTGAAAATTAGAATCCGCGTTTAACGACTATATATAATTTTTTGAATATTTGACGTAAACAATTCTGTATTTGATTTCTAGGCCTTAAATCATTCACTTATTTAAAATTTCTTTTTCATAGATGTTCTGTAAAATAGACCGTCTCCATCGTTAATACCAAAATGGAGCACCTTCTCGCTATGCTCCTCGAGTTTAAGATTACTTCGACTGAACTTTTCATAAACTGGTAGGACACCGAAGAACAATTGAATGACCCCCTCCCACCACACGTTCATGTTGTTTTAATGCTTCGTGTGCTTCGTGCTTTTTCGTTCTGAGGCGTAGTCAAGACACGGTATTTTCATCAAAAACCGTGTTTTGAAGAAAATACCGGTTTACAATTTTTTCTTCAACACAACCGTGGCGGTTCAAGGTTTTTCGGGTTTTTGAAAAACCTTAACTGCCATAAGTTATCGATATTGTTAATAGGAAATAGAACTTTATTGGGGCAAAATAAAGTTAATTTAGAGGTTAAATGTTATAAGAAAAGCATAAGGACAGAATAAAAATTTAGCTGACATGTGTTAAACGCTTAATAATTTAGTTTTTTTTTTTTCGTTAAAACAAACGTTAAATAACCACCATTTTGGTTAATTGCCGTGGATAAAGTTTTTTATTTCATAAGTTTTGTTTTTCATTGCCTTGAAAATTACAGGTCATAACCCTGCTACACCCTACACTTAAAAGTTTTGGAGTGTCCACCCCTTGATGTTTGGAACATTCCAAACTTTGGTTAATAGAACACCACATGGTGGTCATGGTAATCTGTTAGTTACCGAAAAATAGATCGTTTCGAGGTAAAAGCACGTGCTTAATTTAATTTTTGTTCATTTTAGCTATTGAAACTTTATTTAAAGCTTCCCATACTTCGTTAACACACTTTCTATAAACATTTAATTTCAATATTTTAGGGTTTTTGGTTCGTTGTCGATGTATGTAGTTTAAAAAAGAGAGACTTTTTTTATATATGGAACAAAATTTGCACAGAAGGATGAAACTTTACGTGCACGTATACAGTAAGGTTATCTTTCTTTATGTCAAAAATGTATGTTTTCTAATTTTAAAAAAATGAACTGATTTTATAGTTGTTTATTCTAATATTTTTAATAAAAGATTCTGATATTTTGCTGTGGGAAAAGGGGTTAGTGGCGAAAGTTAATATCACATGTTTATAAATGCAGTAAAAAAGATTATAATTGAAGATTTTTAATTCGAGAGTAATATTCATGTCGCTAATATTGGATGTGTTTTTATTACTGAAAACGTGTTGTATCGTGAACTCTTAAATGATATTTTGTATCACGTTTCACGTTCTAGATTGGACCGAAAAGATATTTATCTTAATGTTGTATTATAGAATCTTCGATTTAATTCACCATACTTAAACTGTATGTAACACCCAAAATATATAGATATTCTATCGAGAGTTTGGTACGACTTTTTCGAAACTATCGGTGAAGCTAACTGATTCTTGAAATTCCGTTATAAGGATTTTTTTTTAATTCATTCTACTTACCATAGTAATAATTCGCCGTTGAATATAAAGAAAAAAATTGTTTTTATATACATCCTATCCTTATAAAAAATAAAAATAAAAAATTAATGTGGACACCACATGACTTCCTTGTACGTCTGTTAAATTATACATACTAATTTTTTTTTTTAAATGAAAAGTACATACAATTGTATTTCATTAATAACTTCTGATGTTTTTTCATATTTCTACAGACGGAACTTAATAATTATTAATAAATCAATGTATTTAAATTAAAACAAAAAAAGAAGGAAATGAAGTCGGATTCGAACCGATTTGCCTTCCCGTTGTAAGATCAAATTATATGTCATTAATTAAAATTTTATTTGGCTATAACTTATAATATATCGTAGAAAAGCTCTCAATGAGGGCTTATTACTGCAGTTAAGAAAATTTCCAAAATCCAAATTTTGGATTTTGGGCTTTTTTGGACACTTTTGGTCCAGTCGATTGCAATCAAAAGGGCAGGTTCAGAATTACATATTACAACAGTCCTAAATCCACGTCACGCCGAAAGTATTCAAAATGGACTCAGGGATGGTCGAAATGGGTATTTCCGTTGAAATCTGAAAACAGAAATTTTTCGCGATCCCAATACGTCCTTTATTTTGTACAAGGTAGTAAAAAAGAAAATGATCTTATCTATCTTATATATAACCCCGGAATTGTGAGGCTCACCGTAGAGGAAAGGTGTGTCTGTATCCCGACCACTTCTACCTTAAGATACTACTGGATGGATCTCTTTTTTTTAATTGTAAGACTGGTTGTAGGTAGACCCATCGGGTCTACCGTCAAACAAAACACATTACAAACATAATGAATCCAAAATAACGTCATCGACAAAATTTCCAATCTGCATATGCACAAATGCAAGCAAAATAGCAAATTATTTGCCACTAGTTATACCGGGTGTATAAAATAGAAGATTTTAACATGACGATCTTTTTGATCGCACTCTGTAAAGATTCAACATTTCATCTTCGTGGAAATGCTCTAACACACACCTATTCTCTCTATTTGGGGATCAGAAAATTCCCATGATGTCTTACGATGTGAAAGAGACTCGCCAAAATTAAATGTTTTCTTTGCAATATGCCGATGGCAGGTTACGGGCCTTTGTGTTTTGCTGAAGCAAGCGTAACGGTAGTTACTTATTCGGAAATGCCGCTTACAGTCTCTTTTATAGATGTAAGATCGACAAGAGATTTTTATTTGGCAACAAGATGGTGCGGTCTTCATCGGCATAGCTTTGTACGGGATTGATGTTTTATCGATCCCTGGATCGGTCAGTACGGACCGATGATACAGCTTTTTTAAGGGGTCTCCAAGGTCATCCGATCTGACCCCGTTTGAATTTTTCCTTTGGGGTTTTATAAAGGATGTTATGTGTATACCTCCGCTACGTACTGATCTACCCGATTTGAAGCACGATATTTAAAAAACTGTTGTTTCTATTGCCCCGCACGTGCTGGTTAAAGTACGGAACGAACTCTGGTATCAGGCGTGCCGCGTGAAAAAAATTAATTAAATACTTGTAGGGAAAAAGAGTTAATCTTATTTGTGATTCATTACTGTAATTCAACGTTAAGAGATATTAACTAGCTTTAAATTGATGATTTTTTTTTTCTCTGAAGTTTAGGTACTCCTTTTTTGATTACGTACAACAATATTTTTAATTGCTCTTTTGCCGTTCTGGTTCGTGCAGTGAACCAGTATAGTGCGTGCGGTAGATAGATATTTTTTTGACACAATCTTTATTGTAATGTAGTAACATTAACATGCATTTTCAAAAACTAGTTCTTTCTACAGTCTGATTAAATTAAAATAAAACATTATTCTAATCAAGGTGGAGAAGATGGAAATGTGTTTTATTTAATGGATTATATTTTTTACTAAAATGCTCTATTAAATTTATTGGTTGTATTTATTGTGCATGAAGCGGAATAGCGTGGAGAGTTTGTTAAAACTTTTTTGATTTATCTTTGTTTTCATATTAGTAAATTTTATAAAAATATCGATATAATTATAAATCTCTTTTTAGATCCATGTTATCCTTTTACATTACACTGCCTAATAGTATTTTATTATTTTTTTTAAGGAAAGGCTGTTTGTTTATTTTGATTTTAGTTAACTATTATTTTTTGTCTCAATTCTTTTTTTTGGTGGGCGGGGGGAGAAAAAATCTTGATTTCGTGGTATAGACAACCGTTCATTCATTTCAGTTTTGAACACCTTTCTTATTTTTGTTGTAAATGTTTAATCAAGTTTACTGTGTAAAGTATTTATACAAATTTCATTCTGATTGTTTATTTGCTGGGTTTTTAAAAATCTATACTCAAATCTTTTGTTTTCTTTTTCCCTATTTCAAAAATTCCCCATTTTCCCTATTTTTAAAAAAATTCATTTTTTAAATGAAAAATTTCCCTATTTTTTTATCTACGTTATACTGTTAGGTGAACGTTTTCAATTTGTCCTATACAAATTATTTTATTACTAAAAAATACTTAAATTTCTAAATTATTTGTAGTGCCATTTTTAGCATCAATTTTTTTTTTATTCCTAATGTGTACGTTGTTAGCTGTTCGACTTTGTGAACATTAAGCAACTCCGTGGTCCAATGAGATGAGGATGAGATCCTCATCCTGGTCGGGGTTAATCGAATTCCGACCCATCAAAGTATAATGTTTTATCTACTGTCTAATATTCGAATCCGTGTACTAGGATTTGTACCGTAGAACCT
Organism: Lycorma delicatula; assembly: GCF_047948215.1. Lineage (NCBI taxonomy): Eukaryota > Metazoa > Arthropoda > Insecta > Hemiptera > Fulgoridae > Lycorma > Lycorma delicatula. The sequence continues at coordinate 84,506,947 of NC_134456.1, read as the reverse complement.
TAAGACTCGGAAATCATGTTTTAAACACGAATGTTTGGTGTGTAATATAAATATCTGGATTAACAGAAATTATAATATATAACATTATTAATTAACCCAATGTCATTCTGTTATTCGTAATAAATTTACGTGAAAATTTAATGAAATTGGTTTAAAAATTTAACCTTGAAAATAAATTATACCCTCGTCTTCTGTACGATTGTAGCGCGTGCACGTTAACAACCTTTTAATAATTTCTTTATTATATCGCTCTTTTCTTATTTTTTTCTTTTCTGATTATGTGGTTACACTGTAAAGCAACACAGTATACTATGAATGTGAACTGTGCTAATCGGTTCAAATTTTATGTTAGGGATTTTCCAGATTTGTCGTTTCATGACGTAAAATATATATATATATATATATATATATTGAGAAAACTCCGTAAAATATATGTATGTATGTACGAACATACTTACTTATATATGTATGCATGATGGGTCTGTTTTTGCTTGATATTCAGACGATAGATTGATGAAATTGCTTGCTTTATAGATTGATGAATTTGCTTGATAGATTTTGATGAAATTTGATTCGATGATTTCTATATGTAGGACATTGATGCCATTTGATTCAAGGGGACACAAATACGGGTATTAAGAAAATTTTACTCGACACGTATCTAAATTTTTTCATATAATGTAATGCCCCTTAGGAAGCTAATATATTTTCTGATGATTTTGGTGTTTTTGCATTCAAAAACCACATTCTTGAACTAATTATATGATTCCATTACATTAATACGTCACTTAGGTTATGTATTTGGTAATCTTATTTAGAAGTGGAGATTAAATAATAATTTTTTTTTTGTTTTTTCGTCAGTTATTGTTTTGCTTAATTAGTTCTGAATGGATTAACAGTTTTTTTGATACAGTTTTCTACAGTGACTTCCGAGTTCAAATCATTGATCCCACTTAATTTTTATTATACTCAGTATGTCTGAAAAGTTCCTGAACTAAATTAAATAAAAATACAGATTTATAGATAAACGAATTTACTCACATCAGCCCTCTTTATAGAACCCTGCTGTAGTTATACATTCGTTGCAGCGCCGGTATAGCCTGTCAAATGCTCTGGAGAAATCACTTAGTGGAATCCCCTTCAACTGCTCGGTGCAAGCTCTTTGGATGGCTGGAACGTCGTCGAAAAAACGGCCTTTTATCTTCTTGAATTTCGGGAACAGAAAATAGTCTGCTGGACCCAAGTCGGGTGGGATAAGACTGATTTGATTTGTGGTATAATAACGTGTTAGAACTGTTGCCATGTGTGCCGAGGCATTTTCGTGCAAGAGTCCAACTGCCCGGATCCCGGTACTCGAGCCGGATTCGACGAATACGACGCTACAGGCGTTTCATTACTTCCAAATAGATTTTAGAATTCACGGTTTGACTAGTTGGGACAAATTCATGATGAATCAGGCCCTTTGAGTCAAAGAATGCAATCAACGTCGTTTTCACGCTTGATTTTTGCTGCCTGACTTTCGCCGCTCTGTGCTCCAGGACTCAACCAAGCAGCGGATTGACGCTTCATTTGCGAATAATATATGAAGCACCAACTTTCATCCCCAGTTACAATTGTTTGCAAACAATTTGATTCGCTATCGGCAGTTTCAACGAAATCTTGAGCCAAAAAAGAAGCACTTGTTTTTATTCTTCGGTCAAAAAGTGTGGAAGGAGAGGAGATCACACCTTTCGGCGTTTCATTTTTCCTGTTAGAATTGTACGTACCGCGTCTTTGCCGATGTTTAGATCTTCGGCTATGGCCCGTAGGTTGAAATGAGATTGTTCGAGCAGGAGCGCGGGCACTTTCGCAATGTTATCGTCGTGAACAACTGTTGACGGCCTCCCACTTCGTTCGTCGTCACCCGACGACTCTCTACTCTCTTTAAACCGCTTCCACCACGTACATGTTGTATTACGAGATGCGGCTTCATCACCGAATGCTTGCTGTGTCATAGAATAAGTTTCAACGAAAAAGTCGAACACAACATTTTATCGCGCTTCTCTGTTCCATGTCGCAAGTTCGCACAAGGTCATATGAACATAACGTGCACGGCCGAATATAACACGAGACTGGAGTGACGAACCGTAATGAAATTTTGTACACGCAATCATCAGACGTCGTACTGCATGGTTCCTTGGTTGTCCGAAAGATGGCGCTGCTTGTATCGACTACAGAAATTTAGTTCGGGAATTTTTCAGACCTCAAAATTTTACTAAAAGAATAAAATCATTTCTTTTTTAACGTAATACTTTACTTTCATACTTAATACGGAGGTTGTCTTTTATGTTTTTACCAATGACCACTAGATGGCGCTATTGAGATGTGACAATACTATTGTAGTAAAATTTGTCTTCTTTTTGTTACAACAGTGCCAGGTTGGATATCAGCCGAGTAGTTTGATTACAGTTAGCTTTTAACAAACTGTTTTCTTTAAAAAAAAAGTAGATTTCACGTGAAGCGTTTCGTTGGATGATTTTTTACGATTTTTGTAGTAAGTGTTTTAACTCAACAACAATGCTTCGAATCGCTTCGTTCAACCTTTGGTAATGATTCAACATCAGAAAAGACTGTTTATAATAGGTTTGCCGAATTTAGTTGTGGTTGTGCTTCTTTCAGTGATGAATTCGTGAATGTCGACCAAAATCGGTTGTTTTACCAGAAAACGTCGACGCTGTCCGACGCTGCATAATCCGTTTACAGCATAGTAACAGGAGACGAAACTTGGATATATTCGTACGAGCCGGAATCTAACAACAGTAAACTATTTGGGTTTCCAAGATGAACCGAATCCAACAATGGTGTTCGTTGGCGAAGCACTTCCAAGAAAGAGATCGCTTGTTTCTTCGGTTATACTGGACATGTTGCGACCATCTCTTTTAAGGATCGAAGAAAAGTTAATGCTGAATGGTGTACAACGATTTGTCAGAAGTCATCAATGAAATCAGGTAAAAAAACCGAAAACGTCACATCATTCTTGATCATTACAATGCCAGCTCATACACAGCACGTCAAGCAGTTGATTATTTGACGAAGAAACCCATTGATTAATGTTTCATTATCCGTGTTCATCTGATTTATCCTCTAATGATTTGTTTTTGTTGCCAAATGTCGAACAAAAAATCCGTGGACAACGATTTTCATCTCTTCAAGAAGCTTTTGAATCCTTCCAAAACCATGTTTTTCAGGTTTCAACTTTAGGGTGAAAAAAATATTTCGGGAATTGATTCGAACGCGTGCAAAAGTGTAAATCTTAAAGGCGAATATTTTGAGAAAAAATAAAACGATTTGTACCAAAAAAAATATTTTTTGTTTTTGTAAAAATTTAAAAGGCGGCCCTCGTGTTACACTTAATTTTACTGCTGCGTAGTAGTTTAAGGCAAAGTCCTCGTAGCTGGCCGGAAAAGTTTCTAAAATGCAGTTTTTCTACTTTCACTGCAAAACTTCCAGCATTTGGTCACTCTCGATAGTCGTTTCTCCATGTCATTTCTTGTGTTTTTATCTAACGCGAGATGCCTAGCGTTTGTATTCCTTTAAAACTCTATTTTTTATTTATTTCTTACGGGTGTTATATTTTAAAGATCTATTTAAATTTTCCCTTGAATCTATTGTAAATTTTAAAATAAATGCAACTTGTAGAAAAAATGCTTTTAAATTACATTATTATTAATGTTGTAGTATGTTAATGGAGTAATCTATAATGCTGTTCGATTAAAGTTAATTCGATTGACTAGTCCATGGAATGACAGTTTGTCTTCTTTTTTCTTATTCTAAAAATAGTGTACGGTTGAAAACCTATGAAGTCTATTAATTGAAATCGAAATAAACCATTTCGTTTTCTCATTCTTCCGAACGCTTTAATTGGATTTACACGTGTAATTTTTAGGATGTAATTAGTCTTTTATAATACTTAACACATTAGATTTACCTTTATTGTTATTTTAATGGCCTAAAAAGATAGTGTAATTTTTTTTTATAACAGGCTTGAATTCTGGGTTACAGCGATTTTAGGCTAATATTGAAACAGGTTTTAATAAATTATTGCTGGCTGGTACTTGTTATTTTGGATGAGATGAAAGTTATGATAATACTAAGGTTATGATTATCTGCGTAAAAGTGGATATTTATTTATATTGCTTTTTTATAAGTTTTATTTTAATGGGGATTTTTTTTTTTTTTATTGAAATATTTTTAAAAATTCGTCTGACGATTTCTCCTTCTCACCATATTCCTCAACTTGTTATGAAGTAGAACGCAAGTCATTGAAAAAAAAAACAAAAAACGAAGCCTTCTGTAAATTAAAAAATTACCGCTTCCGCTACAGCTCTCTCGGTTTTCCTCAAAAATAAATAAATAATGCTTTTTTTTTACAACTTTATTTGAGTATTCGTTAAAAACGTTACTTTTAAATATGATTAGGGTATGTTAAATAATAAATAATATATTAGTGAATATTTAATTAAAACATTTTTAATATTAACCATCCTTATCTTTTACAACAGATCATTGAATTTTTTTTACGTTTTGATAAATTATATTTCATTCTGCAATATTTATAATACACTTTTTAAACTGTAAGATTCCAATTTCTAGTTTAGGTTTTCTTTTTTTTTACATTACTGATTACTTTTAAGTTGCAACGAATAGGTTTCTTAGTATTAATTCCCAAGAAATAAAAGTTTAAAAATTAATTACTTTTCCGTTTTCGTTGAATGTTTTCATTTGCAGTAAAAATGTTCACAATCTATAGCCTCTGACGTTCCGTGCATTTATTATTTACGATTTAGCAACGTTTGCTTTAAATCTACGCAGATGATGTTTTCTATAAAGTACGGGAACCATCAAATAATCTTTTAACCGTTAAACTTACACAAATGAAATTAAGCAAATCCTTTTTTTTCGGTATGAGACAACCCAAGTCCCCTTGGCACTGGATACGGGTGGGGATTCAAACTTTTTTATTTTAAGGTTAGGGTTGTGACGCATCTTTTTATATTGTATCGATAAACAAGTATTTTTACAAAAAAACCTTCGAACCACTACAACCCCAACCGAAATGGTTGTCATTAAGTAACTTAACAGACACTTTCAAAAATGGTCTACAGTATTTCTTATGTAACTATTCATCAGTGAAACACTAAATATATATATATATATATATATATGAGGTGTGATCAAAAAGTATCTAATCGTGCTCATAAAAATAAAAATACTCTACCTATTTCGTTCAGTGATTTGTTTTTTTCAAAGTTGACTCCTTTTGATGATGTAACACGCTTATCTTAGAGATGTTTCCTTTGATGTAATCATTTTTCAGTCGTTTTTAGTAAGTGCTCTTGTTGCTTTTCTTTAAGCGAAATTCTAAGACAGATAAATCGCAAGGAGTTGTGTCTGATGTCTGGAGAGGTTGCTGAAGTCGTTCGATCCCGTATTTTGCCAAGAATTGGCAACCTATTCTTGGCAATTTTTAGCATGGCATACGATGACAATAGTTCAACAGACAGACGGGTATTCAAGAAATACATTGAGGTAACAAATATTTTTTTCTGCTTTATTTGATGAAATTTTAATACAGCGGTAACATTCTAAAAAAAAAATATATCATTTTATCACAGATAAAAAAATGAAATAAAAATAACATGTATACAAAAACTAAAAATCTGTGATAAAATGCTTGCTTGCTTTTACTTCCTTGTGCGAAGTAAAGCAAGTATTGTGATGGCAAAAAATGTCAGTTTTCAGATTTCAACGGAAATATCCGTTTTGACCATCCCTAAATCCATTTTGACTAGATTCGGCGTGACGAGCTGTATGTACATATGTATCTAGCATAACTCAAAAACGATTAGCCGTAGTATATTGAAATTTTGGATTTAGGACTGTTTTAACATCTAGTTGTGCACATCCCGTTTTGATTGCAATCTACTCAACCAACAGTGCCCCCCCAAAAAAAAAAATTCAAAACATTTGGATTTTGGACTTTTTCTTAGGTAGTAAGCCTTCATTGAGAGCTTCCCAACGATGTATCATAAGTCGTACTTACTTTCATCAGTTCCAGAGTTATAGCCAAGTAAAACTTTAAGTAATGAAATATTTGGAACTTACAAGGGGACGGCTCATCGGTTCGAATCCGACTTCATCTCCTTTTTCTTTTTTTAACTTTTTTTTAAATTTAAATATATTGATTTATTAATAATTATTAACCTCTGATTGTACAAAAAAAATCTTTACAATAAATAATAATTCTATAATAACGATAAAAAAATGAAAAAATATCAGAAGTTATTATTGAAATAAATTTTTGTATACTTTTCATTTTAAAAATATGAGTATATGTAATTTAATCGGCGTACAAGGAAGTCATGTGGTCTCCCCATCGAATTTTGTATGTTAAAAGTAAAGAGAAGTGTTTTTCTCGGATGTCTTGCGCCAAATTAAATTAAATTAGAATCATCATACTGTTACATTTTCTTTCCTGCACGGTTTCGTGAAACAAAATTTGTTATACTGCCTTTAAATTCGCCCAACAATAAATACAAGTTACAATCGGTTTGACCTAGTCGCTTATATGAATTCGAACTAGAACTGTCGGATTAGAATTTTTGAGTTCTATCTGTGAACAGTGTGGAAGAACTATTGCTCTGAAGATTTTTTTGTTATTAATCGTAATGATAATATAATAAATTTTAAGTTGAAAGTATGGAATGGTGTAAGTTTCTGTTAATGTGATATATTTTTTATTTTGCTAATCTGTACGTTGGACTTGCTTAGAAATAGTTAAGTTTTGTATATTACCGGTAGCGACTACATTTCGTGCCGTGTACATAAACATAAGGCTTAACGTGAATAGTAACCGAGCCGCTTACCGTTACTGTTGTTAGCAATTAAACATGCATGACCTCAGCCGGTGAACTCATGAACTCCTTACCATCGTTAATTAATTATTTTCGTATTATATAACAAATATTTACTATTGACCTCGGTTATTTATTTTTTTTATCCAATTTACTTGTTTCCTTATTCATAAATATTTCTGTTGTTTTGCCTAGCCTATATAATGTATATACTAGTATATGTTATGTTAGGGATACGTCTAAAATTTCATACAGGTATGCGTGTCCACACCTTTATTTAAGTCGCATGTTTGGTAACTGTAAACCCGTACACACTTAACTAAAGTTCGCTAAATGTTTTGATTAATGTACTTTCTGCGTGTAGGCACATTACATACGTATGACAACTATTTGTTGCATCGATGGAGAATTATTCAGCCATAAAAAAAATTTTATTATTATCTGTTGACTTTTCCTTATTTGGTTTTTATTTTAAAGTTCTTAATTTTTATTTGTAAATTCTTTTTTTTTTTTAAATTAACCCTTTAATTGGAAACAGCACTACTTAACTACCGGAAGTGTCATTTCAAATATTGTGTTATAAAAATTCATTCCGTAAAACTAATTTTGTATATTAAAAACGACTGCGACCTCGATAAACGAACGTGTTTAATTGGTTGCGTGTTAATGATAAACGTGTAACCAATATAACAGACCTAGAAATAATAATATTGAGAAATGGAATTCAAGTAATAAAACCTAGGTAACAACTATAATATTTAGGTAAAAATTAAACACAAGAAGTAAATTTCTATTTCCATCAATCCTGCAATTTAACGTGGTGTTTTTCCCCCCTGGAAATTATTCTACATTTATTTGATAAAAAAAGGATTATTATAAAATAAGAAGTATTTTTTTACCTCCATTCAAATAAGTTTTGTACGAATCAAAAATCACAGTTTGAAACTGAAGTTTCCATAACTGTTACCCTTTTGCTCGGATCCACTGTTGTAAAGCGGCCAACAATGTTAAAAAAGCTTGAATTAGTTTTTTTTCTACTTACTGTACGAAGTAAAGGAAGTATTGTAATCGTGAAAAATTTAGGTTTACAGATTTCAACGGAAATATCCATTTTGTCCATCCCTGAATCCATTTTCAGACGTCTACGTACGTATATGTATCTCATATAAATCATAAACGATTAGCCGTAAAATGTTGAAATTTTGGTTTTAGGACTGTTGTAACATCTAGTTTTGCACCTCCCCGTTTAACTGCAATCGACGTCACCAAAAAAGCCCAAAATCCAAAACATTAGGATTATGGACTTTTTCTTAACTGCAGTAACAAGTTCTCATTGAGAGCTTTTCAACAATATATCATAAGTGGTACTTATTTTCATCGGTTCCAGAGTTATAGCTAAATAAAATTTTAATTAATGAAAATTTGGATCTTACAAGAGGAAGGCACGTCGGTTCGAATCAGACGTCATCTCCTTTTTTTTATTTAAATGTATTGATTTATTCATAATTATGAAACTCTGATTGTAAAAAAATCATAATTTATTTGTGAAATAAAATTTTATGTACTTTTAAAAATGTGTGTATGTAATTTCATAGGCGTGTAAGGAAGTCATCTGGTGTCCCCATTAGATTTGTTTAAATATCTGATTATTTTTATATTAATTTTAAAATATTGATTTGTTAATAATTGTATCTCTGATTGTAAAAAAAAATTACGATAAATAGTAATTCAATAATAACAATAAAAATAAAATAAAAATATGAAAAAAAGAAGTTATTAGTAAAATAAAGTTTTATGTACTTTTAAAATTGTGTATATGTAATTTAATAGGCATACAAGGAAGTCACGTGGTATCCACATCGGTTTTTTTTTACTTAATCGTTTAATCCTGTGTTAATCTGCATCTATTTTAAAATCGATTGGCTTTAGTGTGTCAATGGTAAGCCATATAATTTTCTTATTTATTTTAAATGAACGAGAAACGTAGAAATTTTCAGCCGGTCTTATGAAATTTCTAACAATAATTTTAAGAAAATCAACAGAACGGAATTATTAAATTACTAGGTCTGTAAATGAAGTAATGAGGCTGGTTCAGAAAAACATTTTATTTACGATCTAAATGTAATTATACATGGACTCAGTTACTTTTGAAGTAGTTCCCTTGGGAATCCACGCAAGCTTCAAACGATTTTCCCACTCTTCGTAGCAGTGTTGGAACTGAGAAACCGGAATATCCTTCAGATGGTCGGTTGTATATATATTTTTTTGTTTTCTAGTGTTCAAAAATTGTGTTTTTTGCGGAGTTGAGAACAGGAAAAAGTCGCAGGGACTCAAGTCAGATGAATAAGTTGGTTGAGGAACTACAGGAATTTTTTTCTTTGCCAAAAACTCATTAATTAAATTGCTTTCTGACAAGGTGCATTGTCATGATGCAGCATTCAGTTGTCTTTGATGGCTGGTCTTACGCGGGCAACTTTTTTCCGCAGTCTTTCTCGGTAAACATATTGATTTACTTACAGTCTGTCCTGTAGACAATAACTCCTTATGGACAATGTCATTACTACTAAATAGTATGAGACAAATAGTAAGAGACAAATAGTATGGTTTTGTTATTTGATTTGCTCATTTTTGCTTTTTTGGGACGCGCTGAGTTTGAAGTGTTCCACTCCTTGCTCTGGCGTTTTGTTTTTGGGTCGTACTCAGATATCCAAGATTCATCACCAGTTATAACATTTTTTATAAAATCAGGATCAGTTTCAATTCGCTGTAGAAGATCGCGGCACACTTCCATCCTGTTCTTTTTGCTGTTCAATGTTGAGGATTCTTGGGACCAATTTTGCACAACCTTTATTCATATCCAATTCGTTTTTAAAAATTTGATTGACTACGGTACGGTTCAAATTCAATGTTCTGCAATCATTCAGACAGTTAACCGCCGGTCGTACCGTATCAAGTCTCTGATTCGCCCAACATTGTCGTCATTTTTTGACGTTAACGGTCATCCAGATCGTGGATCGTCAGCAACTGATTCCCGGCTATCTGAAAATGCTTTAAACCACATAAAAACTGGGGCTCGTGACAGAACGTCATCTCCATACGTCCTTTTCAATTTTGAAAAAGTTTCAGTAGCATTCTCACCGAGATTACCACAAAATTTGCACAGCGTTACTCATAATTAGTATTACTGATTTTTGTAATGCATAACAAAAACTCTTTTCACAAAAAGTTTGTTTACGTCTCACGTGGCAACAGTAGACTAAAAATATTAATATCTAATATAAATCAGCTGTTCATATAACCATACGTTTACTAGTAACTTTACAGTGTTGCCACTTTGGCTGCCAAAAAAAAAAAAACTAGTCTCATTATTTTATTTATAGACATAGTATTTCCCTTCTAAGAATTTCTTTACTCTGAATTTAATTATTAAAAGTCGATGTTTCAGCTTGTAACGCATTTTGAATAATTGATAATGAATTTCCTAAAGACGATTCTTTTTCTAATATTAAAACGTTTCATTGCTATTCTCGGGAAGTGTTTTTAATATGGATTGGAAATAAATAAATTATAATTTTTTTCCGTGTAAATAGATCAAGAAAGACAGCGAAATGACAAAGAGATTTGAATACCTACAAATATCTCCTTTATATCTACGTTTAAATTTAAATAAAATTAAAAGTTTCATTAAAAGAAACTTCTGGTTAATTTGGATAATCATTAGATCCAGGCTGTGTTATTTTAATGATTTAAATATGATAAATGTTATGTGCAAACTTAAGGAAGGCAAAACAAAAAATTAAACATTGGTTATGAAACCTGCAGAAAATGGCCTTGTAAAATAACTCGTATCGATGTAGAATAGAAAAGTTAAAACTCTTTGCATAAATAGTTGTGGAATTATTTTGCGTTGTCATAACAGCCTCCCTAAATCGATTCCTTAAAAAAAACTGTTTTTATTTTTCTATCTTATTAGAAACCTATGAATATGTTGCTTGAATATGTTGTTTTTGTATTCTGTATAATCAATTTTCGACGTATAGTCAAACAACTGTTATTGGCATGTTTGGTGGGAAAATAAAATAGAGTTTAGTGGTATATGGTTGGGTTCATGATGAAAGTAACATGTTACTTTCATGTGGGTTTCATGAATGTTACTTTCATCATGGTAGGGTTTATACGTTTTTATTTTTTTACGTGCTTCTATGTCGTTTGTTCGTTATTAATCAAGATTTTTCCGACTATTTTTGTATGTAGTATAATTATAGACTGCAATAAGGTTAAATGTTCTAATGAGTTAAAAGTTGGGTCCCGTTTTTTTTTTTCTAGTGTTTAGATATCTCCTCTGGCAAAAATGTTAAAACAAAAAGCCAATTCAAATTTTATTTAATATCTCTGGATTTGTTTATATCTATATTCATGAAATTTGCGTTACTTTTATATGACGCATCGATTCTATTAATTTTTTTTTATGAAACTGGAAGAGGACGTGGTGGCTAATATCATTTCTATAATCCTTGGTGGAATAAACATAACTCATAAAGTCTCGTAACCAAATTTTGTAACTTTAATATCCAAATTATATGCTATTCGCTGGGGGCCATTCTCCGGATATTAGCTTTCATCTGTTCCCAAAAATGGAACCACTGAAGACTGTTTTCAAGTAAAAGCCTTTTCAGATTTAAAAAAATGTTCTTCTATTACATTTCGTTGTAATCCACCTCAAGAATGTTAACAAATTAACGTCTAGTGTAGTTTGTTTATAATCTCCTTATATGATTTAAAAAAAAAAGATTGTTTAATATTTTTCCCGTATTTCGCGGACTTTTTTCCTTTAAATCCGTTTTATATCTGTGTATGTAGAATGTCAAAGTATGGGAATCCTTAAATAAATTTTCAAACATTGGAAAATTGAATGTCGTAAATGCTTTTCCTTTTACTTTCAGTGTGAGACCATCCCTAAGCGTGCATTCAGGTAGGGGCAACTCAGAAATTTTAAAGATTAGGATTGTGGTTCATCGCTTTTTTTGGCATTGAAAAACAAAAATTTTAGCTAAGAAAACTTCATGGTGAGACAATCCTAACCAAAATGGCATTGCTTTTCACAAAACTTTCTACATTGCTACTTCGGCTGTTTAAATTGAACATTTCGATTGTCTCAGCCCGGTATTGCTTACTGAAAATATTTGTTTATCAATGCCTTTTAAACTAATATGTAACAATCTTACTCTTTACATTTAAATTTTTTAGTTGCCCTGTGGGTTCTTGCGGTATGGTGTGGTGGTTTCATTTAAAGAGAAAAGATCGTTCGAGGTTGCAGCACTTACTACATTTAATTTTTCTTTATTTAACGGTTGAATAGTTTTTGAATGATTGCCGTACTTTATAAAATATTTTATTTATATGTTCCATAAAAACCGAAAAAAGAGAATGTTATATCAGTATCCTCCCATGAATTTCGACATATACCAAATACATCGCTGAAATATTTGCTTATTCGGATGTTTGCCGGCATTGTCGACAAGCACAGGTGGCGGTCGAAACGGTAACTAGAAATTGAAACAAATAATTCACCCAATACCGATCTCTAAGGTAAATAGATTACCTCGTAAAAAAATGAAGTTTATTAAATTTAGGCCAAACATAATCGTCGTTCGCTTTGCTCGTTCACCTCGTCTAATTAACGTTAAATATACAAATTATATTTAACATTGAAGGCGATTAATCAAATTCACCGCATTCATTTTGCACTGATAGTGAAAGTAAAGGATATTAAAGAAAACAAACCGACGTACGTGGCATTTATAGACTTTAAAAAAGCATTTGATAATGTAGACTGGAATAAAATGTTAAGCATTTTAAAAAATGTAGGGTTCAAGTATAGAGATAGAAGAACAGTCGCTAACGTTTATAGGAATCAAACCGCAATAGTAATAATCGAAGAGCATAAGAAAGAAACAGTAATAAAAAAAGGAGTCGAACAAGGATCTTTTCCTATTCCCGTTACTTTTTAATCTTTACACAGAACTACCAGTTAATGATGTTAAAAAACAGTTCAGATCCGGAATAACTGTGCAAGGTGAAAAGATGAAGATGCTACGATCTGATGATGATATAGTAATTTTAGCTGAGAGTAAAAAAGAATTAGAAGAAATAATAAACGGCACGAATGAAGTTCTACGCAAGAACTACCGCATAAAAATAAAGAACAAAACGAAAGTAATTAAATATAGCATAACTAAAGTAGATGGATCGCTGAGTATAGAAATAAGACGAGAAAAGACTACGGAGGTAGAAGAACCTTCCTTTTATTTGGGAAGTAGAATTACTAAAGATGGACGAAGCAGGAGCGATATAAAACGCCGAGTAGCACAGACGAAACGAGCTTTCAATCAGAAGTATAATTTGCTTACCTAAAAAATTAATGTAAGCGTCAGGAAAACGTTTTTGAAAGTATATATTTGGAGCGTTGCTTTACATGAAAGTGAAACTTGGACGATCGGAGTACCTGAGAAGAAAAGCTTATGAAATGCGGTGTATTGAAGAATGCTAAAAATCAGACGGGTGGATAAAGTGACAAATGAAAAGGTTTTGCGGCAAATCGATGTAGAAAGTAGCATTTGGAAAAATCTAGCTAAAAGAAGACAGATTTATAGGCCACATCTTAAGGTATTCTGGAATAGTCTCTTTGATATTGGAGCGACAGGTATAATGGAAAAATTGTGCAGGCAAGCAACGTTTGGAATGTGTAACAAAAATGTGTAGCAAAATGTGGAATGTAAACAAATTGTTAGGGATGTTGAATGTAGGAGGTATACCAAAATGAAACGACTGACAATTGATAGGGAAGATTGGAGTGCTGTATCAAACCAATAAAGACTGAAGACAAAAAAAAATGTTTTAATATACTAAATAAAATATCGTTGGAAACAAAAGAGTTATAATATGTAGGTAAATTGAAATGTTTGTCCATTATTTTGATTTTATTAAAAACGTTTTTCGAGTATTTGTTTTTTAAAAGTAAAACTATTTCTGAAACATGTAATTATGTTAATCGTTATTGGATTGCACGAAACTTAATCAATTTGTTAATAAACTTAGGTTTTTGTATGTAATCACGTTTAAAAATTTCAGCAGCAAAAATATCTACTGAAATAATGACCTATGCAGTTTAGTTTTCTCGTTATTCGTATAACGTAATTCTCTTTACTTTTATCCTGTAATAATTTCATCTTTATTGCACTTGTTTAATGCAGTTTAAAGCTTAAAAAAATATTTTGGAATTAAAAATAAAGCAGTCGTTTAACATTATTTAATTTGTCGTAAAAAAAATTAAAAGTTGCAAAATTTAAAATAAATATTGCAAAAGTTTTTTTACGCATAATCTCCTAACGTGTTTGCTGAAAATTTACAATCATTTGTTGGTTCTTCGTCTATCCTTGCATTTATTTTTACTATTTTTGTAGGTGAACTTTAGTGGTGAACGTGTGTATTATTGTTTATTACTATTCACCTCCTACTTCTTTTGTCTCGTTTATTTAATTATGTGTATATATATATATCAAAGTAAAGAACTGGAGGTTGGCGGTTTTTTTTTGTTTTGTTTTTTTTTTTTTAATAGTAAGTGGTATGTAAAATTTCATATTTCATAACTTTATTGTTATAAGGTGTGTTTGAATAAATTATATATTCCGGGGATTTAATTCTCCCGATTATGTTAGTGTTTTATTTATAGTCCAATATTAAGGTATTACACTAATAGTAATTTAGTAATGGTGACTTATGATAGCCATTTTAGGTGACATATGATTGTAAAGCATAATGTGACATTAGTTGTTTAAATCTTAATATCAAAAATATATATATATAGTTTTTTTGGCTGTATATATTCTTTAGTAAGTTTTTAAGGAATTTAATACTAATCATGTTTGTTTTTTTTTATATGAAATTTTATTTTTTATCAGTTTTCTGTAGGATCCCAATCAAACTGTTTCATGGGTTTGAGTCTGCATAATAGGCCGGGGTCCGTGGCGCGAGCGATAGCGTCTCAGCCTTTAATTCGGAGGTACCGGGTTCGAATCCGGTCTGGCTTGGCATTTTCACTCGCTACAAAATTATCATTTCATGTCATCCTCTTAAGCAATACCGAACGGTCGTCCCGGAGGCTAATAAAATAGAAAAAGAAGAATTGGCATAATCGAATAAGATCTCACAATCATGAGGATAACGAACTCTACGCAGCTCCTGAACAAACAGGAATGGCGAGTGAAGCGAGCTCTTCGGTCGGCCTCGTGGAGCCGAGAGAACCCCAGGAATCCCGGGGTCAGCCCTGGGTGCCTTTGTGTCGTCCCGGTGCTTGCCTGCGCCGACCTGGCCCACAGTATCCAGGTTGCTTTGCCCCCTTGCTAGACGATCGGGCGACCGAAGTGATCCCTGACCGGCGGCTAGTAATAAATAAAATAAGATCAATCTTCCGATTAAATGTCAATTGATCGCTTAATTGTAATTATTTATAGCGATTTGATTTCTATCTTACTGGTTTAAGTAAGCTCACAGCTTGCATTTTTTAATTAATAGTAAGCTTACATTTTAATTAATTTTTCCGTGTGTATTTTTTTCTTTTTTATAAATATTATTCTATCGTTGGGAGAATGTATATAAAGAAAAGAAACCTTATGGAGAACGTGGTTCCTACATATAATCGACATTTTCATTAATTGGATTTATTTGTCAGCATTACGGGTTATTTTTTTAGTTATCATCAGAGTTGTATACAATGAATATACCAATAATTTTAATTTACTTAAAACAATATAAACAAATAAAAATAGATGATAACGAAAAAGTAAAAACTTAAATTTACTATCTTTATTTTTTTAATTCCCTTCGTTAAAATTTATTCGTTCTATTAACCATCCATTCGTCGTGTTTAATTTAAAATAATCGCTAAATTATACCTTATCGCTGTATTATATCGTTTAAATTTTTACAGATCGAAATTTATATCATATTATTATTTTAAAAGTAAACTTTTTGTTGCACAACAGACTTTTACATCATACTCTTCACGTTACGTTTTCAGAAATGAAGCAAGAGTTTTAAGAAGCGGAATTCCATTATCTGAATTTTTTGGTTACGTATGCTTCACACAAGAACGGTCGAATCGATTTCAACGATAACTTATTTTTTCCTTAATTATATTATTCTCTGTGGCTTAACTTATAATTAATTATTAACCCTGAACTTTGCCTCCATTCTATTGAAAAGTAGGTTCTTTCAACGATTACTTGTGCAGTTGAAGTTTTATAAAAATATTAATTTGATGAAATGTAATCCTATAAAATTTGCAACAGCTTCAGCCGAATATTCATTCTTACCTCTACTGTGGAAAAACCAGTTTTAGGTGATGTATGTTTTCACCATAATTTGGTCATATTGTAAAATAAAATAAAAGATGTGATAGAACGTGTATAATAAACTTTATATCGAAATTTTAATCAAGGGATCCCTTGTATATTCTTTAAATCTGATACAACTCGTAGTCCTGGAGGTATGTCTATCTGATGCCCATTGATAGCTGCGGATTCTTGTTCGTGAATCGATATACCGGATGATTCAAGGATTTCACAACTTGAAAAGCACATAAAAATTTATTTAGATAACTTACACATTCGGTTGAGGTGTTATTTCATAGGAAACACATCAAGTTTTGACACTTAGTTCATTAGTACCGAATTCGGTCACCAGTGTTGTTAAAAATGGGTACGTTTACTGTTGCGAACGTGTTCGCTTTATCCATTCGGAGGTTAAACAAAAAAAAAACGTTCTCGCTTTGTGTTTTGGTTTCACGATTTGCAGTAGAAACCGCAGTTCGACGTAATTTTCGTAGAGTAGGGTAGAGGCTTACTAATAGGCGTACAATTTAATCGACACCAAATCCTCGTTGAAACAGGTTGTTCTATTAAACATATAGAATCACCAGGACCATTTTCTAATTCCTCAAAAAGACGATGATGACCAAGATGGACGCCATTGCTATCAGCTAGATGGAGCACCACCTCACTACCGGACTAGAAGAACGAGATGTTCTTGATACTCGATTCGCAGGTCGGTGGATCAGTCGTAAAGGTCCAATCGCATGACCACCTCGCTCCCCAAAGATGTTTTTTTTTGTCAGGTTTCATTAAAGCTCATGTTTAAGTGAAGTCTATCGCCCGAATTAATCCGGGCCCGATTTTCTGGCTACAGTCTGGAATGAAATCGACTTCAGGTGGGATGTATGTTGTATTACAAAAGAAACCATATCGAATTAAAGTGAATGTTCGGTGACAGCCTTAGTATGTTTTGCTATGAGATGAGACCTCAACCTAATCTGTAAGTTATCCAAATAAATTTTTATATGCTTTTAAAGTTGTGAAATCCTTGAATCATCCGTTATATCGATTCACGAACAAGAATCCGCAGCTATCAATGGGCATCAGATAGACATAAAGTCCTTTTTGAATCATCCGATACAGTGATGGATGGATGGAGATGCTCCTTGTTTTCACAGTAGGTAAACTTAGTTTAGATTTTAACCGACTACAGTAAAAGGAGATAGTTTTCAATTCAACATTTCCTGTACAGGCTTTATTTATTGAAGAAATCCCTCTCTTATAATCCTTCTTGAATGCGTTCATGATAACATCAATGGAAGTTTTAATAAAATTAAAGAAAGTCAATCATATAAATTATTTGAAAATATTTTTTATATCATTACCGCTTGTATTAGAAGGTAAATGATGTATTGGCTGAAACCGTCTTCATATTCAAAGGCAAACCTTCAAGAAAGTTAGCCGATAAAGATAAGGTAAATAAATAACATGTTCTTACTTTTTGTAAATTAAATTCACGCTTGGTAGTTGTCTTTTTAAGTTTCTTGTTTCTTTTCTCTTTTTTTTTTTAAACACTGAAAATAATAACATATCCTTCCATTCAATACAGCCTTAGTTCCTATCGGTATAGTGGTTCTTTTATTTTGTGTTTTTTTCTGCGTTCTATTTTACTACTGCTAGCGTGTTTTTTTTATTTGGATAATTATTAAAAATTTATCCAAATTTTCATAAAATAAAACAGGAAAAACATTTAGGAACTTAAAAAAAAAAATTGATTTTAAAAATACTTTGGTAAAAACAAAATATTTGATGTGCTCTCTTAAAGTGAAAATTATATTACGAGTTGAACAATAATATATATATATTTAATACAGCTTTTCAAAGCTTTTTTTATGTTTCAATTTTTTTTAAAACGAAAAGTAAATAAAATTTTATTTTATTAATAAGTTCTGATATTTTTTAATATATATATTCTTCATTGTTATTATTGAATTATTATTTTCTGTAAAAAAAATTTTATCAGAAGTATATATATATATTTATATAATATATTTAAATTAAAATAAAAGTTAAAAAAAGGAGTTGAAGATTGATTTGAACCGATGTGCCTTCCCCTTGTAGGATCGAAATATTTCATTAATTAAAATTTTATTTGGCTATAACTGTTGACCAATGAAAATAAGTACCACTTATGTTACATCGTTGAAAAGCTCTCAATGAGGGCTTATTACCGCAGTTAAAAGTAAAAAATCCAAATATTTTGGATTTTGAGCTTTTTTTCTCCAGTCGATTGCAATCAAAAGGAGGGAAGGTTTATAACTAGACATTGCAACAGTCCTAAATCCAAAATTTCAACATCCTACGGCTAATAGTTTTTTTTAGTTTTTATTTTTTATTTTTTGAGTTATGCGAGATACAGACGTCACGACGAAACTAGTCAAAATGGATATTTCCGTTGAAATCTGAAAACATAACATTTTTCGCTATCACTATACTTCCTTTACTTCGTATAAGGAAGTAAAAATATATAACTACACAAAGGGTTAGTTGATGTAATACCGTGTGCTTTACGTACAGACTGCGTATTTTTAATGAAAGCTCGTCTTATTGAAATTTTTTACTTCCGATCATCGTGGTAAATGTTTTAGTTTTATTCATGTTTGAACGTAAATAATTTCATAAATATTAAAATTTTAAAGCAGTCGTTCTTACATTACATTTTATGTTATCATAATCAGCCTGAACTATACTTAATTCCAAATTTTAAACTTTGACAATCCAATAACATATCGCTTGTGTAAATCGTATGTTTCTTTTGATTGAACGGTGACCAGTTTAAATTTTACCGTACTTGTAATTTCGTAAAAGTATTGACCGATCGGAGTTTTCAATATCGGTTATATCAGTACCATTATAGTATCAGTTATGTTGTAGTTTTATTTTTAAATGCTCTCTTCAACCCTTTTTAAAAAAAAAAAAAAAAAAACAGTGTCCTTTAAAATTCGAACGATCTTTACCGATTAAATAACAATAATGGTACCTTTACACATTTTGGAGAGAAGAATCTTAAGATTTATTTAATAAAACGACAAAAGATTGTAAAAATTTTTTTCGGTCCCTTTGAATCAAAATACTAAAGATTGGTAATTTTCTAGTTATGATTTAAAAATGTTTTGCTATCTATATAATGAATATAAATCATTCGTAAAATCACATTCTTGTGAGATTGATGACGTGGCTAATTATTATATATGAATGTAATACAAATTTTAAAATTTCATCAAATTAATTATCAGTTACATTGACGTACGATTTAATTATAAATACAAAAAAAAACAAAATAATAGTTTTTAATTTTGAAATGCTGAGTGTTAAAAATAATTATTTTTTTGTTATACGAGTAGGCTTTACGTTCATTTGAATATATCAGCATTTTATGCATTGTTCATAGTGTAATTAAATGTTCTGTATTATAAATTTATTATTTATTTAAAGCAATACGTATCAATTTGAAGTCGTCTAACCTTTAATTATACAGGTTTTAAAAAGTAATCCTTACGGTTTTGGCACGAATTTTATTTTTGTATAATATTAAGGTAATCAGAAAAAATTCTCGAATGTACATACAAAAAAAAAATCTGATATGTCCACTGTTCCTTTGACGAATTCCTTTAACGCCTATTAAATTACATATACACATTCTTTTTAAATGAAAAGTACGTAAAATTTTATTTCATTTATAACTTCCGATATTTTTTTTTATTGAATTATTATTTACTGTCGATATTTACTGTTAATCGATATTAGATGGAAATATTTCATTAATTAAATTTTATTTGGCTATAACTCTGGAACCAATGAAAATAAGTACCACTTATGATAGATATATCGTTGAAAACCTCTCAATGAGGATTTATTAGTGCAGTTAAAAAAAAATTCCAAAATACAAATTTGTTTGGATTTCGGGCTTTTTTTGGACACTTTTGGTACAGTCGATTGCAATCAAAAGGGGATATGCACAACTAGATGTTACAGCAGTCCTAAATCCAAAGTTTCAACATCCTGTTGCTAATCGTTTTTCAGTTATACGAGATACATACGTATAGACGTCTCGTCGAATTAGTCAAAATGGATATTTTCGTTGAGATCTGAAATTTTTCGCGATCACAATACTTCCTTTACTTCGTACAAGGAAGTAAAAATTATAATGAGCCCGATGAATTTGCATCAGTTTAAAATTTCACTATCAAACAATATTTATACTACTAGGAAAATAGTTCACGTTAAGGTTTATAAGGTAATAAAAGGTATATTAAATGAAAAGACCGGTTGGTTTCAGAAAAGTCAAGATAAATAAATAAATACAATACAGAATAATTTTTGGACTCATGCTTAAAAAGAGCCTAAAGAAACACGCATTTTTATAGATAAATAGAAAACATTTAAAAATGTAGAATGAACTAAATATGTTTAAAATTTTAAGATTTGAATTTAAATTACGTGAGGGAGAAGATTTATTTATAATTTTTACTAGAATCGGGTAGTAGAATTATAAGAAAAGAACATCTAGAGAATTTGGGATTCAGAAAGGAGAAAGAGATATATAATTTGTCCCTCTTCTGATTCAAATCTTACTTCGAAGAAGATATATAGGAATTAAAGGAAACATTTGGGAGTGAAATAAACTGTCCGTGGAGAAAAAAATAGTGATTAAAAATTCACGGGTGACATTATTCTTTTGGCAGAAATGAAAGATGTGTTAAAAAAAGTACTGAACCTCACGGATTTACGAGGGACAACCTCGTATTGCCGGGACAGAACGAACCTGAACCTGAAAGTAGATAGAGTAAAACAAATGTAATTAACAGAATGGAAGGTAATGAGAAATTTAATCTTAAGGTAGGGGAACAATATACCAAAATCGTGAGAATTTTGTTATTTAGATAATAAAATTACGAAGAATGGTCAAAGTAACGCCGACGTCAAAAGACGATCGACTCAGTGAAGTACAGTTTTCACATAGTGAAAAAGTCTGCTAGTATCGAAAGTAGATCTAACAATTAAAAACAAAAATCTGTAAAAATATTTGTTGCGTTGTAAACAACGCTTTATGTTAGTGAAACATGGACTGTGTGAAAAACAGTAAACGACTGGAGAAGTTTGAAATGTTATATTACAGAACGATTTGAACGTCGGGTGGATTAATAAAATTAAGTATGAAATATAAATAAAATTAAATATCATTCTGATATGTTAATGTTTTCGAATGAAAATTTGGTTTTTAACGCATTCCGATGAACGTTTTTCCCCCCTCCCATCCTACCTCAGAGCCGGATCCACAACAAAGCAAAGCACAGCTTAGTGGGTTGTCTACTCAAACGGGCCTCTCCGTACGCCGGCCATAAGTCTAGTCCGACAGGTCAGCCCGCCGGTTAGATCTTTTCATTGTCTGTCTCTAACAAGTAGGGCAAGGTATCCAATCCTGATGTCGTTCCTGGACTCCAGCTCAGAAGCCGGGACTCGGTCTTAACGTCTGTGCCTCTATTGAGAGCAAACTGTGCACGGCACTGACACCGAGTCTCTTTCTTTTTCGCGAAGAGATGAGAGAGTCCCAGTGCCTCATCACTGCCGCCCGTCCATGGAAGCACAGACGAACGACAGCTCCGCAGGGGGCTGTCCCTCAATGCCTCGGCATCCATCCTTCCTGGCTTTGTGCTGGAATATCCGTGTCACAAAGTCAGTTACCGCACGAAACCTCTCTGCCTTTGATAACATACAATCTTATGATTGTGTCAACCGTAAGGTAAAACACTGTTACGTTATTTCATTCTAACTAGATCCAGATTTCTCATTTTTCGTTTCTTGCGAACATTTTTTTTTTCTTCGTATGTTAGATGTATTTTTAGTATTGATATTTTAAATAAAAATAAAATTATTAAAAACTAAATAGATAATTTTTTTTTTCTTTTCCATTGTGTTCTTTTTATAATTTTTTTACCGGCTTTTCGAAGAAAAATATGGTTTTACTTTCTGTCGCATCTGGATGTGGGTGGTAAAAATGAATTTTTTATACGGTTTAGGTACGATGAGTACGAAAATTTCATACATTTAAATTGTGATTCTTTATATATATATATATATATATATATATAATCTGATAATTGTGCAAGTGAATTTTTTAGTTTTCAGTTTGATGAATCAACAGATGTACCAGAAACATTTTTCGGTTTTTTATGTTTTGTGAGATGAGTGCGATATGACAGATCAAAAAAAGAAAAGAGAAGTTTTGCAAATCAGTATCTGATCATGTAACAGGGCAATTTTTTTTTATAAACCTATTAAAACTATAACATAGATTTGACAAAATGTATTGCAGAATGTAAGTGACGGTGTAAAAAGTAACGAGAAAGAACATTGGATTCTGAAAAAATTAAAAGTTCGTCTTATACCAAGGGCGGATTGGTCGCACTCTGCTTCCTTCACGAACATGCTCTTGCCAAAAAAAAAAATATATTTCGGAAAATCTCAAAACAGTTTCCTTTTAGAGTTGTAAAATATTTAATTTTATTAAAAGTCGACAGTTACAGTATAGGCTGTTTGCTAAACTATGCGATAAAATGAGCGAAAAGAAGAAATTCCTTTCCGATCGCAGAGGAAAGTGTTAACCCGGTTATTGGAATTGCCAGATGAATTAATATTTATCTTGGATAAACAAACGCTATTATCAATGTTTTTACAGAGTAATGAGTATATGTTCTTGTTGGCTTACTTAGGTAATGAATTTTCGCATTTAAACGACTTGAATGTGAATTTACACGGATGTGATAAAAACATTTTATTATTCAAAGTTCATGCTTTTCTTAAGAAGCTTGATATTTCTATTATTCGCATTCAAAACAAAATTTTTGTTATGTATCCAATCATTTCTGATTATATTGCACTTTTACGACAGTGATAAGTTTGTTGCTGATCATTTACGTGTTGTATCATGTTGGTCGGCGCGACTCGTACGTTAACCCCTTAACTCGTAAACGAAGTCGTATTACTGAATGATCTGCTACTTAATCATTCCGGTAGGCGCTCGGCATAGTATAACTGCCGCAATGAATCTTGAAGCTTGGACTACGACGGCAAGTACAGTGCCTTTTATCCAAAACATTCAGTTTAATTTTTACGCGCTGAAGCAAATTTTTTTCTTGTACATACAACTTATTTTATGTTGCCGGATGGTTTTATGAATTACTTTTAAATATTTTCTAATTCTGTTGCTGTTTATACTTTATAAATCATTAAATATTTTGCAGTAAGAAGAAATGTTTCGGTATATGATTTAAAATGATATAAAATTTTATTCCTATTTTCAACAAGTATAGTTATAAAAAGTATTATAGTTAAGCGGACAAACGCTAAATGATAAATTGACTAACATTGTAATTATCTGATATCCCAACCCCAAAGGGGAAGACCATCCGCCTTGAGACACTTCCGGTCGCCACACCCCTCCCCCCGTTACTATCCCTGATGGGCTTTAATGGGAGTCCTCCCTTTAACTTTTTACATCTCACAGTAATGAGCCAAGCCTTGGGATGCCACCGATGTAAAAGCCTCTGTAGGCATTTACGTCGGTGATTTTCAAACTCAGCTTTTGCCTTCGCCGGAGGCCTCGTCCGGACATCTTGTCCTACATCTTTGCCCTCTGAACTAACTAACTGAGTTCGCAAAAGTACGAACCCCACGCCTAGTGCTACTTTTACTGAGCCAATTTCTTGTAAATGTCTCATAGATTCGAGGCAAATTATAAATCAGCATACCACCAAAAATTTTCGCAACAACGAAAATTTATTCCTGGTTCCCTTAGTGATCTCAACTTCAGTTCATACCCCTGAGTCGGTTAAGTTGCCGACTCTCCGGTCTGGTCTACAAGGGAGAGGCGGACAGACCTCCTTCTCCCACTCAGCTCCATCGCAGAGTCCCGCGAGATATTTACTTCACTTCCTACCATCGTCGATATGCCGCTACACCTTAAGGCTGCATGGGGTTCATGCCCTTGGCAGTGCAGTCGCCATCCCGCCGACAGTGATGCTTGCTCATTCAAAACGGCGCTACACCTCACGGCTGCATAGTAAACCCATACCCTAGGTAGTGCAGTCGCCATTCCTAATTGTCTGATGTATATACACATAGTTTATATATGTCAGATTATTTTGTAGATATTATCTATCGTCATTTTATTTATCGTAAAAATAAACACGGAGAAGCCAAATATTATAACTCAGGAATCAGTCAACTTTCTTAGAATAATATCAAAAAACAGTTTGGCTATATTGTTTCGCTCTGTGCTCATAGCTTTCAAATACAGCCAGGGCGATGTAAAAATAAATAATTACCCATAAGCTTAGGTTATTGAATGCTCCACTACAATCCAGTTAACTAGTTGTCATGTATTTGTGATCTTGTAAGAACATTTGTGTAAATTCTGTTTGTTTTTATTCGAGTTTTTTGAGGCGATTAAAATTTTAAAAAATTGTGTTCTACTATCCAATGCTAACATCGCAATCCATCTTACGAAAACCCATTCGCTCTTAGGTAAAACATCCCAACCCCGTAGGGGAAGACACCCACCTAGTGACGTCCCGGTCGCCACACTTTCTCCCGTTCCTAGCCCTGTTGGGCTTTAACGGAAGTCTTCTATCGCCCTGTGACTTTTATGTCATAGTAATAAGCCTGGCCTCGTTGGGTGGGATGCCTCGGTAGACATTTGCTTCGGTGATATATTAACTCAACTTTTGCCTTCGCTGCAGGCCTCGTCCGGACATCTTGAATGTCCTACATCATATCCCTTTGAACTAGCTAACCGAGTTTGCGGAAGCACGAATCCCGCGCCTAGTTCTACTTATATTGGCCAATTTCGTGAATTTTTCGATTTCGAGGCAAATTTAAACACAACATACCACCAAGAATGTTTATCGCAACAACGAAATTTAGTCCTAATTTCCCTTACTGAACCCAGCTTTAGTTCATACCCCAGACTTCGGTTAAATTATGGACTCCGGTCTGGTCTACAAGGGAGTCTTAGGTAATACAGAAAGTTATGCTAAAAGGATAGTAGAATGATTCAAATCGCGGCTGTCGCTGGCGTCACATCAAGCATCAACATTGTTTGCGCCGCCACCTGTCCACTTGTAATTGTTAAATTTGATTTAGTTAATTTCATTATTTATTAAATCATTCATTTTAATTATTTCAGTTTTATATTTTTTATTAGTAGTGGTGGAGGCGAAATACGATTAAAAATTTTGCCGGTGATATCTTCTGCAATAACTCTGTTGTTTTTAGGTGGAATTTTGGTACTTTTCGTTTTTCCTCCCCAGACATTTCAAGTTTTTCACCTTGAAATGACTCAAAACAGCAGAAAATATTAATATTAACAGTAACCAGATTGGAGAAATCACCCAATATCACGCCAACATGCTATTTTTTTACCGGTCATTTTAAACATTCTCTATATTTACATATTAATAACATAAGCATTATGCTTATAATTATAAATATCATATAATTAAACTTAACTTACGCTCGCTAACCTTGACTAATTAACAGTAATGTTTTGATTATTTAAATAACAAATAATTGCAATAATTATTTAAATAGCCAAAACATTATTGTTAATTAGACAAGATTAGCGAGCGTAGGTTTAATTTGGTTAGATTATATTTATAAAATAAATAAATGTAAATGGTTATATATTTATTTATTGAGTGATTTCTCCAACCTGGTTATTGTTAATGTCAGCTATTTTGAGTTATTTACAGGTGAAAAGCTTGCAAACGTTTGGGGGAAGAGAAACCAAAAAGTACCTAATAAGGTGTCGTTTTGTTTGTCATGAAAAGTTTTAACAAATTAGCGGTTAAAAATTTACGAGTATTTTGATCGACTTAACGATTACCGCATGTTAAAAATAAAAATATTGAACGTAATAGTCATTTTGAAATATATCGGGTCATGTTTATAACGAAAGATTTTTATTTGTTAGAGAAATTTGGTGTAAAGATGTTTACCAAATATTATAAAGTTTTATCAATCAAATTCTGAGATATAAATTTTTGTTTGTGTATGTGTTTTTTTTTTCCGAACAGTATGAAATCGAAGGCGAAATCGCTATTTTTCATAAAATATGTACTCATATGTTTCTTTTTTTAAATTTTGATTCATAAAATCTGAAAAAGTAACAGTTTGGTTCACCATTTTATTACATCCTGTTAATAAAACATATTTTTTTAAATATGTCCAAAAACTGAATAGTAATATATCTTTAGTCGTTAAAATTCCAGTTTTGAAGTCGAAATTAAAAAAAAAGAAATCGGGTGGGGCTGTATCGGAGGCACGGCCGTTAGTTTAACGTGAAACGTTACAGACCTTGGATGAAGTTCTTCCGAGCTACAGACCCACCCAAATTACCTGTGGAGTTAAACGAGACAGCCACCATCTTATTATTTGGACGAACTGAAAGTTTCCGATGGAAAATTTTGGTTCCTTCATTTGGCCAACTACAGATAAATTGGTCGGTCTGAACGTCAGCGAGTCACTTTTAGTGTATCGGATTGAAATAAAAACGAGACATTGACTGCGTACTAAATTTGATTTTAACATAAAACAGACACTAAGTGGTACATGATATTTATTTCGACTAATATTCGACGATAATTTTGTTCAAAATCGGTCTGTGATATGAGAAGTAAGAGACATAAGGCATAATAAGGAAGGATGAAGGTGCTGTCGGCGTCGTTCACTCACCGCGCCGTGCCAGCTTTGCTACGCTCCCGAAACTGTCTCGCTCGCTCGGCATCGGACATCGGGGTACCCGTTCGTGTCCCATAACCTCCCCTTTCCAACGATACGCATAATTTATATTTACGCCTGGTTTTTGCGCGCGCTGAGGCTGGCATATTGAATTTTTATACTTTTTTATACGTTTACTTTATTTTTTACCACATAAATATTGTCTAAAATACACTTAGTATTATTTAAATCGATCTATCTCTACAAACACAAATCGGCGAGCTGACCATGTAAGTTATAAACTGACACCGCATTTACGTCTCTTGAGACTAATATTTAGGGAGTTATTGAGGCAGGAAGAAGTAGTAGATGTTTTCGTTACCCTACAAATTTCTGTATTTCACACACTTATGTTTCGGTGTGACTTTAAAGATTTCACGTTTAACAAAGATTGAAACAGTACTATTGATATTTCTTTTTTCTTTCGTATTTTAGTTTTAGTAAGAATGGACATTAGATTACAGTCTTTCTCGTTATTAAATTCTAAAGCAAATACGACAATGCATCCATCAGCGATTGCTCGATTCGATTTGGTCTGTTGAAAGTTCGAATAGGTTTTATCTTTCTTTTTAAAAGGTCTTATACCGTATTCCTTTTAATTTCTTAGTCACCATTATATGAATAGAATAAGAAGGGCGGAAAGGTTCTTTCAGTACATTGTTGTATTCAGGAGGGATGGAGACTGTTATTTTTCAAGGTTACTAAAACTACTATCTACAAACAGTTTTCAGCCTTATTTCAGTGGTTTCTATTAATTCTGTTTCAAAAATTCTGTTTTGTTATCTGTTGTGTAATATACGGTATGTTTTAATTTATTCAATGTATTATTGGAATTGTTCTATACAGTTTTAACATTTTTTATTTACAATGATTTCTTATTTGTTTTTCGTAAACACAATATTTTTTCAAACATATATGCATTTGCAAACATCGTATAATGTTATAGATATGTAACCTCAGTAGAGAAATTAAAAACAACATAAATTGCCTTCCAGTGAACGAAAATTCTAGCTATCTTGTATCGTTTTCGAGTGACCCTTCATTCAAAGAATTGTTTTCAAGTCTTGCGCTATTCCAAGAGTTTGTGTATTATAAATTATATGCCTTCCAAAATAAATAAAAAATTTACCAAAGAGAGGTATCAATTTTACATTTCCGATGAAATTTAACATTTATATTCTAAGATATGAGTTTCTAATGAACAGTATTTATTAGCATTTAAAATTCAATGGCGTTAATAATAATATCGATATCTGTTTTGACAGAATTTTCGTATTAAAGTTATTTTCATAGTACCTTTTAAAAACTCGTAATATTTTGATTTTCCTGTATCTTTATGGATAAAGTTAGTTCGGTTAATTTCGGATTTAAGTACTTATATGTTTCTCATCTGCTTCTTGATCGTGCAAAAAAAAAAAATGTTGGTTGGATTGCGAAATCCGTCGATGTAAAACCGAAGGCGGTTCATTGTAATGTCATAGTGAGGGAGATATCTACACCTGACGAATAGTAAGTATTGGTGCCTTGTAGCGTGAACATTGATGACGTCATATGCAGCCTAAACTGTCTGAAATAACGTAATTATTATTATTTTGTTGTTTGCTAATGATGATTACTACTAAGGTAAGATGCATTTGTTATTGCATGCAGTTATGTGCACTTTTCTTTACGATTGACTGATAATATAAATTATTATTCGGTTTTTACATTTAGCGTATGGAATTATTTATATGAAAGCGAAATATGAGTTTTCCTTTTGCAATCATTTGTTGTCTCCTACACATAACAATATATAGGCACGCATAAATTTAATAATTCACTGGAAGCAAATTTTTATCAGGGTAATTCAATAATTTATATGATATTATAAAAATAAGTTTTATTACTTTTATCGAGTAATAATATGCATTAAAAAAACTCGTCGGTGCTTTATTTAATACTGTAAGTTGATCTACTTTGTGGTTGATGGGAGGGAATGACATCAGTAATGTTGAAAATTACTTTTCGAACAGGGTAATTTTTTTTGTAGCCTCATACCGAGATTCCTCGCAAATTCAGTGATCGGATTAATGAACGCTCCAGTTTCGCTGTGAACAAGTTTGTTTTCAATTTTTTTTTGAGTCGTGATCGTCATAGCCGCTTCTTTTTTACGATTCGGGGTATGTAAAGAGAGGAACTTTGTTGGAATCTCGTTTAGCAAATTTTAAATTTTTTCATCGACGAACATGAGTGCATATTAAAGCCGTCGCATGATGTTATAAAATTTGTTTAATCCGAATTCAATTTCTATGCCATATTAATAATAAAATAGTACAGCAAATTCATTGGAATAAGTAGAACTTTTTACGAGTTCAAGGCGTACCAGTTTTTTTTGTTGATCATATATTAATCAGTTTAATTATTTTGGATACTAGTAAGTTTTGAACCTGTTCTTATCATATAACAGTTTTTTTATCAGTATCATATATCCCTTTAAGCGTTTTATTGTATACACCCCTTTGATTAGAAGTCAACATGTATTATGAATTATAGAAAAACAGTTCTGTTATTTAGTTTGCTAGTAGTGAATATTGTTATTTTTTAAATAACAAATGATTATTGTTTTTAGCGTAGACGCGCATTCAGATTTATAATACAAGCGAAGTTGAGACGTTTTATTTTAAATGAATTGGTCTACACGATCCATATTTATGTACTTCAAACAACGATCTGATCCCCTATTTTTGTATATTCAAAGCGCTAAACGTTTGTTTCATTACACATTACTTTGTTATATGTTTTTTCCAATTATAACTAAATAACGTTCATGAATTTAACGTACCAACAACAAAAATGTTTACAATGAAAATCTTAAAAATCCTGAACATTTTCAGTTGTTTTTTGAGTTGTGATTTTTTAACACAGCTCTATCCCTCATTTTTCCCCCCTTTTTTACCTCCAAAACACAAATATAATTTTAGATAAATCGTTGGAACTAATGAATCGTTCGTGCGCTGCGCGCAGCTGTCCGGCGCAACTCGTGGTCTGCTCTACGCCAATAGCAGCTAAAATAAAAATGTGAGCACATACATCAAACTAACAAACAAACAAATCCATGCACCATCATTTTTTAGAGGTGATTCCCAGTTGCATATCGAGTATCAGATCTTAGGTGCATTTAATCGATACGAAGTAATTAAGTTAATCGTATCCGTTCAGCATGATTAAAGTTAAATGAAGTATCTACGGAAGAGAATTTCTGTATAGTTCCTTTAAGTCGGCTAAAGGAAATACCGTGTTAACTTCGTTTGCATAAGAATTCTCTCGTTCCACCTTGCATTCCGTAATTTATTTTAGTTAAGCTGTTTAATTAAATAAATCACTTAATATCTTTCGATTATAGAAATTTAAATTCTTTCCCGACTCCTCCGGTTTTAATTTTATGAATGTATTTAATCCATTAAGATCGATATTTCTAATTAGTTTTTTTTTAATTTGATAATAATAATAATAACTGTATTATTTTATGTAATATTTTTTTCTTTTTTTGCAGGTATGTTATCGGCTTAAAGTAGATACTCCTTTTATAACCGTAAGTTACTGTTTTATTATTGCTATTATTTATCTAATATATCTTCTTTTTTAAATATTTAAATATTTTTTCTGTTAAATTATAAAAGAACTGAGGAACCGATATAATAAAGATCGGATGAACTGTTTTAAGAGTGCTTTTATGAGAAATTTACAGATTCTCGTCAAAAACGGAATATTTATATTCGACCACGTGGGCCCATACTTCGTCCTCGATCAGAAGTGCTGCAGGATTTTTTTCTATTATCTTTTCTTGTAATGTAAAAAACTTAGTATAGCGTACAAGAATTAAGACATCATCTCCAGAGCTATACGACCTGAGGAAGCGGAGCTGCAGTTAAAAGAAGGCAGGCTAATATCTGGACCCACCGAGTTGGTATAGTAGTGAACGCGTCTTCCCAAATCAGCTGATTTGGAAGTCGAGAGTTCTAGCGTTCAAGTCATAGTAAAGTCAGTTATTTTTACACGGATTTGAATACTAGATCGTGGATACCTGTGTTCTTTGGTGGTTGGGTTTCAATTAACTACACATCTCAGGAATGTTACAACTCAGAATGTACAAGACTACACTTCATTTACACTCATACATATCATCCTCTGAAGTATTACCTGAACGGTAATTACCGGTGCCTAAACAGGAAAAAGAAAGGCTAACATCTGGGCTCATATCTGATTGCTAGAAAATGGATACCGGTGTTCTTTGGTGGTTGGGTTTTAATTAACCACACATCTCAGGAATTGTCGTCCTGAGACTGTACAAGAGGACACTTCATTTACATTCATGCATAACATCCTCATTCATCATCTGAAGTAATACCTTACGGTGGTTCCGGAGGCTAAACAGGAAAAAGGAGGGTGCATATATATAAGGTATGCACTGTTTAACAAGAACAAAATTGTTCCGCGAGACGCGCAGAACAACTGATAGAGAAAATATTTATAACAAAACGATTCTATGTTAAATTTATTGATGTTCAACAAATAGTGGACACAACTGAGCTTCGGTACGTCTCAATTCTGTCTATCGTTTTTGGTAGTGGGGATGGAATATCATTCGAAATGCAATTTCATTCTAAAATCTGAATGGTAAATCATACGGGAAGTAATCTCGACACTTAGCCTTTACTAATTTATTGTAATGGAACGCTACTCGAATGAAAATCTACTTTTTCCTTGGGGACTGACTGAAACGGTTTATAGTTAATTTATATACTGAATAGGATGAGCAACTTACGAACCGGTACAGACTAAACACAGTTACGATGTGTAAAATTTTATGAATGAAATGAAAACGTAAATTAAATTAAATTAAATTGTGTATTCACATTAGCAAAAGTTTACATGTTTATTTTGTAACAAAATATATTCGAATTGAGCTCCCTTGCACCGATGCAATTTCGTGTTCGATTATTGAAAATCACTTGATGCAAAATTTTAACGCCGGCGATTTCTTGTTGAATGTTTGCTTTCAGTTCATCGATAGTCCGGGGGTTTGATTCGTAAACTATATCCTTCAAATAGCCCCGAAGAAAAAAAATCACAACTAGACAAACCTGGGGAACGCGAAAGACACCACCCTCTGCTGCTGACAGTTGTGTAAAAAGCGCACGAACAACGCGTACTGGTGAATCGTTTGATGTGTAACACGATGTTACGTCTTTACGGGAGAAGCCGTACTCTTTTTCATTACTTGAGCGTAGAATTCTTCGAAAATTGTACGGTACAGCCCGGTCAAAAGATATTGTCCCCGCTATACGAATACCGGAAACAACTCACCGTATATCGATATTCTCATCGTTAACCGAACGCTTAATCATCTAAAGAGGATTTTCATTCGTCCAATACCTATTATCGTGTGAATTAACGAGTCCAGATAAATGAAAGTGTTCCTCGCCTTATGAAATACAGCTATCTGTCCATTGACATTGTTTTCGATGAGTCGGTCTGAATATTCGAGAGATTTCGGGCTCCGTTCTTTTAAGTTGTTACAAGATACGTTTTCAAATTTAAATTTCGAAGAATCTTATCGGATGTGTATTTTTAATTTCGTAACTTACGTATCAGGTTTGTAATAGACGGAAGCATTTTTTTTAACAGGTTTTCTGTAAAGAAGCGATGATTTATTTATTATATTCATAAAAAACGTGGAATGTCCGTCCAGGTCGAGATGAATTCTTGCACTGTAACGTTTCCCGTAATCTTTCTTTGTATTATTTTATTTTTAACAATTATTATTGAATTACATGTTTGGTATAATGATTTCTTAGAATTTTCCGTTTCAAAATGGCAATATTTTTATTTGGAAGGGAAGTTAAGCCGCGCGGTCTTCTTCAGCACCTGATGTGACCTAATTTTCATTGTTATTTCTTACCAGCCACACATTAGATACTTCGTCCTTTACAGCCTCGTTTCAATCCGTTTGTTTAAAGTCTTAAGGTTCGGGATGCGTTATCCTACTTTACGTCGTTAAAGATTATTATTTTCAATGTTTAAACCTTCCACGATTAATTTCGATAGGCGATCCATTGTTTTACTTTTCAATTTAATTTTTGTTACGGACATGATGTGTTAAATTCAATGTAAATTCAGGGAGGCCTGCCGTTCACGTAAACGGTAGTACAACCGACCCGAGTTTCGATTTATTGAATTTAAGATGTTCGCCCGCTGAAACGAGATGAAAATAAGAAAAGGCCGGTTTCATCTTCACCACTCGTCGGAGCTAACCTGTCGCGACACATTTTGTGCGGAATAGTAAAAAAATTTAACAGCGGTTGTGTTCCGGCGATGACTTTCGTTTCATTTCTTGTGTTGTTTCTCTACGCTCGATCTTATTCGATCTCGTATAAATAAATTTTTCTGGCGGAAAAAAGTTTTCCTTCAGTTCTTGCTTCGGTAGGCAAGTATTGAATCGGTTACTGGATAGAATGTCGGCTGATCGAATTCTAGTGGAACCAGTTTATCTTTTGACACGGTTGATGTGTTAATTGTAATACCTTCCCTTTTATTTTTTGCGGTAGAGGTGTAATTCTGTGAGACATCCTTATGTAGTGAACCGTGATGTACGTTTTCATGTTAGGCTGTTTAACTCGAATGTGACAGAATTTAACGTAGTTCTGTTAATGAATTTTTTTTGTGCTTATAAAAGAACACTTTGTCTATGTCTGCCGTATGAATTAAACTTGAGTAATAGTAAATTTCAATATTTGAAAGGCCGGATCTAGAACGGTCGATAGATTTCGTGTAGTTTTCTTTTTTTAACGTAACGTTACTTTAATAACTGTTGTATTTTAATTTATTATTAAAACAAAAAGATATTTTCCATACGGAACAGTTCTGGACCGATGCGATTGTTACGTAATTATTTCCGGTTATAATTTGTCTCGTAGTAAAAGATATATAAAATGGTATAACTTGCTACCATATTGTTAGTGAAACTGTAAACTAGTCGAGAGAGAGAAAAACGTTTTTATACTATAAAGTAATGATAGCTATTTTAAGAGGCGTATCGTCTCTCGTCGTTTACTAAAACTATTTAAATAATGTTATTCTGGTAAAAGTGTGTGTGCTTTGTAACGTTAAGAAGGATAAAATGGGCTTCGTTTTTACACATCTTTTTTTGAACGCACGTTTTTGTATAGTCTTCAGGTTTTTCTTTTTAAGTTGATGTAATCTTTTTTTATCTCGAATACTTAAGTTGAGGTATTTGATGTTTTTGTATTGTATATATTTTTTTTTTTCAAACTTTCACATTTCACGTAAAATATTTTCGTTATTTTTTTACAATTTAATAAGATCATTTTAAAATAAATTTAAAAAAAATTAACTAAATTTCATTAATTTACGGAATTTTGAGCTTTGGGATCGAACAGGTTTTCTGTCTAAATAAAAAAAACTCCAACGTTCCAATTTTTTTTAATTTTATATATTAGCGTTTATATTAAAGTGCATTTCTGTATTATAATATCATATAGTGTTTGCTTCCCTTTTAGAAAGGAATTGATCGTTCCCGAAATTCGTTGTTATTTTGTGTACCCTGTTGGTATTACCGAACATAAGTAACAAGTTAATAAATAATTAGTACATTAGACTTAAGCTTTGCATTAGCTATTATTCTACAAAGCAGTCTTCTATTTTTTTTAAAAATAGTTGGGAAGATGAAATTACAAGGGTCAGAAGTTACTTCTGACAGTGACATACTCTTTCTTAAGAATAAATAGATCTTGTTATGCTTATAAAGTAAAATGAGCAGTATGAGTTTTCCATTACCTTTTTCATCGAACCAAATATCACCGATCGCTTATTAACGTGCCAAGCCCCATGAAATGCAGGTGATATGTAGCTCAAAATGCGACATCTTCATTCTGTGGTACATTCATGTAACACTGGGAGTAAGTAGCTTGTTCTTTCTTTCTTTTTCCTGTTTAGCCTCCGGTAGCTACCGTTTAGATAATTATTCAGAGGATGAATGAGGATGATATGTATGAGTGTAAATGAAGTGTACTCTTGTACATTCTCAGTTCGACCATTCCTGAGATTTGTGGTTAATTGAAACCCAACCACCAAAGAACACCGGTATCCACGATCTAGTATTCAAATCCATGTAAAAATAACTGGCTTTACTAGGACTTGAACGCTGTAACTCTCGACTTTCTAATCAACTGATTTGGGAAGACGCGTTAACCACTAGACCAACCCGGTGGGTTAGGTAGGGAGTAGGTAGCTATAAGATGAACATCATTACTCGCAAAGTAAGCAAATCTAACTGATGCCTTTTATTCCTCATATGTTTTACTGCATCACAGCCATAAGGAAGATCGGTACAGATATTGCGAAGCGACTAATTGGTATATAAATTTTATATGTATATATGTATGTAGTAACGGTATAAATATGCATTTTTAAGCCGTATTATACTTTTATTTATTTATATCAAATTCACAGCAATATTTTTCCAATTTATTTTACAAACTGAAATTTTATTTTATAAAATTTTACTTTCATTAAAACCGTTTCAAGAATTCAGGAGAGATCCTGCACATCGAAATAAAAAAAAAATTTACATCAACACGTCAGAAAACGCTTAGTTTGCCATATATCCGCCGTTTTGTATTTTTAACATAAATATCTATTTCTGAGGAATAGTTAATCGTTATCGAGCTGAAACTTCGTATGCTGCTAAGACATCTACATGTTTATTTGTATAAAAATAATGAACTTGATCTCTGAATCCATTTCAAAATTTTGTACATGTAAACTTTTTTAATCGTTACTATCTTTGCGACCGCCGGTTTATTTAAATGTTATGTTATTACAAAAAATGATAAGCGTTTTATAAAAAATAAAATCGCAACTTATTTATTGAATTCTACTCATAAATAACAAAGTTATGGCAAAACTTCTTGAAGTGAGTCACTGTAGTATAAAAAAAACAATTTCGTTTCCTACCGAATAAAATTAAATAACTCAACACCAACTCGACTGAAATATTTTATTATGTAATAAATCATAATTTAATAATATTAAAAATATTACAATAAAGTAAAATATTTTCGAAATCGTCAAAGTATTATAATAACAAATAATATTGAAAAAAAGGATAACGATAACGCTTAAACGTTCTACGACCTCAAAAAAAAATTTGAAAAATAATCTGTATTACATGTTTTTCGTTTAATGAAACTGAACTGGTTAAACAAACTGATTTTTTTTTTTTTAACTAAAATCTATTTAACAACTATAAATTACAATATAAAATAATGCATCAATAAAAGAAACTACAATAATTCCTCAAAATGGCGGCCGCCTATTGACTACTTTTGATTTTTTTTTTATTGTAAACATTGTTTTGAGTATTTCTGTTTAACCTATTAATAAAAAAATAATTTCAGTTCCGAATTATTAATACCATGTATAGTCAATTTTCAGTAAGAATAATGACGTCACGATCAGAAAAAAGGTCTAGCTACACGTTTCAAATTCGTCGAGTTTAGTTTTCAACCTCTGACGTTTTGGTAATAAAATTTTAACTTTATTAAAATTTTGTTTTTTGATGAAAGTACATTTTTAGAAGAATCTACTATTTTCAGTTGGTCATTAATATATATTTGTTTTATTTATACCATTTCGATTTAAGTTTAACTTATATTAAACGTTTTTGTAAATATAATTTTTATGAATATAATAAAAGAAGATTTTATCGTAATAAAACACCAAAGTACATGTATTTATGATTTTTTTTGTATTATTCGATTATACCGCACACAGATTGGGCGAGAAACCATTACGTCTAGCGGTTTAAAGGATCCGGAATTCGGGCGTAGGAGTTAATTTTTTTTTTTAACGGTGTTGATTGGATATTTTGTCCCAGTCGACCTTCTCTTGTTCCAAGGTTGAGCGGGTCACGAACGGTTAAGTTATCAGACTCGAGTGAATGACAGAGAGAGAGTGAGTGAATGAGTGTGCGAGATTGAAAAGGGTTTGGTCAGGATATGATAATATGGGATCGATGATTCGGTAGTATTATACAGAATGAACATCTAGTAGTTGAAATCTTGTTTAGATGAAGTATGATTGATTGGATAATTTGTGTGATCTGTTATAATTGTCTTTACATACATTTTTTATACCGTGCAGAAGATATTGTTTGCTTAGAGTTAATAGGGGAATTATTTACTTTTGTAGTCTCAGATACGCGTATTATTATTATTTTTTTTGTTTTTTTTTTAAGTTTTTGGGGGCATCGACTACTTTGGTCATTAGCCCCGTCCCAATTCAAAAAAAAAAAAAAGGTTCAAAATTTCATATTCTAATACAACTTTTTGAATACAATGTTTACCGTCTAGGCTTTCATTTCGGCCATCCTTTCTTGCACCGTTTTTCCATTCTTCGAACGGCCTCAACTTCCGATGACAGTGTGTCTGAGGCCTCGGACATGGCATCTTTCTTCTCTTTCTGATGTCAGTGACGTTCGCCGGTTTACATCAGGTGATGAAAGCTTCGTTGGTGCTGTTAGCATCGTTGCTATGGAATCTAAACTAGCAAGCGATGCACTTTCGGCGGCTGATGAGCTGGATTCGATCTCTAAGGGAGTGCTGGGTGTAGCTGAAATAGACGCTCTCACTGAAGCTCTTTGAGCGTTTGGAGGCTCTAATGTTGCAGTTTTTATATCGTCTGTGTCTGTTGCTTTCTCAATAATGACTTGCACCTCTAATTCGGTAGACTCAGATTTTCTTGTCACAATTTCCTTAGCCTTGTGACTAGACGACGGAGTGATCTTTTCCTCTTTTCCAGATAAATCAAGATTTTTATTTATTACGTCAAATAGTGGTGTTATGATCGTAGGTTTTCGTAGTTTTTTATGCTGCGCTGGTACGTTTCTTATATCAACGATGTCAGTCCGGGAATGAGTCTTCTCATGTTTAGTTGGTTCTATCCGGTGAGCCGACTCAATCTTTGAATCAATGATTCTTTCAGTCATTGTCGCAAGACTTGGTGCCATCGAATTAAGCAATTGCTCCACGTTAATTTTAGATGTGGAAGGGGCAGCAGCTGCTTCTGCATAAGTGGTCGATGGTCGAGGTGTTCGTTGACTAACAATTTTCTTCGCTTCAGGATAACTAACTTTTTGAAGCATTTTAACTTCCTGAATGGCCGTTTCCAATTTATATACTGGGCAGTTCCTTGATCGGCAGTTATGGTGCCCTTTACAATTAATGCAACTTGGAGGGTCTTTATACGGATCACCCTCATGTGTCTTCATTCCACATATGCATATTTCCTGCGCTTCACATCTACCTGCAGTGTGTCCGAATCGTTGACACTTAAAACATCTCATAGGCTGCGGAATAAAAGCACGTACATCAAGC
The DNA here is from genome assembly GCF_047948215.1 of Lycorma delicatula. Lineage (NCBI taxonomy): Eukaryota > Metazoa > Arthropoda > Insecta > Hemiptera > Fulgoridae > Lycorma > Lycorma delicatula. The sequence continues at coordinate 84,468,409 of NC_134456.1, read as the reverse complement.
CGATGTATGCCAGCTCGTACCTTTTCAGGAAGGTTAGGCCTATTGAATGTCAAAACATGCGAGGCCGAAGGAACAACTTCACCATTTCTTCGCATGGTTAGTCTGCGACACTGAGTCACTCCCTGACTCGACATTTCTTGTACAATTTCTTCTTCTGTATATTTGCCGCGAAGATCGCGGCAAACAACAACTCCTCTTGATGTGTTAAGGGTGGTATGCGTTTGCACAGATACCGCAAATTCACCGATCTTCTTCAATGCCTGGACTTTCTGGCTTTGACTGTCGTTGATAGTTTCAACGTGCAATCCATTAAAAGTCTTCCGGATTTCTTTAACAGGACCACCAGCACAATTAGTAACCTCTGTAGTGATTAAGAATGGACTAACCTTTTAGAAGTATCCATTCTCCTTCGTAATAATTAAAAATCTTGGCTTAGGTACATTATAGCCTAATAAACTTTTCCTTAAGTCTTTACTGATTCTGTCAGCATCTTTCTTAATTTTATCTGATTCTTTACTTTTTTCCTTTTCGCTTGTGGCGAATCTGAGGTTTCTAAACGAGGGTGTTTACGTGCACCCTCTGCCACGTTTGATGTTCAAGTATGTTCATTTGTGTTTATCCCTTCTGTAGCAAGGCTAGCCGCCGGGGTACACCCCCACTCCAGGGCTACTAACCTTGGAGGTCCGATTCGGTACTCCGGTGGAACCGGCATATGTCCTGGCAGAGAGCGGATGCGCAATCTCTGCACTGACTCCAGGCTCCTACTCACCGAAGCTTTCAGAGCTCCCATGCACCGACATACGTGGATACCATTGCTACATGCTTGCCATCGAAGGGGGCATGTGGACAACGGAAGGGTCTCCGTTACACCTGCAATAACATTGACCCTGGCCGACACATCGTCAGCTCTAAATATGGTATGTGTCCACTTCCTAATCGTTTAATTGTTCATATCCTGCAGGTGGCCGAAAAATCCAATCTGTCTGGTGACCCGAGGATGGAACCAGGTCAAAAGAGTAACATATGCGAGGAATTTACTCAGAGCCCCGTTAGCTAGCTATATGTATTGTACATAAGTACAGCTGTTGCCGCCCTGGACGTGGAACGTAGATGTTGTGTTTCGGACGTGGGAATTACCTACCTCAGGGCATTATTATTAACCCACCGGGTTGGTCTAGTGGTGAACGCGTCTTCCCAAATCAGCTGATTTGGAAGTCGAGAGTTCCAGCGTTCAAATCCTACTAAAGTCAGTTATTTTTACACGGATTTGAATACTAAATCGTGGATACCGGTGTTCTTTGGTGGTTGGGTTTCAATTAACCACACACTGTACAAGACTACACGTCATTTACACTCATACATACCATCCTCATTCATCCTCTGAAGTATTATCTGAACGGTAATTACCGGAGGCTAAACAGGGAAAAGAGGTAGAAGTATAAATACTCCGAGGAAGACCAGTTGAAATCAGTTTTGCGAGAGAGTGCTACGATAGAGTTCTTAGCGAGGACTTTATTAATAAGTCCTCAGAAGGAGCGAATTTCCAGTACAGGTTTGACACAATTAAGGCTACGTTACGAGTAATTCCAGTACACGAAAACAAGAAGTGGTTTGGTGACTTACTGTTACACTATAAGTGAAGAGAGATAACGTACTAAATTTCATTCATAAATTGTTAGGATAGTTTTATTTGTGAACAGCAAAGGTATTTGCCGAGAAAGAACTTTTAACTTGTCTTATCTATTGTACTATTGTTAATACAAGACTAATAATTAAAAGTGTTAAGATTAGCGGTCATGCTGATGTCTTTTGTCAATGGGATTAAATTCTGGTTTTCAATATTTAACTATCTGTGATTAAATCCTGATGATTACTTTAAATTCTGTTTTGTATGTAATCACTGTGTGTTTTCATTATTATTCTGATTATTATTGTCAGTTGTTAATTATTATTAATTTGTTGTATTTTATGTTCTTAAATTAGTAAATTGTAATTATATTTACATTTTCAATTGTCAATCTCTCAGTATCCTGATCGACCCGCGAACCCGCGACAATACGTAGAGAAAAATTGGAAGGATAGTTGACGAACTCGCCATATCCTTATAATCTTGTTTGTGAATGTCCGTTCCAATTTCATTCGCTTCTTCGATATCCGATAATTCATTTTTTATAAAGCTTGCACCCAGTAATTGTATACGTTTACCTGTTGCAACAAATCCGATTTTATCTTCTTTCAGTATTTGTGCGTATTTTCATTATTTTATTTTCTGTTTTTTGTCGTTTAGTTATTTTCATTAATACTGGTCTAAATATATGCTAGTTTATAAATATATAAGTTTGTCCTAAAAATTACGAGTTATAGAACAGTTAAGAGGAGTACGCTGATCGGCTATACGACTTGTATCGATTATTGGTGTCTAGGCAACTTGCTTTTGGAAATAAAAGAGAAAATATGAGCCATGCGTGGAGCAGTAATCGCAAATTAAAATTTACATTAATGAAAGAGAATTAATTTACGTATATTCAAAATTAAAATTTACGTCAGATATAAAATATAACTGAGATAGAACTACAGTAGAAGAAGAAATTTAAGCAGACGTAAAAAATTTCGGCAAAAAAAATTGTTAATCCCAGTGGCTGTGGCGCACAGTATAAAATAAAGGATTTTACTGGATTTCAATAAGATGCTGTAGTTAACGCGATTACTCATCTTCCAATTGTTTCTATTATACTGCAGCACTAGGCAACATTTTCTGCTGTAAATACTGCTTCAAAATCGGTCCCTAGAACTTTGGGCAATTTATAAATTTAATTGTTTCAAAGACAATTGTCGAAGAAAGAAGACAGCGTGTTGTAATAGATTTATTATTATTGCCTTCGGATTATCGTGTTACTCTCATTTAAATAATTAAACAAGGAACGCTTAGTTTGAGTTTCTGTGGAAAGTATTATAGATATGAAAACTGTTTTTGTTTCTTCTTGAAAATTTCTCTCAGATTTAATGGTAACCGTTTTAATATATTAAATCCCGCTTCTCCGAGTGTTAAACGTCTATTCGCAAGTTTTTTTTTTTAGTGTTTTTTGTTTATCTTTTTACAGAGTTGTGAAAATTGAGTGAACGTTCTATTGGGCGTTTTAATTTTATTTACTTTTAATTTGAAAAGTAGTTTACTATTGTCTCAACTACTTTTAAGACATGGTTTAATTTTAAGTGGTCTTAGTTCCAAGTACGTGTTTTGGATTGTTAACGACTTTTACGAAAATATAATACTTAACCTCTTCAGTTTTATGTCTTTTATTACTGTTTTATTAAGCATATGAAACTTTGGGACTATAAACTTAAATTCAGACTTAGAATTTTTAATTTGTTATATAAACATTTTATTTTTAAATTTGTTATAAAAATATAAATATAAAACAGATTTAAAATTCTAAATTTGTTATATTTTTTGTAGGTTTGTTTTAATGATAATTTTCCAACCGTTTCAAACTATTTGTTTGTAGTACGTATATATTAAGCTCATATATTTTATAGCGTTGAAATTACCATTAGCAGCGCTTTCACAATCGATTGAATAACTGAAGGAAGAATCTTTAAATTTTCTTTTCATAGAGAAATTTCTTGACCGTGTTGTATTGAATTTAAATCCTTCATCAATTCAATCGCTGTCGAAGTTGTAATTTATGTGATCCGTTGCCGTAACATATTCAAAGATTAGAGTAAACATTTTATTCAAGTTTTCAGTTACATTTCTTAAGGATATCTCAAAATATGTTCCGTATATGTATATACTGTACAGGTGATCCGGGAAAGGTTAGCAGAACTTGAGAGGATGATTCAGAATTTATGTTGGTAATGCTCTAACTCGGTTCATTTCCGTCTGCCCGCCATTTTTGACGTGTAACGTCATTAAGATCATACTGAAACATACGGGTACCAGAACAGAAATTTGTGGCGTTACCTAAAGGTCTATATCGTCCTGCCTTAATAACTCCCTAACTATTAGTCTCAGAAATGTAAATGCGGTGTCATTTTATAACTTACACGGTTAGCTCGCCGGTACGACTTGGCGGGGAGGGACACAGCGCAGTTCGGCCAATACTGGTGCTCTCGCTCATTCGTATTCAGTGTAGTTCACCACATATACGTCTGGCACGGCACGCTCTGGAAATTTCGCCGACGGCGCGAGCCGTCGTTTCTTATTACGCCTATAGCTATATCGCTTCTTATTACGCCTTTTGTCTCTTCTCATATCACATATCAATGTTGAACAAAATTGTCGTCGAATATTAGTCGAAATAAATATATCTACCACAATTTACTGTCTGTTTTATGTTAAAATTAAATTTAGTACGCAGTCAATGTCTCGTTTTTATTTCAATCCGATACACTAAAAGTGGCTCGTTGACATACAGACCGACCAATTTATCTGTAGAGTTGGCCAAATGAAGGAATTAAAATTTTCCATCGGAGACTTTCAGTTTTGTTGAAAAAAATACGATGTTGGCTCTCCCATTTAACTATATAGATAAGTTGGTCGGTCTGTAGCTCGGAGGAACTTCATCCAAGATCTGTAAGTTTCATTAAATCAGCCGCCGTGTGCCCCTACATAGCCCTACCCGATTTTTTTCAAACATATTTATGTCGTTCCGAGATATTTTAATGAAATATGATGTATACATCTGTTAAATAAATAAATTTAAAAATTTCATCGAATTACGTTTTATTTGGTAAAATGGTAAACATTTTGGTAAACCGCACGTTTGATGTTGTACATGTAGTAAAAATACTTAAAAGCGGGTCAACATAACTTTTAAAGAAAAATATTGCGATCGGATAATACCGAGTTCACAAATTTCTTTAAAATATCTTGATTCGTTCTTATGAATTAAATTTTTATTCAGAAGATTTTAAATTGGCGGACAGATTGAAGATAAGTGATTTGTCCACGTAGCTTTTGTTTATTTTTAAGTTCTGAATCTGTTCTATAAGTGTACCAAATACCTTCCAGAAACCGTAGTACTGAAAATGTACAAATTGTATTAATACAATGACTGCCTCTATTGTATGTAAGCGGTTGGTTTCAAATATCCATTTTTATGTTATTTATATATTTCTTTAAATATTGTTTGTTTGCTCGATGTATAATTTTCAACATTATAAGTACGTTATTTGATATTATACGGAAAAAAAACCCGGTGTGTATCAAATAACACTGTTACAATGTTCAAAGTTCAAGAACAAAAACGTTATTAGCAGAGATATACGAGATAATCAATATAAAGATTGATATTTGAAACCAACCACTTACAAATACAATACAGGCAGGCAGTCATTATGTTAATAATAAGTGTACATTTTCAAACACAAAATGTATTAATTAATGAACAGAAACAGATAAGCCGTGCGACAAATAATAACAATACAATGAAAATATTTCAGTTACTACTTTGATCATGTTCGATGGAATTTATCGAGAACACTGTAATTTAAATAATTGCAAATGTTATTAATTAGAATCATATATCGACGACTTGCATGTATTAATTAAAGGGATTGTCATTTATTTGTTTTTCTTTTGTAAACTTACCTATAATCTAATGTCGATATATTTATGAAATCTGTTCTGAAAATAGTAAATAAAGTATATCCTGATGATGAAAACTACCGAAACTGGTTATAAAATATGAATTGAAAAAACAAAAATGAAAACTTACTTGGGATTATATGTAAGGTTATTATAAGTAAATTATTCGAACGTAAACGTGCAGGAAATCTTGTAGTTAAAGCAATTATATATTTATATATATACCTTATAAATTTTTCAAACCTTAAACATAGAAAAATGAAATTTAGCAAATGCTGCTATCTGGAACCGATCTATTATTTATTTTTTTGCTGCGAACCATAGGGTTCCTATTCTGTTTTTAATGTCTTCCGAGTCAAGAGACCCCTGTGGAGAACATCTCAGAAATTTTAATCAGAAATAGTTTAGTTTGAAAGGGTATTGAAAAACGGGAAAAAAGTTTAGACTGCAAATCCTAACCTATTAGTTTTTCACAGGTAGTTCCAAAACTGGTGCCCTTTAAAATAACGGCTCAATATTAGAATTAAAAAACTATAAATTTATCAAACGCTCCTACTACAAAACGATCTATTTTTCCATATGTGATGACACGACACCGCAAAACCATTGTGTAAAATTTTTAATGGAAAGAGAGGCTTGTGAACATCAGCTTTAAAACAGTAATTTTGATGTAAAACCATCGGGCGAGGACAACCCTGTGACAACCAGTTAGGGTATTTTTCACAGCTGTCAAAAAAAAAAAACGGCTTTCAGCTTACTGCAACTTGTAGCTTCATACCGAAAAAAAGATCGTTTTGAGGTAGGGCGCATTATTACTAAATTTCACGTTAATAATTATGGCAATTGAGATGTAATTTAACGGTTAGGAATCCTGTGTGTATATTGTACGTTCCTTTCTTTGCCTAAGAACGATAATTCAACATAAAAGCTATTAGAAGTATCTAAATTAAATATCGTCTTTTAAAAAAATGTAATAGCGATCGGAAAAATGTATTAAGACGTTGTTAGTCAGAACCGGCAGAAACTTGTTCTGATTTTAAAAAAACTACACATTAGGCAAATGTAAAATTTCTGTTAGTTTTCTTAAGGTAGCCATCGTTCCCGTCTCCTCATTTTTGTTGTGATTTCCATACCGATTACTACTGTTAATCTCTTTTTACGACTATCAAAATCTGCTTAGTATATTTCTGTATACGGGACAATTCTATCTGCCTTTTTTGTGACGTAAGCTGTGAATTTATGTACATTAATTTTTACTTCCTTGTATGAAGTAAAGGATGTATTGTGATCGCGAAAAATTTCGGTTTTCATATTTCAACGAAAATATCCATTTTGACCATCCCTGAAATATCCATTGAAAATCAATCGATGGAAATATCCATCTTGATAATTTTTTTCGGTGTAACGTCTGTACGTACGTACGTATGTGTTTCATATAACTCAAAAACGATTAAGCGTAGGATGTTGAAATTTTTAATTTAGGACTGTTGTAACATCTAGTTGTGCACCCTCCATTTTGACTGCCATCGACTGAATTAAAAGTGTCAAAAAAAGACCAAAATCCAAACAATTTGGATTTTAGACTTTTTCTTTACTGCAGTAAAAAGCCCTCATTGAGAGCTTTTCAACGATATATCATAAGTGGTACTTATTTTTCGTTTGCTCCAGAGTTATAGCCAAATAAAAGGTTATGAAACATTTGGATCTTACAAGGGGGAAGGCACATCGGTTCGAATCTGACTTCGTCTCCCTTTTTTCAACTATTTTTTTTTTAAATTTAATTTAAATATATTGATCTATTAATAATATTAACTTCTGATTGTAAAAAAAATACAATAAATAATAACAATTGAAAAAAAAAAATGAAAAAATATCAGAAGTTAAGTGAAATAAAATTTTGTGTATCTTTCATTTTACCAAAATGTGTATATGTAATTTAATAGGTGCACAAGGAAGTCATGCCACCGGCCTCCGTGGCGCGAGTGGTAGCGTCTCGGCCTTTCATCCTTAGGTCCCGGGTTCGAATTCCGGTCAGGTTTGGCATTTTCACACGTGCTACAAATCATTCAACTCATCCTCTGAATCAATGCCTAACGGTGGACCCGGAGGTAAAAAAAAAGGAAGTCTGATGTCCACATCAGATTTTTTTTCATTTTATGATTAATTACACAGTTATATTTTAATTGACTTTAGTATTATGTATTATTACTGTATTATCCATTTCGTTTGATAATACAGTTTTAAGTAATCTTTCATAGCTAGTTCTTATCAAACCAGATTCAAGGATATTATCGTACAATTCAACCGGATATTTCGTGTTACTGAATAGGCTCAGCTTTAATTATGCTTCGTTTGCCGTTTTTAAATAAATTGCAGAGTATTTAAAAGGTCTTTCTCTCGATTTATTTAAAATATAATTAAACGATTTTATTTCACAGAAACGTTTTTCACGTCATCTTTGTACGTGAATTTTTAATTCAAATAATACCATTTAAAAAAAGTAACTTTTTTTTAATCGACATGGTTTAGATCCCGACGGCTTTGCAATCGATTATAATTATTATTTAGGAGAGGAAAATTAAGTGGAACATTTAAATATGCGAGTAAAAAATTTCGTAAAAAAAATGTGTTCTACTCTTGAGTAAAAGTTTGATTTACTGAACCGAACGGACACACAGTTATCTTTACATCCGCTTGACCGATTATTATAACCGCAATTAAATGACGTCAATTATATTTAGAAATCGTCGTACAAAATTTCATATAGATCTGTTAATCCGGTCTGAAAATGCCATGTAAAACAACAGCAAAACATTTGATTTGATACATCTCTTTCCTGAAAAAAAAAATCATATGAATACATAACCAAAGCGACAACATATTAATGAAATGGATTCGTCCAATAATGTGATTTAAGAGTCCAGAAACCACGAAAAAAGAAAAGTTGTTTTTTGCTTTTGACCCTTTACAATGGTTTGTATAAGACCAAATTTCAATCGGAAAGTGTTTTAGTCTTTTTTAATTTTACGTACCCTTTAAGTAAAATGTTAGATACGGGACCCGTAAGGTCTCCCTGCCCGTTGACGATTGTGACCGTACTTAATTGATATACATCAATGTTAATGTACAGATATCCTCGTTCCAAATTTTATCTAAATCTGTCCGTTCAGCCTGGAAGCAAAAACTGACCAGCATAAATTCTCCTCAATTTTTAATTTAGATTTTTTTGTTGTAAGAATCATGGACGCCAAGATCGAAAAAAACCTCGACATGCGAAATTTGACCCGATCGATTAGCGTAGTTTCTCTAAAAAAAATAATATAACTGAGAATGTAGTAGTTCACTTGTACGTAAATATATGCTCAAAATACTTTTATTAACATCTTTTTACATTTTAATATACTGATATTTCATATATCTTTTTATTATATAATTCTGTATTTTTTGATTTTTGCTGTTCCTTTAAATGCCTATCACCATAGCATCCAGTCACCTCCGTGCACTCGGACACAAATCTGATGGAGTACCTTTTTGTCGTACTTGCGCGATCGTTAAAATTTATTATTATATACCGATCGGAGATAAAATATTTATCTGTGATTAAATTTGTGGAAATTATCTTATTCACATTATAAATATTCAAAACCTTTTTCCTGTATTCGACCCTTTCGAATCGACAAACGTGTTCGAACTGTGAAAATAAAAACGTATATTTATTTACCAAATATAAGGTTTGTACTGTTGTTATCTTTGGTCGGTCGATAAAACTGACCTCATATGAATAAGCTTGTTTAAATGTAGTAAAATAAAATATTTCGTAACGTGTGATTTCAATATTAGTTTGTTTTGTTCTCCCTTTCTGTTTTATAATAAATTAAACCTGTATCGATATGAGTGATTAAATTGTATAACCAATATTATGATATTCATAAACCAGTTGCTGTTAGATCATTGTTGTAAAAAAAAAATAAAAATAATAGTAAAAATATTCATATTGGGTGTGGTAAAGTAATTTGTATTGGTGTGGCCTGGCCTCGCGCTTTACAATTTATTTTCTCCCGTGGGCTGTTGTAGCCCACGGGAGATTGGGGAAAAATGTATTATTTTTTATTGTCAAAAAATTTTATCTATGAATATTTAAATACCACTGATTTATTATTTACTTTTTTCTAAATTGAGTTGCATTACTTTTTTACTGTATCGCATCGTACATGCATTTAAATTTTATATGAACGTTTTGAAGCTAAATAATAAACTGTTACGTAACGACGATAAAATTCTTGTTCAGTCCTATTTTATTTCTCGATAGATTTTCTGTTGAACTACATAATTTCATTCCTTTACTGATAGTTTTCTTTAAAAAAAAAAACCGGTAAGTAATAGAAAAAAATCTGATGTGGATACCATATGACTTCCTTGTACGCTTGTTAAATTAGATATACACTTTTTTTTTTTAATTAAGAAGTACATAAAATTTTAATTCATTATTAGCGTCTGGTAGTTTTTCAGTTTTTCTATTGTTATTATTGAATTATTATTCATCGTATAATATTATTTTACAATCAAGGGTTAATAATTAATAAATCAATATATTTAAATTAAAAAAAAGAAAGTTAAAAAAAGGGATATCAAGTCTGATTCGAACCGATGTGCCTTCCCCTTGTTAGATCCAAATATTTCATTAATTAAAATGTTATTTGCCTATCAGTCCGTGGGATCAATAAAAAAATGATACCACTTTTGATATATAGTTGAAAAGCTCTTAATGATCGCTTATTACTGCAGTTAAGAAAAAGTCCAAAATCCAAATTTTTTGGATTTTGGGGTTGTTTGGACACTTTTGTTTCAGTCAACTGCAATCAAAAGGGGAGGTGCACAACGATGTTACAACAGTCCTAAATAAAAAAATTTCAACATCCTACGGCTAATCGTTTTTGTTATGCGAGATACATGCGTACATACCTAGGTACGTACGGACTGACGTCACGCCGAAACTAGTCAATATGGATATTTCTGTTAAAATTTGAAAATATTTACCTTACTTCGTAGGAAGTAATAAGAAAATAGAATGACTTTCAGAACGATCAGAAAAAGAAGAATTACCTTCTACAGTTGTAGACCTGTAAACCTGTCCGGTAAGCATAACAACAGATTCACAAAACAAATCTTTGAATTCCTCGTTTTTAGAAAATCAAAGACCGCATGGTTCAGACAGGTTCAAGATCTAGCGATATTAATCATATCAGAAGAAACCATTAAAAAGATTGACACAAAATAAGAAAAAATATTAAAAGATATAAACCAACGATTCCTAGAGAAATCGAAGTCAAAACGAGGACAGCACGCCGAAATAGTAGAATAAAAGAAAGCCTTGTTAGAAAAAATGAAAGCCTCCTATCAAAAAAGAAAAGAATTCCGAACGCATAAGAAGTAATTGATTCAAAATTACCCTAAGGTGGGTGATTTGGGGGAAAAGCAAAAAGATAAATGCCCTTTATTGGCTGTATTTAAGCGTTACTCGATTTTACTCTCAAAAAAAATATTCCTTATTAATTGCCTAATGTTGAATTTTGCTTATTTTGGGGGTTTTTCGAGTAAAGTAGTGAACTTTTAAAATATTTTTATTAAATACTTGCTGCAATTAACGATTTTGGTAATTGTTAAAAAAAAAAAAATGGGTTAACTAATTTTATTATGAGCGAGTGGTCCACCATGTTGTGTTATATCATTTCTTGATCAAGTACTTTTTGTCACCCAGGTATTTATTTTAAAATATTTTTTTTTTTAAATACGATCCTTTCGTATATAGATGGTATAAAAAAAGAAGGAATTTCGTAGAAAAAAAGGGTAGCACTGTAGTACAAGAACTTCCAGGAAAAAACTACTTTTCGATATATATATATATATGTGTGTGTGTATATGAGGGGCTAGTCAAAAAGTGAAATTCAAAAATACGATATATTTATTTGCTTTTACATAAATGATACATGCATTATATTTCAACATATTCCCCCTCCACTTTTATGCACTTAGTCCATCTTTTAACGAGTTTTTGAATTCCTTTCTAGAAGATAGTTTTCAGACCGAAAACTATCGGTCTGAAAACTAAGAAAGCGGCAAAAAATTTTCTGCACACCAGACCGGTGTGCAGAAAATTTTATGCCGCTTCTATGGCCTCTTCATCAGATGATAATCGCTTGGAGCCAGGTCCGAACTGTATGGAGGGTGGTCCAGCAGCTGAAAACCGAGATCTTGAATTTTTTATGGCCGTATGAGGTCGAGCGTTATCCTGAAGCAAAATCACTTCTTTAGAAAGCTACCGCGTCTTTTGAATTTGATTTTTTTGCTTCAGTAGTTCAACGTGATGGTCCCATGTCTCATCAGCGGTTACTATTCGCTTAAGAAATGAGTCTTCTTCATCTTCGTAACGTTTCAAAAGCTTCTGGAATATTTTCAAACGATTCTCTTTGTGGATGCTGGTAATCGACGTGGAACCCAGCGAGCATAGACTTTTCGAAAGTTTAAAGAATCATGGACGACTGAAAATGCTGAACCGTGGTTTATATTTAACTCGCTTGCAATGTCATCGACTGTAATTCGTCGATTACCGAGAACCATTTGTATAACCGCTTTAATATTGTCGTTAGCCTTTGAAGTGGAAGCCTACCTCTCCGCTGTTCATCACAGAGAGAAGTCCTACCGTTTTTAAAGCGGTCAGTCCATTCGTAGATCTTTCTTCCACTCAAAGAACTCTCTTCATATTGCTGCTTCATTCGACGAATAATCTCTTCTGAAGTCAGGAAGCGTATCGGTGCTCGCATTTCTTCCTCTGTGCAATGAGACAAAGAAGCACTCATTTTAAACAGACTTTTAAACACAGTCACAAACAGCTAACAATGAAACAATATTTTCAATGAACAGTTGATAGAGGTTATGAGTTATAGCAGAACAATCATTGCTGCCGTGATCGTGAGGGAAATCAAAATTTCCCTTTACTTTATGACTACCCTCGTGTATATATATAATATATATTTATTCGTATACAGATATCCTTGGAGGTATTAATTAAACTTATTCAGGGGCAAATTCAGGACATGAACGGGAAACAAACAAAAATTCATGCGGACATAACGCCTTATCTCGTTTCATTATCTTCTTAGTCGTTTTGTATTCAGTAAAAATTTATATCTTAAGAACGGGCGGTGAATGAAATTTAATGTTAATATATCCGACTTTTTTTAAAATACGTTTAAAAATTTAACTTTGAAAATTCTAAAACGGCAGGCATTTGATAAAATAAATATTCCAAAACTTAATTGAATTCTTATATTTTTTAATCGAATTAAAAAAAAGATCCACAATAATTTCGATTAATAGTAAGTGAAAACAGGCGCATAATTATCAGATTTAATATTTTTTTGCGTTCCGTTTGAACAATTTCAGGCTAATCTCAGCCGTTTATCAACCGATTTGAACAAATGAGATGTCATTCTGTTTACAGTATAAAAGGCTTAACATTTTATCTTATAAAACGTAATAGAACTATTATTTACGGAGATATGATTAGAAAATTTAAACGGCCTGCCATTTTGTAATTTTCTTCTGTTCCCAGAGTGTACGGTTGCAATCCGTTCAGCTTGTGAACAGTAAGTGATCCGTATCCCGATGAGATGAGGATATGTCGGAGATATAATTGAGGTTTAGTCTTGCACAGACTTAAGCCGTTCTTGAGGTTTTGGTTAATTTAACCCCGATCACCAAAGTACAGCGATCGATATCTACTGTCTAGTTTTCAAGTTCGTATAAAATGTTTAAACTTATTCGATTTTGTAAAATTTTGTGGGGTAACGTGTACATTAAATTTAATAAAAAAAATTCTCTATCTGTTCTTCAGATATACATTTTTATTGGAAAAAATCACAACGATGGACAGAAGGAAAATGAAACGCGATAGGGATTTGTTCACTTGAATCTTTTTTGTTATTTGATGATCTCAATCGGTCCTCATGATCTGAATATACCTCCCTGGACACGGTATATTAAGTTTCTTTGTTTAATATTACTTCGTTATCGTACTATGATAATTTTTTAACGATAAAATTATAATTTTTTTCTGTCTTAATTATTTCCTTCATTTTTTTAATATAAATTTCATTCGTTGCGTTACAGTAATATGTGATTACGCATATTAATTCGTTAAAATAATGTACAGTAATTTAATAATAATACTTTTACTGTTATGTTATTACAAACTAAGTCGCTGAAATCGGTGAACTATGATATTAAGATACGAAATGATTTTTTATTATATACCTCCTTATAAAACTGAAATTCGTGTTTAGGATCGTTATTTTCTGGTTGTACAGAAAGTAATAACTTTCTACTTAGCGAAGGAAACTTAATCGTCGCGGGAAGGAAGGATTAGAGACTGATCTTCTCTTTCATTTTCCCTTAAAAATGTCTTCTGTATAGAATGATGAAATCTTTCATTTTAGCTCCGTTCAATCCATTTAACTCCCTCTTTCGCTTTGAAAAGTTTATTCGGATGGCCGTATATATTTTTACGGTGTACAGCTTATTTTTCTAATCTTTATCCGGAGCGTTTTTTTTTTTTATTAATTTACTCTGGTTTTAATTTTTATTTTTATTTGGTAGAAAGCAATAAAACATATTTATATCCGCTTTAAGAGTTTTTTACGTAGGTGTAATGTAAGATGGAATAAATGCTGAGCTTAAAATACTTTATAAATCAAGCATGAACGTATTTTCTTTTTATTTGTCTGTTTCTGTAATGGGGCATGATTAGGGGCCCGTTCCTTTCTCCCTTAAAAGTTGTAACTTATTATTCATCAATTTTAGAAAAATGAAATTATTAATTGTACACGATTAACTAGTTTGGTTCTGTTAGGAATGCGTACCTTACTTTTAAACCGGAAATGAACGTTATTTTCTGCTCTTTATAGCGATAAACACATGCAACAAAATACGAATAATATAAAAAAAATAAAATTTTATAATAAAAATTATATTCAGAGTGAGCGTTAAAGTTACGCGATTATGAACTCATGAATCCATTGCACTGAGAAATTTGCTTTTAGGTTGGCACTGATAATCCACCGGGTCGGTCTAGTGGTGAACGTGTCTTCCCAAATGGCTGATTTGAAAGTCGAGAGTTCCAGCGTTCAAGTCCTAGTAAAGTCAGTTACTTTTATACGGATTTGAATACTAGATCGTGGATACCGGCGTTCTTTGGTGGTTGGGTTACAATTAACCTCACATCTGAGGAATGGTCGAACTGACAAGACTTCACTTATTTTACACTCATACATATCATCCTCTGAAGTAATACTTGAATGGTAATTCCTGGAGGCTAAACAGGAAAAGAAAAAAATAGGAAGGTTGGCGCTGATGGATCGGTTGATAACGCTTTTGTTTGACGCAACAATCAAATGTAATCTCCGTATTTTGTTCGTTAGTAGTGGAATGTGTGCTATAAAAAAATGTACCGCGTGTTTTTTAGATTCAACGTTCATTTATCTTTGAGAGTTACTTTAAATCGCGAAGCAGGAAGACGTCGTTGTAGCTTTTCTACGATCGATCGTGCCCGATATGTTAACAATTTCACGCGTAGCCGCTCGTTTTAGTAAAACCTTTATCGTGTAGGTAAAGGAAAACGGTCCCGACCGGCCTACAGTTTTAAATGCCATATCTTTAGATATCCGTCCATCCTTTGTACGATCGGTTGAAAGGTTAGTAAGAAGGATCTATTTCAGCAGATCGGATTGTCGTATTATGTCCGACAATCCATTAAGAAATTAAAGTTATAACCGTACCGTATTCGCTTTGTGTAGGAATTGCGAGTATCCGATCTCAAAATAAGAGTGTCGATTATTGCAAATGATTTGTTCGCGGAAATTTTCGGATCTTGAATAATATTTTCATTAGTGATTTACATGATATCATCTAAGCGGCGGCTGTATATAACAAACAGAACGATCGGATTTAGATTGCAGAGAACCCTCACAATTTCTACGAGACTACATTACATTCAGAAAAGATCAAGAGTTTGGTGCGAGATTTTTCGGAATAGAGTTGTGGGTCCTGTATTTTTCACGGAAAGTAACATCTGAGCGCTGTCAGATTATAACTGACTTACAGCACCGGTATAAAAACTTGAATGCGACTACTGATTCCTAGCAAGACGTCGCAACATTTCGCAAAAATTCAACGTTGAAGAATAGCACAGTGTTGCTACTACACGTGATCTTCGGTACAAAAGTCATTTGTTTTAGTCTGTGGCCACCTAGATCGTCAGATTTTTTAAAGATGTTTTTGTTCGGTGTTATTTAAAAGAAAAAGTGTTCAGAAGTAATACTCGCACAATTGATCGACTCAAACCGAAAATTGGAAGTTTTGTTGATGCTTGTATAGCTGCAAATGGAGGGGACATTTCAAATCATTTATTATAACAAAATTATTGTTATGAAATTGTTTAATATTGATCACTTAAATTTTAATAAAGGTTTTTTCACGTATTGGTGTCCATTTATAGTATGTTTTTCTATACGGGTTGCGTAACTTTTCACTCGCTCCTGTATTTCGAACGTAAATGTCTCGATTATAAACTTACTCGTGTTATGAACCACTAAGAATGTACAGGAGAGATTACGGGAGACGATAACATCTCTAGTGTAGGTTTATTTTTCCATGTAATTAGTTTCATTGTATTTCTTCTGTACGAGGAATTCGAAAATTACAATAAACTCATTCGAATAACAACTATAATAAATTCGAGTTACGAGTAAGATAAATGAAAAAAAAAAAATCGACCTAGTAAAAACAGAACGTCCGTATCAAGGTAATCCGTTACCTACAGTGTCACGCAACCGATTAGCGTACGCCTCGATTTTAAACCGTTTCGTTTATTTTTTCTTTTTGAATTCTTTAAAAGATTTGCATATTTACTCTTCCTGGAATGGGACAAAGGAAATTTTAATTAATTTTGCGTTAAAAGTATTTTGTATTACATTTTATTTCATATCTATTTAAATTTTAACTGAAATTAATGTTTCTTATTTATTAGTTTTTATATAATTGATTATGATAGTTGAAACGGTAACGAATGCAACATTTCGTGTTTTGGTAGCTCGCGTCTTGCGCACGACGCACATTATCTATTTATTCCTAATAATACGTTACCTAGAAAACGATTCCCGCCAACAGCGTTACGCAATCAGTTGGTGTACGCCGCATTGTCTTGAAACGTAGCCTCTATTATTGTCTCTGAATTTCTACAAGATTTGGTTATTTTATATACTGACCGGCATACTATTTTTTTTTACATAATAATTGCAGCTTGGTGCGGTTTACTTTTACGTGTACAGTATAATGTTAAATATAGTCGTATATTTAATGAAATAGTGATAGTGAGGGGATATACGTGTAATACATCGATCGATGACCCTAATTGGTGGCTATCTGAAGAGAACAAACTCTTACTTTTGGAGAAGCAGTATTGTGTTCATGTGGTTGTGAAATTTTGCCATTTTTTTGTTCGTTACGGTCTGGTATGGACCACGCTAAGTATAGGTTTATTTTATTTTTTCCATCCTTTCTCTTTTCTTCCTAATGCTACCTCATCCTTTCGGATTGAGTTTTTTATCGGTCTTTTGACCTGAATTTCGGTTTTGTTTAATTTCATACAGTCTTTGACTTATCGTTACTTTGGACTGCTTTATTGGACTGCTTTGATCTGCCGATCACTTCCGGTTGTAAGTTGTATTCTTTCATGTCCCGATTACTTCCTTGTACCAGTTATCTGTTTCTTTCTATTTTCTTTGAATTTTAGGATTCTTTTAGCTAGCCTCTACCATATTGATCACACGAAGTATGGGGTCCTCAGTATCAATTTTGTAAAGGATTTTTATTGTACCTGCACCGGTTTGAATTCGATTTCTTATGAATGAGCCACCGCTTGTACTTCGTAAACATTTATTCTAAAAAATGCGGTCGAACTGGAGGAAACTTAATTAACCGACCGGAAGGGTTGAAGAAACGTGCCGACCCTTCTTCGCTCTGCACTCCATCCCACTCGTTATTTACGTCTACTAGTCATCTTTTCATCAACATGACTTAGAAAAAACAATTTAATCAATCTTTAATCATTGGTTTTATTATTATTATTGCAAATTATATATATGTGTAAAACATAATAATTGTAAGAGAGCGCAAGGTTTCGTTATAAAAACGTACTGAGATGGAGGACATTTTTCGTTACATAAAACAAAATATCGTTTTATAGATGTAAAAAAAAAAAATTAATCTACAATTTTTTCATCGACAAACAGGTAAATACTTGTAGTATTTTATATTATTATCTATCGTGTTGTATGTGTTTAAAGGAATCATTAATATGACCTTGCTCGCAGAATTAACGAATGCACAATGATGGGCGTTCTCTATACGTAGTTCTACTATATACTAGTTAAATCTTAGACTATACTTTATTACGTTTCGTAATTACAAATCGGTCCGTTTATCTGTTCTAGCAGGCCCGTTTCTATGTGCAGTTATTTATTTAGATTTAAATTTATTTCTCGACATGAAAAAGCTATTAAGAATAATAGTTTATTATATCTTTAATTTTGTCATCTATTTAATTTTTATATATTCATGCGAACGCGTTAATATTTCAGACCAAATTTAGTAATTGGCTATTTAAAAAAATAAATAAATAAAATAATTACGCGTTATTTTATGCAATCGTGTATTACGTGCCTTTTAAGCAGATGTTTTAAGCATATGTATTTGTACCTGTTGCATATCTAACCTATTCATTTTTTATATATATCTTATCGTAATTGTTTATAATGGAATCGAGAGGTAGGTTTTTCTTTTTATAAGACTAGCGATTATGATATGAAGTTACTAATTTATCTAAACCTGAAATTATTTTTGTATTTATTATACGAGTATACGATTTACATTTTTGAAGCTTATTCTTCTTACCGCGCGATAAATAAATTATGAGGGTATGTATTTTAAACATTACGGTTTCAGAACGTTGAATATGTCTATTTAATTTTTAAAACACTTATTTTATTAATGCATCTGCTACCGTGTTTTTATTAATAATACTCTTATATGTTATCGTTAATTTACTACTCGATTAAAACGACGAGTGTGTTATTTAAAGTTAGGTGTACCGTAATTTTATTTTATTTGCTTTTTATTATTTTCGTAGTGTAAAGTGGTTCCAGTTACTCGTATATTATTTTTTCTGGAGTGAAGTTTTTTTTTTTAATGAAAAATTACGTAAGCGATTTAATGATATTTTATTTTATTATCCAGTCGACATCAGGTCAGTATTAAATTGTTATAGCAACAAAAAAAATCGCATGTAATGTAAAGACGAGATATCTCCGTATTTTTAATAAAGAATACTACTGTTGAGAAACGATTAAAAGCATGAAATAGATTAAAAAGGTTAGAGTAAAAAAAGATACGTTTTCTTACATTCCAGAGAATCTTGATTCTCGCTCGGTAGTGATAGCAGCGGTAATGGTATGTCCTATATTATTTCTCTGCATCAGTTTTTATATTTTTAACAGTGTACAAGTTTTTTGCGTTTTCATTATATCCGAACGAATTTTTTTCTCATAGTCGACGATTTTCGTAGCTTTATCGCTTTGTAAATAAAAGTAAACATTAAACAAATAAATAAATAAATACCTTGCTCGCAGTAAAAAGAAATTTAGCCTAAAACTTAACATCAAATACATTCATTTTAGGGTTGTTTTTATTGCAATTTTATTTTGTTATGTCTGCGCCAGGGTCAGTAAGTTGTACTCGAACTTTAAAGTTATTTAAAAGTAAAAAAAAAAATAAAAACATTATCTATTAATGCGATTTTCATTTTTTAAATGCATATCATTAAAATAAATAAAGATATGAATGTAGCCTTTGA
Source organism: Lycorma delicatula (assembly GCF_047948215.1). NCBI lineage: Eukaryota > Metazoa > Arthropoda > Insecta > Hemiptera > Fulgoridae > Lycorma > Lycorma delicatula. Next base: position 84,448,853 of record NC_134456.1, on the reverse strand, counting down.
ATAGGTTTAATCAACTAATGCGATTTTAAAATATTGTAATTTGATTATTTTAAATTAAAATTATTAATTTTAATATGTGACTATCATTTCTCAAATGATTACGCAAACCTAAAATAAAAACAATATTAAAATAAAAATTTGCTCATTTGTGTAATGTATTTTTTTATTATTGTAAGGTTGAGTTGAATAAAAATCAAAATGAAGAAATTTTTTATAAATTTATGGTATTGCATATAATTTTATTCAAATATAGTTTAGTAAATTGCATCCTAGCACCCTGAGCCCCGTAGGGGAAGACATCCGCCTTGTGACGATCCCGGTTGGCACACCACCCTCTCCGTTCCTAGTCATGATGGGTTTTACCGGAGGTCGTCTTTTAGACCCTCTAAATTTGATAACCCTACGTTATTTTAAAATTAATAATTGCATCTTAGCAGCAGAATAATTATTTCTTGTGATTAATTTTTTTACTAATTACTTTCTTTTTGTCCACGTTCGTACTTCTCCCTAAATCTCAGCTTTTTTCATGCGATTTTTTATTTGCTTTTAAAATCTATTCACAATAATGTATATAAAAATTACAGAGATAAACTTTTTTCATCGATCAATATAAGATGAATTTGGCAAGCGGTTTTTGTTATTTCTCGATTTGGATAATATGGTCTGTCTTACAACTTTTACTTCGTTTTATTCTGTAGTTTTCTCTACTGTGTCGTTTCATTCTTTCTTCCTTTCACTTGATTTTAATTCTTTTTTTTTTTTTCTTTTTTCACTTTTGTTTTGGCTCGGAAGCCTTCCAATTTAAAAAAATCTGATGTCGATACCACATGTAGAATTTTTAGGCCTTGCTTGTAGGCCTATTAAATTACAAATACACATTTTTTTAAAATGAAAAATACATACAATTTTATTTCATTAATAACTACTGGTGGTATGTTTTCATATATTTTTTTTATTGTTATTATTGCATTATTACTATTTATCGTAAACTTTTTTACAATCGGGCGTTAATAATTATAAATAAATCGATATATTTAAATTAAAAAAAAAGGAGATGAAGTCTGATTCCAACCGATGTGCCTTTCTCTTGTAAGATCCAAATATTTCATTAATTAAAATTTCATTTGGCTAAACCTCTGGTACCAAACAAAATAAGTACCATTTATGATATATCGTTGAAAAGTTCTCAATGAGAGCTTATTACTACAGTTAAGAAAAAGTCCAAAATCCATTTTTTTTTTTTTTAATTTTGGGATTCTGGACACTTGTTCAGTCGATTGCAATCAAAAGGGGAGATGCACAACTAGATGTTACAACAGTCTTAAATCAAAAATTTCAATATCCTACGGCTAATCGTTTTTGAGTTATGCGTGACTTACATACGTACAGACGTCAAGCCGAAACTAGTCAAAGTGGATTCAGGGATGGTCTAAATGTATTTTCCGTTGAAATCTAAAAACCGGAATTTTTCGCGATCACAATATTTCCTTTACTTCGTACAAGGAAGTAAAAAACGTTTTCTCAATAATTTCCTTGTACTGGATTTCCTCTTTGGAGATCTGTCTTTTGTGATTCTTGAGAACCAAGGTAATTCAATATTTTTCTTTTTAAAGAATTCGAATATGTTTTTTTTTTGAATGGGGAAGAATTGGAACGGGGAATTTTGTTTATACTATTCGGAATTATTTTTCTATTTTCCAGGTTTCATTCTGTTGTGGATCCTAAAATTTTTCTTTCCCTTTTTCCTAATTTTTATTTATGTATATGTGTGCGTGTGTGTGTTTTTTTCTTTGTTTTATAATTGTAATATATATGTATTTTTCTTCCTCTAAAGTTCAACCTTTAGTTTTTACGTAATTTAATTTTTTCCTTGCTATTTTTGCTATCCATTTTTGACAAGAGTAAGGAATTTAGATTTTTTGCTATTCATTTTTAATATTGACCTATTGCTTATTTTCCATATTGTGATTACGGTAATCTGATTTTTTCTACTATAAAAAAAGATTCTTTAATAAGTGTTTGTGATCGCGCGGTCGAGGAAATGTGCGATATAAAATTGTAATAAGAAAATTTAAGAATTAAATATACGGCTTTTTTATTTATATGTATATAATTTTACTTAGGAAAACAGTTTCTTTGGTTATTGGAAAATACAACTAAGACATGATCGGGTGCACTTTAATACACGCCCCGACTAGAAAGCTACACAGACTTAAAATATTACAGTAACTTGATTATAAGTAAGTTACGGTGGTAATAAATTGATGAAGCGAAAGATCTTAAATTTAAGTAAGAATGATTTTCTGGTTTTAAGAAAGAGCGTTTCACTACTCGTGACACCACCACATCTATAACTTAAATCGACAAAATAAAATATATCAGGCATTGTAGTTATTTATAGTCTACATATATTGAGTAGATATAAAAAAAAACCTTAACTCGACAACGGATGATATATCTAACAATAAAAAATAGTTTTTTCTTTCCATTTTTACAACATTATTTGAATCACATTTTTGTCAAAGATACTTTCTGTCTAATAATAACATATGATAAGAGTCTCTGTTATTCCAACATCTGGTCATTCGGCATGTTTAGATATTCGGCACGGTTCGAAGTACAGTGTAAAAGAAATACATTTTCCTTCATTGCGATTAGTAAGCGTTTCATGGCGGTCGATATTCTTCGGAATCGCCATGTTTACTCGCCAATATACTCATATCTTATTCTAGGGGTCAAATAAACTATTACGGATAATTATTCTAATTCTAAAAATAACAGAAAAAGATCTTATATATACAGTGTTAAATAAGTATTCGTAATTAACTTTAAACATTTTAAACAAAGAAAATAGACGTTTAGCAAATTCACCTACCTTATGAAAATCTATTTTTATTACCACTCATATATTAACTCCCTCTTTGACTATGTATGTGAGACTCATGGTACGGAACCTTTCAGTCGAATTTTGAAGCACTTCCGCTTGTCCATTCGCTCCGACATTTTGCATACAGATTTGCTATTGATGACAGCACATTTTAGCAACATTTTCAAGTCGCTAAGGTGCCCCAAGTTGCTAAATTAAAAAAATGCCCTTGAACTTATGCAACCTTGTTTACACGCATATATTCTTACTGAAAGAAATATCCATGTTTGTGATATTTTCGTTTCAATATCACTATTAAAAATTTCGAAACATCACTCAAACCGCTAGCGGTTTGTTCCCCAAGAGTTGGGGTGCAGTTACACCCCACTCCTTAGGCCTCATGCATATGAAAAAATTGGCAAAATCATCAAGTTTTTAATTTGAAGCTATGATTTTCACATAATCTTACATATCACCATCAAAGCTTGTTATCAAATCCATTCTTAAATACCGTCATAAAATTATATTTTAATTTTTTATTGCGTTTCATTTAAGAGGTGTTTTAAAAAGGTTTTTTTTACATACTTTTTATTTTATGGTTTTTAGTCTCCATAAATGTATTCTTTACAGCTGCGCTAGCGCACAGGTTTGAGGGATTATATGAAATTTGATTTTTTACCTCAGCCGTAGAAAAAATGCTTTTGTTCAATTTAAACAGTTGGAACGACAATATCGCAAACATGGATAATTCTTTCACTTAGAAAATATGCATGTAAACGAGGTTGCATAAGTTAAAGGGACATTTTTTCCACTTAGCAACTTAGGGCCATCTGAGCGACTTGAAAATGTTGCTAAAAATGTGTTGTCTTCAGGAGTAAAACTGTATACAAAATTTCAGAGCGAATGGGTAAGCGGAAGTTCTTAAAATTCGACTGAAAGGTTCCGTACCGTGAATCTAACATACATAGTCCAAGAGCGAGTTAATATAACAGTGATAATAAAAAAACACGGGACCGAGAATATTTTCCTTAGACGCTTCCTTTTCTACATTTTGAATTGCGGACTTAAAGTTTGCTTGTGTATTCTTATGGAAAGGTGAAATTTCAAGTATTTACTTAGGTCGGTTAGGTGTAACTGTTGTAAGAAGCTCCTCTGATACCATACCTACCAACTTTTTTCATCAGTAAAAAATGTGGAACTAAATCGAACGCTTTTTGAGGTTGTAAAAAATTGAAAATGTAATTTGTTTGTTATCGACGGAGTTTAAATCTTTTTTCCGAAAACACTGGGAAAAGACTATCAGTAGACAATTATTCAGCAGTTATACTAAGTGTAGTGTCTTCACAAAACTGTTTTCTCGAGGCCAGAAGATTCTACGAGTGACATTCAATTATTAAAGAGACAAATTGATGTAGAAATGAAACAGTTTGTAGGATGAGTTTTGTACTTTCATGACGTTTGTTGGCATCACTAGAATGAACTGAGAATACCTGACGGATAAAAATTGTTTTGTTTATAATCTCAATATTGCATTTAACGATGGTGTACCCGCTTGAAGTTTCCACATTAATTGAACAACGTTCAGCGATCCATTTTTTTGTTTGCTTTCTGAAGGCGAAAAACCGGCTAAAATATTTTCTCGAATGATTTTACAGTACGGTGAAAGTTGTATGAACCACCGGAATTTTTATGTGGGTAGAACAGTTCAAAAACGGTAGAACCTCAGTGTCTGTGGAGCAACGTCCTGGCCGGCCAGTTTAACTGTCAACTTCTTTGCTTGAAACCCGCATGGACGACATTATTCGTAAAGACCGACGTATTACAGTTGAACATATAGCAAAAATAGTTGCATTATGTGTCGGCACAGTTCATAACGTTACCAATAACAAGCTCAAGTTCAGCAAAACAAGGTGCAAGGTGGGTCCCGAAAGAGTTAACGCAATAACACAAGGAAACTAGACTCAAAGTTTGTACAGACTTGAAAGAACGCTACGAAAGGAAAGATGACCCTTTTCTAATACGATTTTAACGCGTGATGAAACTTGGGTTCACCATTTTGAACCAGAGCCCAAAGGACAAAGCATGAAATGGAAGCACATTAGGTCACCTGCCCGAAAGAAATTCAGAACGCAACCATCAGCGGGAAAAATTTATATTGACCGTCTTTTGGGATGCCCATCGTCTTTTGTGATTATTTGGAAAATCAGCTTACAATAAACGGTGTCTACTACTCAGACATACTGATGAAAAAAGTAAAGCCAGCAATCAGAGAAAAACGTCGCGGATCTCAAAAATATTGCTACATGACACTGCTCGCCCTCACACCGCCCAGCTGACCCAAGAAACCATCGGTAAAATGGGTTGCGAAATACTACCACATCCTTCCTACAGTCAAGATTTCGCTTCCTTGGATTTTTATATATTTGGTTCACTCAAGGAGGTCCATATGATGGAATAAGTTCAGCAACAAGAAGGAAGTCAAAAAATTTGTGGGAAAGTGGCTCAAACAACAAGACAAAAGACTTCTTGTATGAAAAAAAAGACTTCTTTTTCAGGTATGAAAAAATTAGTTCATCGTTGGGACAAGTGTATTAATATTGGTGGGGATTATGTTTAGAAGTAGTTACAGTCGCATTTTGTAAAAATACACAGTTTTTTCTACATCAATTTGTCTCTTTAATTATTGAGTGTCCTTCGTATTAACGTATTTTCACAGCTTCGTGCAAAAAATTGACAAAACCGACTTAGAACACATATTTTAAACCTTTAGTTTTTTTCCCCGTACAGAATGACTACAAGATAATGAGTACTTTTAATATGTAATAATTAAAAACGACATCAAAATTTATAAATATATCAGAGTATAAAATTTTTTTTACTCGATCGAAAAATGAATATAGCTTACGGAAGAACAATTTAAGCGATCGATCAAATTTACTGGTAATTTACTGTAGTAACATTTCTTTATAAAATATACCATGTTTCATAGAAAATGTTAATGAGAATGATTCTTCTTTTCCTATATAGTTTTTATAATTTAGTTATTTAAATACGACATATATTTACTTCTTAAATATAATTTTTATTACTTAACTTTGAATATGTTAAATTTATTTACAAAATGTACTCTGCGAACGAAATTTTGAAACGTAATTAAAGTTTTTGTTGTTATTATTGATACACTACTATGTTTATTTTACACGGTAAAAGAATAATAAATAACTTAGAGGTCTCACAGAATATGCAAGGCAAGCGGTAACACAATAACATCGAATAATAAATTTCGAGGAGTAAAATTCACTAAACACTATTTTAAGGTATCCTTGATTCAAGATGTCTTTTGAGTGCTAAAAAGGACTCTTACAAAAGGAGTCCTTCAGTTAAGATTCTCAAGCGCTAGAAAGAAGCGGAAGAATGAAAGAGAAGAGATCTTGTGAAAGCCTACATGTGAACTAAAAGATTTCACTCGTTTCTACCTCCGTCTAAAAGGCATTTGTAATTAAATCGATAGAGATTTTTATAAATTACATTCTTTAGTAGACGAACGGGTTGATATGTTAGGTATGTATACCGATCCAAAAATAGTAATTAAAACAAATGTTATGTGAAAATAAATTATATTAATTAATTAATAATACTCGTATAAAACTATTTACGACGGCTTAGATTTATAAAAATTTGCAAGAAGATTGTAAAAAATTAATGTTAAGTTTTCTCTAATTTTAAATTCATTTTCTTATATTAATTTCATATATTACGTATCGAAATCCAAAATTTAATTAACTAAAGGTGTAACATTTAACTGTTATGTTTCTTCAGTAACATTTTAAAATTTAATTATTTATTTACGCATAAATCGAACGGTTATTCAAAAGCACACACGGGTATTTATTGTGATAATATTATCATCATCAGACTATCTGGTTTTAAGCAGGACTACTCCCCCCGTATTCATTCTTCTCTATTTGTGAGTTCTTAATAGCTCTTATATTTGATCTTTACCGGCTTCTATTTTTCACCTTCTTTCTTTCATTAATATATTTATTGGGGGTTGGAAAATAGGTGAATAAGGGAGTTCCAAAAATAACATTGTACTACTTTATACGTGAATCTATGTAGGCGTAATAAATATGTAATAACGACAAGCTTAGCCTTTTATATGTTTGCGCTACACCTACGTTGTTTTAGGTAATTGTTAACGTCGAATTATTATTTTACTAAAACATTCGTTAGTTAAGTAGTTACACATATACTAGACATATGATATAAAAACGTTAATTCCTGGTAACCGTTAAACAATTTATATTTTTCGGAGTTACCTTCCGTAGATTAAATTTTGAAACTGGGAAAAAATTATTTTATTTCCGCTTTATTTTTCCCTAACTTAATTGTAAATGCAGTTGCTTTTATATGGATTTGAATGATAGACTGTGGATGCCGTTGTTTTTTGGCGATTGTGTTTCAATTAACCAGACGTTTCAGGAGTGGTCGGCCTGAGTCTTTCAATGCTGTACATTTACCGGTACAACACGTCAGACTGCGAACGGTTACCTTGGCATCTCTAGAGTCATGTGCTGTTACTTTGTAACCTGGTATACGTAAATAAAAATAATTATGTCGTCATTATTCATTTATGTTTTTGAAAACTTCGTTTTTTATATAAATATATACTCGATCACGATTTAAAATATTTGTTTTTTGGACGGACAACAATTGCTTTTACGGTACGTTTATTCGTTTTGATGTAACGTAACAAGAATAATCGCTATGATTTTTTACGTATTAGTTATTAAACTATATATCTAAAAGAAGCGTGCAGCAGCTGCGTATATAAAATATTAGACACAAATAAAAGGTTTGACGGTTAAATAAAAATATATTTTAGAAAGGATTCGTTTAATTTTTCAAAATAATATTACGCAGACAGAATAGTTATAAAACTAGAAAATCTTAATTAATTAAAAATGTTTAATTTGGGTGTTTAAAACATTTTTTCATATAATATTATCAGAAATAATACAATTATTGTAAGATGAGTTGCTACATTATTTGAATCGTTGGGAATTCGCTTTATTAACCCTGACACCGGTAAGCGTCTCGATTGCTAAAGTCGCGATCGCGACCCATTCCGTCTGTGTAAACTAATTTTCTTACTGCGTCTTTAATTTTGAGATGGTTTTAATGTTTTATCTACCATTTTAAAGAGAAAAGTGTGTTTTATAAATACAGCGAATCATTCAAAACGTTTTAGCGAATTACGTATGATTTTGCAGACCTGCAAAATACGGGCATGTTTTGTGTACAGTCGACTGTTTGTTGTGATTTAAATTGATACTTCTCATTTCGGTTTGGTCAACAGATACGCGTAAATTATCAAGAAGTAGTGAAATTCGTGATTATTTACGTGAATTAAACGGCGAAGAAGATAGTGATTATCTTTGGATAATAACGAATTGTTCGAATCTAATGAAAGTGATGTGGGAAGCGATAATGACAACGATTTGGAACACGAGGTAAGTAGCGGTGACGAAGAATTTGCGGTTCAATACACAGAACCTAAACGATTAAGAACATATCTTCCTGAGCCGGAAGTATTATTCGAAGAAGAATTCAAAGTAAGGTTTCCTGACGTAAATAACTGCTCACAGAGGAACAGCCCTCTTTTCACATATTTCTATCTGACATTTTTTCTCACATAATTTGGAATCTTCTAATAAAAGATCACAAGATGTAGGGCAGGGTATGCTTCCCAGAAATAAAATTGCGGTTGTGCCTGGTCTATACCACGCTCAGAAAACATCTTGCAGTCATTTCTGCTGCCCAGGTTGTATGTAACTGTAGTGTTCATCCGTAGTACTTTCATCAGTTGGAACGCTTTTGGAGGCTCGATAAGGCAGGCTGAAAAAGAAATCGCCCTGAATATACGGAGGGTGAATCAATTAGGGTTCTCTAGAGCACCAAAATATTGTATATAGTGTAGGAATAACTTAATTTTATTTTTCCTAGTAATGGAAGGTAGCAAACACATTGCGTATTCTTGAACACCACAAAATTTTAAACATTATGTTTGTAATAGAAGTTTGATTACGATAGTGCTTGTTTGGTTTATGGGGAAAAAAACATTTGAAAGTGAAAATGTTTTTTTTTTATTTTTGGGAATTTCATCAAGACTTTCTCAAACAAACAATTTTGTAACTGCAACTGTGTTATATTATTACTCATTATTTTCTGAAAAATTGATATATAACACTCACTTCTTTTGTGAAAGGAAAATAATTTTTTGAATTTTTTAAAGATTGCTTGCAAAACTCCTAAAAATGCTTAGCGGCTGAAGGTAATATAGTCGGCGGTTTTCAGGTTAAAACAAACGTTTAATAATTAATATTAAAAAATAAAAAAAAAACCTCGTCAAATTAAAGTTAAATTGACAGCGCTGAGTCTATGCGTTGTTAGGAGTTTAAAAATAATATTATTATTATTATTATCAGAAAAAGATCCATTAAACATACGGGAAATTAACTTTTCATCTGATGTTGCTAGATTTGGTATCGTATCTGTTATATTTGAACAACAATAAGTGAATCTCGGTATTGAAAGTATTAATGATACGGTTGAGGAACACTTAGAAGATTCTTAAACTATAGGGAAGTGTCAATCTTCTAAGGAATCTCAATCTAACCTTACAGTCGAGCAAAAATGTCGTAACTTGTCGTTCAACGTTAGGAGTTTGCAGTCTGCAGTGGAAAACTTTGATAATTGTAAAATTTTTTTAAGTTCATCTGTAAATAATTTAGAAAATGGTAAACGTAAAAGTTTTATTTATTATTAAATATTTTTATTAATATTAAATATTTTAGCGCAGTTACTAGTATATGCATAATATATTCTTAGTTTAGTTTTGCAAAAACTCGATTAAAAAAAAAATTATAATTTTTTTTCTTTATTATTGAAATCTTATTTTTCGATTAATTTAAAGTTGATTTCCGTCTGCTTGATCGGCAATATATATTTTTTTGAATAAAAATAGAGAAAATGTTATTTGTTTATTATTTTTATTTTCTTGTACGAAGTAAAGGAAGTATTGTGATCGCGAAAAATTTCGTTTTCAGATTTCAATGGAAATATCCATTTCAATTCGTTTCGGCTTGTGTACGTATGTATGTATCCCGCATAGCTCAAAAACTATTAGCCGTACGATGTTAAAATTTTTTATTTAGGACTTTTGTAAAATCTAGTTATGCACCTTCCCTTTTGGTTGCAATCGACTGGGTCAAAAGTGTGTCCAAAAAATCCCAAAATAAAAAAAGTTAGCTTTTGAACTTTTTCTTAACTGCAGTAATAAGCCCTCTTTGAGAACTTTTCAAGATATATCATAAATAGTACTTATTGTCATTGTTTCCAGAAGTTTAGCACAATGAAAGTTTAATTAATGAAATATTTTGATCTTACAAGGGGAAGGCTGGTTCAAATCAGATTTCATAACTTTTTTTTAAATTTAAATGTATTGATTTATTAATAATTATTAACCTGTCATTGTAAAAAAATCACAATAAATAATTCAACAATAACAATAAAAAAAAAAAAAAATTTGCAAAAAATCAGAAGTTATAATGAAATAAAATTTTACGTACTTTTCATTTAAAAAAAATGTGTACAGTAATTTAATAGGCGTAAAAGGAAATCATGTGGTGTCCACATCTGATATTTTTTATCGTTAATTCGGTAAAGGCATACCGATCAGCGCGTTATCATCATCCGAGCTTTCTAAATTTATATCGTATTTGTTATAATATTCTTAAACATTTAAGTTGCCCTTTTCAACGCGGACAGAAGCAGAAAATCAATTCTGTTGCAATTATTTTTGAAATTTAACTTAAGTATATTTGTCCTGCATCAAACGATATTAAAAAATTAATATTCTTATTATTTCTTGAAAGTAGAATCGCGTGATATGCAAAAAGAGTGAAGTATGTCTGTATGCGCGCGCTCAGTACTATTAGTAGCGGTAAATGTTATTATGTTGGTATAGGACACGCAGTTGTAGCGAATGTTACCTGTACGGTTTCAACGGCCGTGAAAATGGGCAATAAATGGAAAAATGAATGGCGGTGAACGACGTGGCATTTGATTCTACTTTAATTTTCTTTTATTTGCTATGCTAGTAACAAAACCAACGAGATCGGCAGTATATTTAATTCAGCACGTCGTCCTATTTACAGAGAGATAGTGTACCGAGCTAACAAATATCCAATCTTAGTTTATCGACTCGTAAGGAAACACAGCTACGACACGACTGCTTCAAAAAAAGAAAAATAATTTTACTCGTCGCTTTTATTACTGCCTCTACAGATCGAACAATGTATTATTTTTATGAAGTTCAATTGTAATAAATCGGGCCGTTTTACGTTATAGGTTGTACAATAGTTTGACGTTCAAATAAATATGTTTGAAAATATATTTTTATCTATTCTGTATGATACAACGTATTTTTGAGGAGTTGAAAAACCGGTTGTAAATACTGTAGATACGGTAAAATATCACATTACCCCTCCGATTATTGAATGATAAAAATCTGATGTGGACACCACATGACTTCCTTGTACACCTGTTAAATTATATAAACACATTTAAAAAAAATGAAAATACATAAAATTTTATTTCGTTAATAACTTCTGATATATTGAATTATTATTCAATATACAGGATGTCCCATATAAAACGTAACCCAACCTTATATTGGTAGGTATTGAAATAATAAAAAGGCATGTGTAAATGTAAATGTAATTTTTATTATTAACATCCATTACCTTAAATTTAGAGTAAATGTTGGAAGTGGCCGCCATCTTCTTGAATACAAGCTTCAATTCCTTTTAAAGCGTTTCTTGCAACTTTTTTCAAAGTTTGTGGCTGGATATTTAATATAGCTTGTTCAATATTGACTTTCAATCGTTCAAGTGTTCGTGGTTTGTTGCTGTAGGCTTTTTCTTTGAGGTAACTCCATAGAAACAAATTCCGCCGAAGTCAAATCTGGAGATCTTGGTGGTCATAAGCCTCGACCAATAACCCGATTACCAAAGAATTCCTCAACGAAATCAGAAGTTGAACCTGCATAGTGCGATGTCGCACCGTCATGTTGCAGCCAGCAGCGTCTGTCTTCCTCTTCCAAGAGTGCGATGAACTGAAATAAAATATCCTGATATCGTTCTGCATTAATGGTGTACTCGAAAAAAATAGGACCGATTATTTTCTTCCGCGATATCGCGCACCACACGCCCAACTTCTGCGGGTGTAATTGTTTTTCGTGATAAACGTGGGGATTTTCAGCACTCCAAATTCTACTGTTTTGGCTGTTTACGTAGCCGTCCAAATGAAACCGTGTTTCATCTGTAAAAAATAACGAATCCATAACATTAATTCCCTCACGCAGAAATCGACGGAACCGTTGACAATATTGTAGCCGTTTTTCATTGTCGGGCTCAAGAAGTTGACGAACCGTTTGAATGCGATAAGGTCGTAATTGTAATTGTTTGGTCGCCCGATGAACAGTTGATTTAGACAAATTAATTTCAGCAGACAAACGTCTGATCGATATATTTGGCGAGACGAGTAATCGGTCTTTGATTTCAGTGACTGTATCTGTATTCAACACTGACGCAGATCTTTTGTGTTCCTTGTTATTAACAGAACCGGTCTATTTAAATTTTGCAACTAACCTTAATACTGATGTTTTGTTAGGAGCTGGTTTATCTGGGTACGTATGGCGAAACAAAACTTGCACTGCACCCGCTAATTTCTTACTGAAGTACGACTCAACAATGAAAACACGTTCATCTAGCGAAAACACCATCTTGTCTCTAGCAATACACTGAACGTTATGATTGCATTGTTGTTACTATCGGTAGTGTTCTACTGCGTCGGCGCGATGTTCAGATTTTGTACGAGCATTTCAGTAACGAGTAGGGGCGTAAGCTTGACTTTTGAAATTTCATGGATGAGTGATTGTTGGGTTGCGTTTTATATGGGACACCCTGTATTATTATTGAATTATTGAATTATTATTATTATTATTCAATTATTATTCTTTTTTATTGAATTATTATTTATTGTAAAAGTATTTTTATAATCAGAGGTTAATAATTATTAATAAATCAATATATTCAAATTAAAAAAAGGAGATGAAGTGCAATTCAAACCGATATACCTTTCTTTTATAAGATCAAAAATGTTTTATTTATTAAAGTTTCTTTTGGCTAAACCTCCGGTACCGATGAAAATAAGTACCACTTATGTTACATCGTTGAAAACCTACATTTTTTGGGTTTTAAAGCCCAAATGGGTTTTGGGCTTTATTGGACACTTTTGTCCAGTCGATTGCAATCAAAAGGGGAGGTGCACAATTAGATGTTACAACAATCCTAAATAAAAAATTTCAACTGCCTACGACTAATCGTTTTTGATTTATGCGAGATACATACATACGCACGTACAGACGTCACATCGAAACTAGTCAAAGTGCATTCAGGGTTGGTCAAAATGGGTATTTCCGGTGAGATCTGAAAACCGAGATTTTTTTGTGATCGCAATACTTCCTTTACTTCGTCTAAGGAAGTAACGGTGGACTTCAACGTAATAAAAATCGATTTAATTAAATCAATATTTCTACGTTCGTTGATTTATAAGTAACGATTGGTGATTGAAAAAGAAATTATACAATGCGTTCGGAAAATTGTAATGCACTGGAATTATGAATGCGTAATGATAGAACTTTCTTAATTATTACTGTCTATTTTTACTTCATTATTTTATAGAAACGGATATTACAATGACTGGAATAGTTAATAAAAAATCTTGAAAATGACCGCCTACATCGTCAGTTCAACACTGCTCACGTTTCGATTGGTTTTCAAACACTTAAACCAGCTGATGTACTGAAATGTATCGTATATATGCCGTTGCGGATTTTAGTTCGTCAGTCTTGCGTGGTCTGTTGCGATACAGTTCTTCTTTCGCTGCCTCTCCTCGGGGAATCAGATCGTGTAGCCCGGAAATCCCTCGAAAAGATTCGATCACCAAAGACATTTCGTAAAAAAAAAGTCTTTTACGCTGTTAGTTGCGTGCGCTCTGACGCCATATTGATGTAACCGACCGTGATTGATCTTCATTTCTGATAACCGACTAATGTAGTTTGTCTAAACAGCACAGTAACGATCACTATTAATTGTATTTTCGAAAAAGATTGGACCCATAATTTCCGTTTTACTCTCACCGACCCAGATTCCAATTTTGTGTTCGTGTAATTCACGGGGGTTAGTTGTCTACCACAGTCTTGTATTTTGTGAATTAATATACCCTTTCATTTTTAATCTGAAACACCGCTTCATCTGTAAAAAAATGTAATGTCGAGGATACCTTCGAAATTTTGGCCAATAAAACGTTTAAATAGTTGACAAAGTAATTAAATCTTTACGCACGACCTGTTGGTTTCAGTACTTGAACACACATTTCTTTGCAGGCGATGAGTTTCAGTTCTGTTCATAGAGCTTTATGTGCGGTAACAAATCGGATATCGTACTGCTGTGCTTACTTACGCATCGACTTTGATGGACTTTAGGCCGTAGCATCCGAAATATCTAGCAGGTTTAGTTCGTTTAGTTTAGGTGATCTTCCACTTCGATCAGCGTCTTTAACAGAGCCTGTTGCCTGAAATTTATCGGTAATAGTTCGAACTGCATCCCGATGAGGAACAGGAGTATTCGGAAACTTTTCAGAAAACTGGCGCTCACTAAATCTGTATGCTTGTCACCTTCACGAAAGACGTGATCAACGAGAAAAATGTATTTATCTACTGAAAAAACCGTTACGTTTCTCGCAGCTATTGATCCGATAAACGAAAAAAACATGAGACGAAAAGAAGCACGTTCAGTCACTACTCAACAACTAACGTGTTTGTTTATTATTGAACAACGCCCCGTTAATCTACAGGGCAACCAACCTAATATCGAAAGAAAAGAATGCACCCCGTAATTCTGAAGCATACTGCACAGTTACTTTCCGAACGTTCTGTATAACATCCACACTTATAATAAAAATGCTTCTTTGTCAGTTTATAAATCGCCAGCGGTTTCGAACATCGGCGACAAAAATTCCTTAACGCGTGCCGGATATATAAACATATGAAAGGTGAAAGCTATGTGCTTTTTTAAACTTTTAATAATATGAAAGCAAAATGTAAAATTTCTTAATTATTTGTTGAACTAGATATTTTGTAAAATTAAAATTCTGACAAAGCCGATACTGAGCCTGAATCGGAAACTGCTGTTTTTTTGAGTCGCTGATTTCGAATCCGTTTAACCGTAAAACGAAGGTTTTAAAACCCCAAGGAAGATTTTGTGATGATGGGAGGGTTGTGAGAAGCTTAAACCTCATAACGAGCCTTAAAAAAAAATTAAAAAAACTAATATATTTGTTAAAAACAAAACTCGTTTGTCTCGCTTTAAATTTTGTCACAGTCAGAATAAACCTTGAGAAAACAACATATATACACTGACAAAGCTGTGGTTTTTGTATTAGAGCATTTACTGCTTTTATGTCAGTAAAAGGTACAAATTTTATTTGCAAAGAATTCTCCCTCCGATGATTGATAAATTTATTTATTTTGATGTATTCTTAAGTTTAATCGAACCATTATACAAAAAAATGTCGCCTGCAGCAATTTATTTATCAGCTGTAACCGGCTGTATTTGTATATTCCGGAAAATGAATAATAGAACAGAAATCAATAACTGATATAAGTACATCGATCGACATTCACAAAAAGTTTCGTGAATCTTATAGTAACCAATAATATTCCATTAAATAAGTATTAAAATACAATTGAACAGATGCATACCTCTTTTCTTTTTCTCTTTTAGCCTCCGGAACCACCGTAAGATATTACTTCAGAGGATGAAGTGTAGTCTTGTACAGTTTCTGGTCGACCATTCCTGAGAAGTGCGATTAATTGAAAACCCAACGACCAAAGAACACCGGTATCCACGATCTAGTATTCAAATCTGTATTAAAGTAACTGCCTTTACTAGAATTTGAACCTTAGAAACTTCGACTTCAAAATCAGCTGATTTGTGGTGACGAATTGACCACTAGACCAGCCTTGTGTGCAGACGCATACCTCGGTTACTAAATAGTTACACCGAATATATCGATGAATTAGAATCGTAATTTGCCTTACATTTTCGTTATGCCTGAGTTCTTTTTATTTATTTCTATTTTTTAGAGCGTCATTTAAATTTGACTAACAGAAAAATGACTGCGGAAATAAAATTAAATGTATTTCGATTCTTTACTTTTATAACGATATTGAGCGAGTTATTAAGCTAGCGTTCATAGGATAGAGAAAACATATTTTGTTTAATTATTAGGATGACGTGCATCATTACGACTTTAAAAAACAGTGTTTTTTTAATATTGTCTTTCTTCTTTTGAGGAAATATAAAATAAAAACAACTTCGGTAAAAATGGTATTATTGGTTTCATTAAATCCGTTGATAACCAGGTGTTACATGTTTGTTATCGTGTTCGCTCGTACTTCCTCACGTTTTTATTCTACCGACTTGGACGAACGTTTTATCACGGTAATGAAGATAAAAAGTTCGATAAAATGCCTTATTTTACTTTCTTTAAACAAACATAATACGTGTAAATATATTTTAATGCATTTATTAAGAGGAGATTTCATTTTTTAGTCGGCTATGTTTATGTGTTATTAAATTTTAATAATTTAGATCTGTATTCGGTGACCGTATTAAATGAAGTGTAACCGCTTCGTTTTTCATTTTGATTTCTATCGCTCGGTGGTTTTCAGCAGAAATTGAACATTTTGTGTTAGTAAACGAAAGAGCTTTCTGGTTAATTTTCTCTCCTCCACTCGCTCTCTCTCTCTCTCTCTCTCTCTCTATATATATATATATATATATATATATACATACACACACACACACAGTCTTGCCAGGGGACGGCGCGCCCTGTCAAGACTCGCAGAGCTCGCTTCGGTCGTCATTCCCGTCTAGTCAGAGGGCTCGGCTCCCTGGACCCACTCAGTGTTCATTACCGTCATGGTTGTGAGATTATTGCTGATGAATAAGAGTTAAAGTATTCGGTTTTTATAGAAACCTGAAAAAACTAAATTACAATAAATAGAATAATAGTAACTAAAGTACACACACCTTTGACGACGAAAAGTTCATAACCTATTTCTGTTGTCATAAGGACAGAAATATAATAATGAATTAAAAGGATTCATCTCTTTACTTTCTTTTACGAAGTAAAAGAAATATTGTGATCACGAATAATTTCGGTTTACAGATTTCAACGGAAATATACAATTTTTCCATCCCTGAATCGATTTTGACTAGTTTCGGCGTGACGTCTTTACTTAGGTATTTATTTACGTATGTATTTCGCATAACTCAACAACGATTAGCCGTAATATGTTAAAATTTTGGATATAGGACTGTTGTAACATCTAGTTGTGCATCTCTTTTTTTGATTGCAACCGACTAGACCAAAATTGGGAATGTTAATATTAATAAAAATAGATATATATTCCCACCTCTCCTTAATATAAAAGGACAATTTATTTAATTTATTTTAATTTTCGTAAAGGCCGTTATTAAAATGATGGATGCAGGGTAAATTTAAATCCTTAGTGTTAAGTACCGGGAATATCGTTTTTCGATTCTTTTTAAACTGCAAATGTATCGAGAATATCTATTTTCTTTATTTAAGAAATTAAGCGAGATCTTAAGAGTACAAACGATTTTAAACTTCGTCGAGAGTGTAGCTCAATTTTCAGCTCCGCTCAGGTGCCGGTAAAATTCAGTAATATCTTGTGTTTAAAGTGTTTTGCTATCGCTACAAAATAACGTTCTGTGTTAGTACTTACGTAAACTACCTGTTATTATATAAGGGCTATATAATAACTTTATATACGCTTATATAATTATTATATTAGGGCTTTAAACTATTTTGGACGATTGTTGGGCCTCATTATTTTGGAATTAAAATAAATGAAAATGTATAAAACTTTATAAACATATAAAGCAGGAATATAATTTTGTTTTATATTTTTACAATCGATTTTATTTTGGAAACGATTAAAGAGATTTGTTGTTAAATTATTCGTGGTAACAAAACTTTCCGCTCGTTAAACGTAACTGAACATGACATCAAGCTTCAATCGGTGTTTTTTCAGCTGTAAATAATTGCAGTAAACAGCAAGAAGTATTTCCGACATCGAATAAAAATTGTAAAATAAAATTCAGTTTCATTTTTCTTTTAACTCAGTTTGGTAATATTTTATTTTACTTTTTGACTTTCAAAGAAAATCTAATTTAACTTAAAGTTAATCGATTTCTTTAAAGCTAAGTCATTTATTAATATAAAGTAAAACTTTTTTTTTTTTTTTATTATTAAAATGTAAATTACTCTATTAAACGTTTGAAAGTGATAAAATAATGTGCTGAATTGAGAAAATATGGTTAATATTTCAACGATAAAAATGTTTTTAGCGCAGCTATTTATTTATTTGTTAAGCATCGACTTAGAACAGTTAAAGCCGAGTTGCTTGGCGAAAGTTGAGTTTTTTTTAAAACAATGGAGCTGTAATAAAACTGTTCTATTTAGCATCGAGCGATGCAAAAGAGACGAAAAACAATACTTTACAACCTAAAAGATATTTCTATATTTAAGAATAGTTACGATTTGTTTTAATCAAAAGTAAAGTCGTTTTACAAAAAAATATTTGTATTAGTATTTTATGTTTAATTTTTTTTAAAAATATTTCCGTTAATTTCAGATAGGATTGACTAAGATAATCAAATCGTAAATATTTTTCCAATGAAAAAAAATTACTAATTTTTTTTTTTATAGTAATAATAAATTTATTAAATTTAAACAGAAATGTTAAGTTTACGGTCGACTATGAGTATTTATAATAACTCATGGAAATAAAAAAAGAAAATTGTCAACTTTAAATGTTAAATTCGAACTATCAATTGATTTTAAATATAATAATTCTGAGTTACTGCAAAAATACGGCGACATTGGAAAAGAAAAAGAGTATCCTTTTTGGGGACGTGGATGGTTATCGTGATATAATTAAAGAGTTAAATAATATCAAATAAAGAAATATTAATTTGAAAACATACTAATTGATGTAAGTTTTGAAGTTGGTTTCGTAAATATCTTTTTATTCTTTTTTCGTAACTATTTTATTTACAATTTAATGTTCAGTAACATATTTGTGAAATAGTTTTACGGTTAGATGTACGATTCGGAAATTGTTTTCGCATTAATGAACCTGTTTGTTTTTTGAAGGCAGGATCTACTGATAACATTTTAAAAATCTAACTAAATAGTTTGAATAACTATTTGATGAGGTGAAAAGAATCTTTTTCTTTATTGAAATTTGTTCGACGTTTATCAAGCCCCGTGGCGGAGCAGAACATCTCAACGTTTAATGCTGAAGGTCCCGGATTCGAATCTCAGGTATGGCATTTTCCGTAAGTTCCAAAATTCCCATCCACAGGTACAAACTTAAAGTTTTTACGGTAGATTGTATTTTTGAATATTATGATTGCAATATACATCATTTTTTATTTTTAATGTTATTGTACGTGAAAATTGCTGAGTTTTTCCTCCTCCCTGAAGGCTATTTCAACGACAAAAACTGTAGTTACGTAATAAATTATCTTTAAAAAAATCAAATAAAATATAAGAAATAAAATTTGACTATATACAAATATATATAGCTTAATTAAACAGATGATTGTAATTATGTAATAGTTCAGTCGATAACAGAGTTGGGGGGTTTTCTGATAGCTGATGCAGGAATAGTTTTGTTATCGTATTACTCAAATTAACAATTAAACTACGCATATTTATTTAACGAATTCTGTACTGTGCTACTGCCTTATTATATTCGTATTTAACAATGGCTTTTATAACTTAGGCGTACAAAGTCCCATCACGTTTAATCTTTGAAATTAAATTCTTACTGAAATTTGTCCTCAAACAAACTAAATAAAAGTAGAACCTTCTAACTTTTTACTACCTTATACTACGTACAAGGAATTATTGTAATCGCGAAAAAATTCGGTTTTCAGATATCAACGGAAATATCCATTTTGACTAGTTTCGGCGTGACGTCTATACGTATGTACGTGTGTATCTCGCATAATTCAAAAACGATTAGCCTAATGAGCAGTAATAAAACTGCAGTAATAAGCCCTCATTGAGTGCTTTTCAACGATATATCATAAGCACTACTTATTTTCATCGGTTCCAGCGTTATAGCCAAATAAAAGTTTAATTAATTAAATATTTATATCTTACAAGGGGAAGGCACATCGGTTCAAACCCGAGTACATCTTTTTTTTTTAATTTAAATAATTTGATTTATTAATAATTATTAACCTCTGATTGTAAAAAAAATTACCATAAATAATAATTCAATAATAACAATAAAAAAATATCGGAAGTTATTAATGAAATAAAATTTTATGTACTTTTCATTTTAAAAAGATGAGCATATGCAATTTAATAGGCGTACAAGGAAGTCATGTGGTGTCCACATCAGATTTTTCATTTTCCTTATGTGTACGATGTAATCTTTTCAACCAGTGAACAATAAGCAAAATTCCCCCCCCCCCCTCACCATACGCGACCAGTGAGATGAGAATGATAGGTAAATAGGGTGTAGCGTTTTTTGTTTTTTTTTTAATTAACTTTTAATCTTATTCTATTTTACGTGAAAATGTAAAACGTAAAAAATATATTATCCCTATACAAATCTAATAAACCAATAATGTCTTCTAATTGTTTTCATCAAATTTGAACGTTTTTCATTTTCTGGTTTTCTCATTTTTAGCATTTTTTCTCCAAATAATAGGTTTTACAATTATAAATTCTTCTTTTTTTTAAATTAGAAAAAAACAGGTTTGTTCCTTTTGATGGATTTCTTAAGAAAATATATTTATTATATTGTAAAATCATTATTAGTGAATGAATTCTTATACTGTTACGTTCCCGGCTAGAGCTATAACGGGAAAGTATAAAGATGGATGAAAAAAATTGTCTTTTTTAAGTTTTTTGCCTTAAGGTTACATTTATTAAAAAAAAATTATGATAAAGATTAAAATTATAATTATAGATTTAAATAAATAGTAAATGATTTGTAAAAAAGTTTTTTATTCCAATGTTCCAAAGTCAAAAAAATCTATTTTTGTTCTGACGAACGATAGTCCATACGTTTATACCTATGTATGTCGGCCTATATTTTACCATTCTTATATTAACTCGCCCTTGGATTATACGAGAATGTGAGATTGGACAATGTATCTTATATTCACGGTACGGAACCTTTCAGTCGAATTTGAAGCACTTCCTTTTTTATCCATTCGCTCTGAAATTTTGCATACAGGTTTGCTCCTGGTAACAACACATTTTAGCAACGTTTTCAAGTCGTTTAAGATTTCTCTGAGTCGCTAAATGAAAAAAATGCCTTTTAAAATTATGCAACCTCGTTTGCATGCATAGTTTCTTAGTGAAAAATTTCCTTAGTAAAAGATAACCAACCTAGCCTGTTTCGGTAAGTTTGGATCTAAAATACGCACGCGTTTGAAATACATAATTTGACCAAAAAGTAGGGCTCTATCTACTATAACAAACGACTGGAGCTAAATGATAACACGCTATTAGTTTTATAAACAGTGAAATACATATTAGGGCATACAGTTAGTACTAGAAACTTTGTACAGTAGCGACCGAAGTTTTGGGAAAATTTAATACTTTTTAACCGGATACGAATATACGGACGAAAATCACAAATATCTCGAAAACGGTCGGTCATAGCGCTCTGAAAAATTTTTCGATCCCCCTCGACGGTTTTCCACTAGTTCCCAGTGGTACCCATGGGTTGATAATATTTTCAAGGGCCCCCGGGGCGCCGTTCGGAAATTGGAGAGGGGGTGCGATGGTTACCGAGATATTGCGCCGCTCGTGCGATTTCCACGATTCTAGCAACATACGTATCAACAGGTCGAGTGCTAACTATTTAACGCATCGGGTACACTCTTGATCGACCGGATCTTGATTATCCGGAAATTAAATCGTTTAGTTCTATGTTTTGATTGCACTTACCCACCGTAGAACGTACCGATCCGATCTCTTGCTAAATACGCTCAAACCTGTGCGCTGGCGCAGCTATGAAGCATAAACTTATGGAGACTAAAAAGTAGAAATTAAAAAAATCTGTAAAAAAAAAACTTTTTAAAAACCACTGTTGTATTAAATGCACCAAAAAGTAGAAAATAAAAATATGTAA
The DNA here is from genome assembly GCF_047948215.1 of Lycorma delicatula. Lineage (NCBI taxonomy): Eukaryota > Metazoa > Arthropoda > Insecta > Hemiptera > Fulgoridae > Lycorma > Lycorma delicatula. Next base: position 84,426,606 of record NC_134456.1, on the reverse strand, counting down.
ATACAATTTTAATAACCACTCTTAAATTAAACACTCTAAAATGTAAAAAATAATTTTAGGATGGTAAAAGATGTACGGTTAAAGAGTGAGGTGCTGAATACGCCACTCTTTAGGCCATTCATCACGCGTATGAAAAAATTGGTAAAAACATCAAATTTTTAATTTGACGCAACGACTTTCACGTAACTTATCACCATCAAAGCCTGTTGTCAAATCCATTTTGAGATACCGTCCTAAAATTATTTTTTACATTTTAGTACGTTTCATTAAATAGTGGTGTTTTAAATTTTTTTTACTTTTGTTCTATAAAACTGTACCCCGTTCACAAATTATCTTTACACTTTGTAGACAAGTCTTGTACTTCCTTCGGGTTGTAAGAATGAATTAAAGTTTTACAAAAATTCGAAAAACGGGTTGTGGGGGCGTTTTAAGCGAGGATAGAATTTCAAATCTTTACTGGGGCCACTTTAGCAAAATAAGTTTTTTTATTATAAAAGTTTTTATCGAGATCGCAGATCACCAAAAATGTTTTTTAATGTTAACCCCTCCCCAAAACATATTTTTCCGTTTTTAGCCATTTCTACTTTGGAATAGAAGGTAATGGAATTTTTTACATTATATTTTCTACATCAGATGGTATTTAAACGGCTGTAAGAATTTTTTGCCCACCTACTTCAATGGTCCGTCATAAGAATTTTTTTTTAATTTTTAAAAAAGTTTTAAAAACATTTATTTTAAATTTAAATCCATTTAGCTTGTTATCCGTCGCATTTTAAACGTTAAAAATGTTAATTTTTCGAGAGCCCTTGCTGTTTAGTATTTCTTGAAAAATAAAAAATTAGCCGTAAACTTTTCATCTCCTTCCTATAAAAATAATTGTTTATTTGGAGTAATGTGTGCATCATTTTATTTTTTAAACACATTCAAAAATCTTATTTTTAATCTGTTATCACCATTTAGGGATTAATTTTACCCGAATGCTTCCGCTTGTGAATGGGAGCTCCAAAAATGAAAAAATAAAATAAAATTCGCTATTTCAAATTTTTAATGCTCAAAACGTATTTTGTTAACAATAAAGTCACTATAATAACTTAATACCTCTCCCCTGATTGGGAGCTTCGAAATTTAAAAAAAGAATCGAAAACAATTTTTTTAAATTCAGATTTTAATTTATTTAAAATCAATTTTAGCGAATATTTTAATCATTAAAAAAGCCTTCTGATTCATGACCCCCCAATATTTCACAAAAGCGAAAATATATTTTTCGAGTTGTAGTGATAATATATAATATTAAAAGTTTTGGTTATTGCTTTATCTTTTATCTTCAAAAATTAAAATTAAAAAAATTAAATTTAATCAAACAAGTAATTTTATATTTAACAAGCGTAGAAGTAAGTGGTTTTTATTTATTTATTTGACTTTGTAACGTAAACTTATAAATAAATATTTTTATAAAATCACAAAGAATTCATAATTATTTTTCGTTATTGTTTTTCAATAAAAAGGGTTTAGTATAAAGATATAAATAGAGCTTAAAACAATTGAATTGAAACCAGAAAGTTTTTAAAACATTGATTGCGTATTTCAAAAAAGTTACGTAATTCATTGCGGCTTTTAATAACAGTAAAAATATTACTAAATTTTTCATGCTGGTGCGGGTTATGTATAGTAACTCGCAGAAGGAAAAGATAGTTCGGCGCATTTTCGTAATGAAGAGCAGGCTTTAGAAATTTTTGTCGATCATTGTTGTATTTTTTCACTTTTACAAAGAAATGAATTTCTCCTCCACCATAAATAAAAGGTTTTTTTCCAAAGTAGCTGGCAAGGTATACATTATAACAATGTGGCGTATTAATGTATTCTTTAATTTGCCTTTTTTTAAAATAATTTTATAAAATATGTAATACATTACATATTTATGTAATTGGCAATATATATTATAATATTGTTAACAAGACCGGTATAACGGACTTGAGTACGGATTCCTACCAATTAAGAAGAAACTAGTAGAAAATATAGAAATGGGAGGAATCCAGAAAGATGCTAAAAGGAACCGTTTTAGTAAAGGTAACAAGTCCGTTTAACAATCGTCTTTTTGTAATACTGCCAACTGTCACACCTAAACAGATGTTCTTCCGTGAGAAGGGTTACCCGGACCCAGGTTAGGAATGCATGGGAACGAAAGGGCTCTGTCGATCGTTCTCACGCTTACCGGGGTCTGGTCCGGCAGGTAAAGAAGATAAGAAGACCAGTTGAAATGAGTTATGCGAATCGGTCTAAGCGAGTCGTTATGATGTCAGTTAGCAAGAGTATTCTGCGAGGAGGATATTGAAGGAGCGAATTTGTACTGTAAAGTTCGACGCGTTTAAGGTGACGTCATAAGTAATTCCAGTACACGAAAACAAGAAACGGTTCGGTGAGTTAATGTAAGACTATAAGTGAAAGAGATAATGTACTGAATTTCATTCGTAAACTGTTAGGGTAGTTTTATTTGTGAACAGCAAAGGTATTTGCAGTAAAATAACTTTATACTTATCTTATTATTTTATTGTTTATTCAAAACTAGTGGTTGAAAGTGTTAAGTTTTCCGGTCATGCTAATGTCAATGGGACTGAATTCTGATTTTCACTATTTAACTATCTGTAAATAAACCGTGACGATTACTTTAAATCGTCACTGTATGTATGTTTTGTATGTAATCACTGTTTATTATTATTTTTGTTGTGGTTGTGATTACTATGATCATTCTTTTTTTATTTATTATTGTCATTATCGAATTATTATTGTGAGTTGTTTATTATTTTCGCTTATTATTATTTATTATTACTGTTGTCATTATTGATTTGTCTTTTTTTTTTACTTATGTTCTTTATATAATAAATTGTAATTATATAAATATTTTAATTGTCAATCTCTCAATACCCAGATTGAGCCATGAAAACACGACAATATATCAATATTAAAATTAAAAATTTTATTTTTATTATTTATATAAATATTATATATATAGTATAAAAATAGATGCTACAATTTTTGACGAAATTGTTCGAAAGAGGAGAAGTAAATAAACTTTAACATCTATCAAAATTTGTTTCACATAGTCAATGGTGAGAAATTAGATGTTGCTTTTTTCGAATTAATTTTTTCGAAAATTTATTACCGTTAATTTTTTTCTATTTTTAATTACATTGTAATTTTTGTTTTATTTCAATCTTTTTGTAACAAGAGCTTTTTTTAAAAATAATAATTGATAAAACTCGTTTTTATCGAATCTGTGACCCCATGTTCATCTTTCCTTTATTTATATGTATACATAATGAGTCAAGAGCATGGAAACCTCTCAATAACTTTAATACTGCTCCAAATAAAATTTCAACCCCTTCTTGGGGGGTGGCTCAGGGGTTGCAATTCAAATATTTTTAATGGTAACACTACTTGTGTGAAAAGATCATTTTAAAAGTTTCTTTAAGACAACAAAAATGTTATAAATAAAATGCCGGTACGATGTTTGTACCTAAAATGGCGTCGGGATGCAGTTTGAAAAAAATTACATTGGTAATTTAAAGCACTGTTATCGCAAATTAATAAATTTAGAAAGAAATAATAAAATGGATATTATCGAATAAATTTATGTAAAAAAAATTAATTATTAAGTATAACGTTTGCTTATTTGCTTACATTTCATTTTAATAAATGTTCAAAATGTTCTTCTTCTTTGCGTGACAGTGTGCCAATCGGTTTTAAAAGGGCACACTTGGGAATCATCACTTGGATACTTTGTGCTGATTCTCGAATTCCATTTTGTAAATCCTGTATTTCTTGGGGCTTATTGCCATAAGTAATACTTTTTAAGTAGCCCCCATACAAAGTAATCCGATGGTAACAAAATCGGGTGATCTTACTTGCCCCTTCAGCCAGTCCGTCTTCCAGGAAAAATGCATTTATAATTTCACTTACTTGAAGACCGAAATGTGACGAGGCACCATCTTTGCAAAACGTAATGTTTTAGAAGCCGGGTCCAACAACGTTTTGAATGTTCGGGACGATATAGTCGAAAAGCAAAACCTCATATTTTACCGTTTTTAAATTTCCATCAATAAATACTGGGTCTGCCATTCGTCCACCAATAACATATCAATCAGTCGATCAATCGTCCAGCGATTTAACATATGATATGACATTGCCGTTTAACAAAAATGTGGCCTCATTACTAAACACTTTGTTATTTAATAAATTAGGATCTACACAAATATTTTTCATCATGATTTTGCAGTTCTCAGGTCTTCGATCGTAATCATCTTCATTAATCTTCGTAGTCACCTTCACCGGACCAATTTTGAAGGGTTTGAAATTTTTACTTTTTAACGTTCGAGTCTCTAAACTTTGGCCAATGTTATGTTCTCGAGCTGCTGTTCGAGTAGGAATGAGGATTCTCAGTAAATTCTTCCGTAATCTCTGACGATTTGTTAATATTTGTTGCAGATTTTGCTTCCCTGTTTTTCCCCTACTGGGAAATGTACTTATTCCCACAAAAGTTATTATTAATGCTCCCTTTTCATCAAATCGTTTCATGATTTTTGACACTGTGCCTTTTGAAATAGGGTTTACGATTATTAAATATTGCATCGAACGATTCACACACTTCATTATACGACCTACCTCTATCACCAAAGCCCCTCATCGTTAAAAGTGTCGCCCTTTCCTGTTCACTAAGTGACATGTTGATAGCAATGTTAGCGGGTAGCAGAGAAAAAAATTCAGTAAAAATTAGTTACAAAAAAGGGAAAAACGTTGTGAATTTGTTATTCACAACATTTTGTAAGCCACTTTTGTTAAGTGGCTTACAAATGCGGTAAATGTATACAAAACCAGTTAGCCGACCGATCACAATAAATTGCATAAGAAACTTAAAAGTTTTGTAATGAAACACTCAAAATGGAATATTACACAACAATGAAGTAAGCTTGATTTTTGCAACAACGATAACAGACCATCAATGATGAGATGATCAGCACGATTAGATGACAATATTTGTATTTATTTACTCATTAAAGTAGAACAAAAACAATTTTTTGGGTTAAAAAATAATTTTTTAAAAGTTAAATTTAACCTTTAAAATAAATTTTAATTTAATTCGGTTCAATTTCTTTTTATTAAAATGAACTTAATAAATTTAGTAATTTTCAAAATTCAAACTTTATTACTCCGCCATATTTAATACAACCATCGTATCAACTTTTTAATTATACCATTTTTCTTGTTTTACAGAGACTTTTAAAATGATGTATCACAAAAAGGATGTTATCCTTTAGAATATTTGAATTACAATCCTCCCTTGCTCAAATAAGTGTTGAAATTCTATATCTCGTCGAAAGGTGAAGTAGTTGACCTTATCTTGAGGTAAACTTTATCGTGTTCAGTAGTTAAACCTTATCCTGAAAGTTAGAGTATTCTATCTGGAACGATTTTAAAGTTGTTGAGGGATTTCCATCCCTTTGATTCAATTTGTGTGTGTGCGCGCGCGCGCGCACAGAGAGAGTGTGAGAGTGAGCGAGAGAGAGAGAGATATGTTTGATGTGTAAGTTTTTTTACGTAACTAAGTCAAACCGTACTGTTTTGTTTTGTAGTGTCTAAATTATATATTAAGCTAGTCATCTCATTAAATAATTATTGTGCTTTCATAAATTTTATCTTATGAGGCTTTCTCATAAAGTCTGAGAGTATTCAAAATAAAATGTCTATGAATAATATATAATGTTTGGAAAAAGTTAATATTCCCTTATTCTCAAAAAGAATATGTTTGTATAATATCTACTTCTATTAAACTAAGGAACAGAACCGTTTTCTGTATAGAACTGTGTAACTATAAACAATATTTCGGCTTTCATGAAAAGGCTTTATTATACTTCTTTTGCCATTTTTAATAAATTATTGAACCGCTTGAATATTCTATTTAAAATACAATTAAACGATTTTTTTTTACAGGAACAGTTTTATTCGTATCGATGAATATTTAAATTTGAAGAGGAGAATACTTTTAACTTTTTCTATCTCGTGAACGAGATACAAGCTGAAGCTTGTACGTAAATATTTGTTGATGCTGAATAGGATTTTTTTTATATTATATTTTTTCTGTTTAATATTTTCAATCGCTTGTTTATCATAACGTTATCTCATATTTTGTTAAAAGTAATTATTATGGACTTTTTTCTTTTTCTATTCTGCAATTAATGTCATATTTTTGTATGCTGTTCTGATCAAGGTTTTACCACAATTTTCCTTTTAACCGAATGCCGGTGTGGTTCCTCTTTTTTATTTGTATAGTAGGGTAGAATATTTCTGATATTATCTACAGAAATATTAATTTTTTTTTTTTAGAACTTTAACTGATCAATTGATATTGACCATTGATATTTTTCCCCGTATGATTTAAGCAGAGTTTAAAAAAAAAATACATGTCTGCATTACTTCTTTTTTGCATCATTCCTTATGTTTTGTTTCTAAAAGATTCATAGTTTTATTTTATTGTGATATTTAAAGTAATTTTCCATGAACATTCCAATTGAAATTATTTCCGAATTCCTGAATATTCTTATTGCTAATACTCATTAGCAGTTTTCTTTAAGTTGCTTTTCTGCACTGTTTTTAGTTTTGTCAAGGGGCTGGTTTCTCGACTTTTTACCGAATCACCTTTATTCATGCGGAGCAGCTTTTTTCTGATAAGGTTTTTTCATATTTTAAATAAAAAGTGTAAAAGTAAATAAAATTTATTTATATTTAAATTTGTTTTAATAATTTTGCTCCGATTTACGAAAATTTTCAAGAAATTTTACGTTGAAATAAATTATTTCATATACTTTTCTTTTATTAAATACGATAACCTGTACAGTTGTCGTATTATTTTTCTCATTTTCAAATAGAATGTAGAAAATCTGACGACGTCTAGTATTTTAATTTGGATAATTTGGGCGTAATGCTATTAAAAATTAAGGTCGATTCACTTGTTATTTCAGTAAAGTTTTTTATTTTATTATCTAATAAATGATAATGAATTATTTATCTTTGTCGGTGAAATGATAATTTTTGATGCGGATAAAAAAAGGAAATTATGTTTTCTTCCTTTTATTTTAAATAAATAAAAAATTTGTTCGGTCGACTGTAATTTCTACTTATTTACGTCCGATCAAAGTCGATTAGAAGTTTTTTCTTTATTAATATTTTTTAAATCTATTTAAGAAAAAAAAAAAATAGATACGAAAACAAAAACTTGAAAGAATTCGATACGGTAGTTTAGTCAAACAATACTAGACTTCAACATTATATCTATACTTCCTGCCGAGTATAGAAGCCAGTCGTACAACATTCCCCGAGGATAGAAGACAGCAGGAAGATAGACCCGTAAAATAAAACCCGGTTAAAAGATATGGATCTGAACGGGCGGAGGATCCGACGCTCCAGCGTTACCGCTCGAACGAATGAACCGAGCCGGGACGTCAGGTTTTATGTCCTCATCGCCTGAGGCGCGCGCTTTATTGCAAATCGAGGCGGTACAATTCCGAAAATCCTAGTTCATCTTATCCTCTTTTAACTTTAAGCCGTATAAAAGAAAAGCTATTTTTCTTTTACATCGCCGCATTCATACTCTATATCGCTTTTTTTCATCGCCTGAAAGTTTCAGCGCATTGATGTACACTATAAAATTCTTCTACATAACATTTTTTTTTACTATTTTTACACGTACATTTTTTTGAATTTATTTATTGTTTTATCTGATTCTAGTTGGAGCTGCGAGGTTCTAGAATACCTCGTCGGTTTGTTATTTCAAAGAAAACACGGATTTATTTTAATATTAATTTAACTTTCAGTCGTAGTTTTTAAAATTCAGAAAGGACAGTTTCGACCCATAATTTTTTTTAAAGTTATTATTTATGAAATTAGTTTATTATATGTAATCAATCTGTCGGTTAAAATGCTGTACTACAGCTGATTTTGAAAGCTTATAAACTGCACTCCTAACTAAATTTAAACTAGTCAAAATTTATATCTTTACCGATGAGTGATGTTTAATTGGTCGATAGATCTGCATAAAATAATAGTAAAAAATAATCTTAGTATTTATTTTATTCGACATTCACTTTTTATTATAAAGTATATTAATTTCATTATCTAAAGTAATCCTTCGAAAAATGTTTAATGATTACTAAAGAAAAAAATTTAATGTTGACACCACATGACTTCCTTCTACGCCTATTAAATTACATATACACATTTTTAAAAGTACATAAGATTTTATTTCAATAAAAACTACTGATTTCTTTTCTTTTTTTTTGTTGTATTTTTATTATTATTGAATTATCATTTATTGTAATAAATATTTTACAATCACAAGTTAGTAATTATTAATAAATCAATATATTTAAATTTAAAAAAAAGTTAACAAAGGGAAATTAAGTCGGATTCGAACCAATGTGCCTTCCCCTTGTAAGATCCAAATATTTCATTTGTTAAAAATTTCTTAATGAGGGCTTCTAACAAAAAGCCAATATTTTTTTTATTTTTGGCTTTTTTTGGACACTTTTGGTCCAGTCGATTGCAGTCAAACGGGGAGGTGTGCAACTAGATCTTACAACAGTCCTAAATCCAAAATTTAAACGTCCTACGTCTAATCGTTTTTGAATTATGCGAGATACGTACGTACGTAAATACACATACGTCACGGCAAAACTAATCAAAATGGATATTTCCGTTGAAATCTGAAAACCGAAATTTTTCGCGATCACTATACTCCTTTACTTAGTACAAGGAAGTAAAAAAAAAAAAAAAAAAAAAAAAACGTATTTATTAACTGTATCTATATGAAGTACGCAAATCTAGATACGTACGATGATGTTAATCAATTAATAAATAACCTTTCTGCACTTTTGTAATTTACGCGTTTTTGAACAAATAATTTTTCCATTTAACGGCTTTTTTTTAGTAACTGTTTCAATCAAAAATGGGTTATTAAAATTATAAAATCACTAAAAAGTTACAAATAACCTGTAATTGTTGCTAAGCTTAAAAAATGGGAGTCAAAAAATACCTCTTTCAAATTTATTGTAAATTCACTTGGTAAACCGCTAATAAAAGGCAATTTCATTTATTGAAACTCTTCAATACAAAATACAACAGTATTTGACAGGCAAAATGTTAGAATGATAACAAATGTGATATTGATTGCAGCAGTTGTAATAGCGGACAATAGGTATCGATAATGACTACGATAACAATTTATTGTAATAAAAAAAGCCAAATTTCTTTAGAATTGCACATACACTGTTTGTACAAGAGCGACTTCGTTAATTTTTTTTGGGGGCGTAAAATGTTTTACGCGTTATCATCACCCGGAACAAAAATCGTAACAAAAATGCCTCTTCTTGGACAAGAAAAATATTAATAAAATAAGGTTAGCACTAACATAGTAATTATAAGATAAGTAAAATAATAAAAGAAACGTAACCATTAGGATAAAATATGGATTACAAACAAAAATTATGATCGCTTATCATTCAATTTTATGAAGTATACTGATACTTGGAAGTATGATACTTGGAAGTATACTTGATTCTTGGAAGTAACAATACTCGGTCCAGTACATTCTTATCATTGCCTAGTATGCGGCAAATGGTTCTCGGTAGTTTAAATTTACAACGTAACTCCGCATATGCATTTCACAAGGTGAAATACACAGTGAAGTGAATAAGTGAATACACGCACAGTGAAGTGGCAGTTACATCGTACAAATGGGGTGCGTTTTGTGCTGACAAACTCCCCGTTTGGGGTTTAATTTTTCTGATGAAGGTTTAAACAAAAACTATATTTATTTTACAAATTTGGCAAAACTGCATATGCTGTTAATACATTAATACATATAGGGAATGCTAAAAGGGGAAAGAAAAAGCACTTTAGCAACGAAACGGAACGAAAGGATGACGGGAGATGCTTTATCCCTCCCCCTATTCGTTGCTTTTTTAATCTGGCGGGTATTTAATATTCTGTTAACGTTTATAAATTTATTTCTAGTTTAAGGTGGACGACGGAGTTTGGAATCGTGTTCCAATCTTTCGCAGATGTGGTCGTAAACCCACTGGGTTGGTCTGTGGTTAACTCGTGATCGTAAATCAGCTGATATCGAAGTCGAGAGTTCTAAGGTTCAAACCCTAGTAAAGGCAGTTAACGTTTATACGGATTCGAATACCAGATCGTGGATACCGGTGTTCTTTGGTGGTTGGGTTTAAATTAACCACACGTCTCAGGAACGGTCGACCTGAGACTGTACAAGACTATACTTCATACATATCATCCTCTGAAGTAATACCTTACGTTGGAACTATTGTCGGCAACTTTGCTGGAACCTGTTTGCCGGCATGTTTTTTTTTTTTTTAAATATACACAATTACTTTTATTTAATAAATTCGTTCGTTTTATTAAACAGTTCGACAAGCTGTGAGTGTTAAAAAATAATTGGTTTAGCCAATCCTCAAACGTTAATTTCTGTACGGGAGACAAAGGTTTACCCTGTGCAAGCTCCAACCCAACACATCAGATTCAAAAACCTTTTCGTCCAAAAGAAGAAAAATTTAACGTAGTCGCTCTTTTACGAACAGTATATGTGCAATTCTAAAGAAATTTGGCTTTTTTTATTACGATAAATTGTTCAAAAACTTTCTTTTTCGAATTGGAGAGAGTTTTGTTCTTCTGAAAAATATAACAGCTGATACCCTCCTTCGGGATAAACGAATAATTAATATATTATTTACGTATAATAAAGATTTGAATTTTATTTGCTTAATCTACAAATAATAAGCGCAAGGAAACGTTTTTGTTTTTTTTTAAGGCGGTTGCTAATTGTAATGGAATTAATTTAAAATTCAGGGTTATGCACGCTGATAATCGGTATAATTGTTTAAAAAAATAAGTTTAGTTTTATTATATTACTAAAAAAAAATTAAGCGTATGTTGCCATTAATTTATTTTCATTAAAACAAATTATGATTATTAATTGTTATTTATTTTTATTTTTTATTAATGAAAGTGTGATGATCAGTTAGGGATAAATTAGACAAATTTTAGGAGGGAAAATAAGCTGTTGAATACCGGAATCGGTTAGCCATCTTATTTTTTTATTATCTTTTTAGAAAGAATTCAAAAATAACCTGTTTATGTTAATTTTTTTCGACTATCTATCGATATTATCTTACAAAACGGTATTAGTTTTCGTTAAAATTGATCAAATACCTCCGGAACTATTTTTTTATTCGTTGAATATTCTGTTCTTTTTATTGTAAATTTTTAAAAACTATGATGAAATTATATGTAATTTGAACCGATATAAGGTTTAGTTTAGTTGTTTTGGTCTCTACTATCGACATTTAGTCCGGACAGGAACGATTATCTATCGTCGCTTACCGTGCCTTGTTGCGAAGCCAATAAAATTTAATAAATTGTAACTATCCTGTTACTTTTTTAGTTTGTTATAAAGGAATGAATGGAACATTTTACAGCTAAATTTATATTTAAAAACGTCCGATAATAATAAATTACAATTATATTGAAATAAAACTAGAATTTTCTTTTTTAATCTTAGTGTGAAGCAGTATTGAAATGATTTGGTTTGTACATTTATCTTGTTACTAAATTAGATTCGTTTTATTCTGATTAAAGAAGTATCGTCGCGTGTTCGCGGCTCGATCAGGATATTGAGAAATTGACAAATGAAAATGTTTATATAATTACAATGTATTACTTTGAGAACATAAATTAAAAAAAGACAAATCAATAATAAAATAAATAATAAAAATAATTTAACCACACACAATTATTATTGTGTGTGTATTGACAACCACAATAATAATCAGAATAATAATAATAACAGACAGGAACAAAAAAACACCATACAGGAATAATTAGAATAATGGCAACAGTAAACAATAACAATATTAAATGGCAATAAGAAGCCGGCCTCCGTGGCGCGAATGGTAGCGTCTCGGCCTTTCATCCGGAGGTTCCGGGTTCGAATCCCGGTCAGCCATGGCATTTTCACGCACGTTACCAATCGTTTATCTCACCCTCTAAAGCAGTACCTAACGGTGGTCCTGGAGGTTAAACAGACACAAAAAAAAATTAAATAAACAGAGATTACATACAAAACAGAAATTAAAGTAATCGTCAGGATTTATTCGCAGGTAGATAAATAACGAAAACCAGAATTCAGTGAAAAAAGTGAAAAATATTTATTTTTACAAATAAAAAAAGGGAAATGAAACTTGAGCGTTAACATAAATAATCGATTTTATCAAGTAAAACAATCGCATAAAAAAATAATAATATTAATATTTATTTCGCATGTATATCGAATCGATATATATATATATAAGAGTAATATAACAAGAATACACCTGACCACCACGAGACATGTACTAACGAATCGGGATTTTCCGCTAGTGATCGGTACATCTCCTCCCAGCTAAGCTAGGAGGGCGCACACACAGACATACATACTTACAAATGACGTTTAGTAGTGTAAGATAATAATGCTAACGATTCAAAAATATCGATTAAAAATGGCATTACATAAAAAAAAAATTCATACTGTGAAAAAACTGTCAGCAGCTGCAATAAAGTTGTATTTAAATGAGTGAAAATTTTTAAAGCTGTAGTGTTTCTACAAGGTGAGAAAAAGGAACACGAAATTGATCAATTTTACATTATTAAGATGCAAGGTGCCTGCTCACCTAAATGATGAGACGCTGTGTTCATACATCATTATCATTTCTGTATGAAGTATATCCCAGCCACTAAAAAATGCACGATAGAGAATTACCGACGAAGATTTGATGATTCGGATAATTGCGACGCAACCAACCCGCATATCGAGGGGAGATTATATTCACATAATTTAGAAATTATAAACGGCTTTTTGCGTCGTGAAGTTAGTGGACATATGATTTTACAAGTAAATTTTGTTATATTTAAATTTTATTGTTGTTACTTGATCGCTGTTAATTTAATATTAACAAGAATATAGTATAGAAAGTAGGTGATTCAAAGCGTGATGGCAGGAGAAAGATGGCTGAAAATAAATCCGTTCCCATTCATGCATATCTTCTACGCATCAATGTAAGGTGTGGAGGTGCTGCTTTCCTGCTATTTGGATAAGACTATATCGTAAAAACATAAGTATTAAAAAATAAATAAATTTTCGAAATATTTAATTTCTTGTGTGTTTTTACGAATCGTTATTTAAATTTTTTTTTCCTTCTCATTAACTGTTTTACTTCATTTTCTTTCGTTCCCATTGTTTCTGTAAGACGTTACGGTTATTTCGTCTTTCATCATTTAAAAACTAGTGTGGAAGATGAGCACGAGGAAGAGGTTAGGTAGATAGATAGATATAGAGTATCCCTTTTAAGGACTTTCTATCACCTCCGTTTAATGAGAACGTTAGTCTTTGGTATTCATGTAAACGTAAGATAAGTTTAGTATCGTTGAAAAAAATTTATCGTTAAAATACAGCGTATTTATAAATTAGTTATACAAAAGTAACTTTTAATAATGAAAAAAGTAAATAAGTTACAGAACTATTTGATACAACTTTGAATACAATATATCTTCAAGTTTCATGTAAAAATGTTCAATATACCTTTTATAATACGGCAGATATCCCACGTATATCAATTTTCGTCCAAATCCTGTGAAGCATGTCTTTATCTATGGTGGCACTTGTTTGTGTTACGCGGATCCGCAACTCGTCGACATTTCCTGGAAGCGGAGAAACAAACACTCTGTTTTTAACGTAACCTCATGCAGAGAATTCCACCGGAATTAAATCGGGCGATCGTGGTTGCCAGGAATTTGTTTCATCACGTCCAATCCAAGGCGGCACTTTGCTATCGAAATACGTTACAACTGCAGGGTGGTAATGTGATGGTGCGTCATCTTGGTGGAAAATGAATCCTATGCTCATATCCTGTTGTAATTGTGGCATTAGATAATTTTCAAGCACATCCAGGTACGATATTGCAATTACAGTTGACTCGGCAATAAAGGGTCGTTAATTTCATGACAGTTTACAGCCAAAAAAATTTTTTTAATTACCTTAGGCAAGTTCCGTACATGTTCGATTGTGTGACGACGTGGATTCCGCTCTTCCCATATCCGTCGAATTACTTTACCGTTGGTATAGAAGGTTGCTTCGTCACAATTTTATTGTGATAGAGAACAACATTTTATTACGGTATTTTCAGTCTCGATTTTGTTTAACATGTTTACATAAAACTCAGTTCGTTTATCTTTATCGCCTTCACTGAAAGCTTGTGTCAGTTGTAATTTGCAGAATTTAAATGACAGTCGATTACGCAACACCCTCTGTACTGTAACCCTAGGAATATTCAATCCGAAGTCGGCACTTCCCGTTGATTGACTTGGGACTGCGAATGAATGTCTGCCGCACTTTTTCGATTGCCGCTTTAGAAACTGAAAGTCTACTCTGACTTGGCGTCTTATGTGATACACAACCTGTTTCAATGAAACGATTGTATTGCGCAGTAACAGACTGTCTTTGAGGTGGTTGCTTGCTATATTTAGTCATGAAGATTTGGGTTAGTGAAAACATAAACAACACTGAGCAAGCTCCGCACGGTATACGATAACTGCTGAACCGAAGATGACTGCTAGAATTACCGATTCGCGAGTGCCACTTATTGTGAACGTCGGGACTAAGATGTTAGGGGGGATTGAAACTTGAAACATATACTGTATTCGGTGATGTCTAAAACAATTTTTTAAGTTATTTACTTTTTTTAATTATTAATGGTTACTGTTATATAATTTAGAAATACCGTGTATACTGCATCAATAAAAAAGAGATATCTACACTGTTTTAACGGCAAACTGAAGAGGTACAATTTAGGCCGCCTGGAAAAGTCTTCGTCATTACTGTTATTAACTAAAATTAATGTTGATCACAAAGTGCTTCAATTAGTTGCTTACAACAGTAATATCGAAATACCTCGAGTCGTTTTACGCTTTTTTATAAGATGATAAAAACCGTGTTGATAAACGGGAAAAAAATAATATTGTACGAGTATTCTCAAAATAAGAACCTTTAAAAAAATAGCAAATATTCGTCATTTTATAGTCGAGCAAACGCCCGAACTATAAAATTGCTCAAACCGTTAAATAAAAATAAGAAATCAATATATACTGTTATATAAGCTCTTCATCTATTCCTAACCGGTTATTTAAAAATTCTAATTAGTTTAATTTTTGTTATAGAATTTAGTTTTAGAGTTCGCTATCAGTAGGTTCCGAATTTTCGTACGTTACTCATAGGCTATATTATTTTAATTTTCAAATTATATTTTTTTACAGACGTTTCCAAGGCCATATACTAATTTTATAGCCATATTTAGCCATAGGCTAATTTTACCCGAATACTCTTTAAAAACAGTGATGTTTATCGAACCCGAACTAATATAATAAGAATAATAGAATTTTAAAGTCTACTACTTCTTCTTTTTCTTCTACTATATGCTTCATCAATTTTATTTATTCACCGCAAATTTATTCTCTGGTGAAATTATAATTCAGAGTGATACATAAAAAAGGAATTAATTACGTATGCTGACAATAAAATAAAGACTTTATTGCGATAAATTAACAGTATTTAGCGAGTAAATTGTACAGCTAAAATAATAACCATTGGAATATAAAATTTCTCGTGTCGTGAAATAAAAATAAGAAATCAATATATACTGGTAATCTCTTCATCTATTCCTAACCAGGTATTTAAAAATTCTAATTAGGCTTTTTTTTGTAGATTTCAGTTTTTGAGTTCGATATCAGTAGGGAACTCAAAAACTGAGTTCCCTAACAGCAATTAAATAGTTTTAATTTTTTAACAACAATTAAAAGTATTGTAGTTGGTTTTGTTCTAAGTTTATGAACGAGTTCTATTTGGTAAAAAAACATTTGAAGAATAGGTTTACTTCAAAATTTTGTTTTTCCAGCTTAGTTTTTGTTCGAGGAGAACAGTTAATTAATGAGAACTATTTTTCTTCGAGATAAAAAATTTTAATCGAGAATGCTTCTGGATATCCTTTTTAAAGAAAGTATGCACTTTCTTTTTTTTTTAATTTTATTTTCATACGTACACAATGTGTGTATATATATATATATATATATATATATATATACTGTGTCTATAAATTTAAACAAATATTTGTTTCGGTTCTACCTGGCAGCTGCTGAGCTGTGCGTCTGCGGTGAAGTCCAGCCGAACGAACACATGATGTTCGATTGCCCAGCTCTTGGGGGGCCAGAACTCAGGCCACCTTGGAATTTAGAGGTCTGGGGAGAATTGGTCAGTCACAAGCGGCGAGTCAATGTGGCTAGAATCGCATTGTGGGACCGTGTGGAAGTTCCTTGATGCGGTTGCCTTGTTAACCGACATCAGTAGCTTACCTAAGGGAAAAGACTCCTACCGCGCTGCTGTAGGAAGCTAACCGAGAGATATGCTACCAGCCAGATTAAGGCTCCAAGCGCTTTAATGGTGGGGACAGGTACTTGCTGGCATTCAGCGGTCAAGGCGTGGCAGAGAATTGCTGTCTTTGACGAGATAAATTTAATTATTGATAGTCATTTATATTTGTTAGTAGTTGACGGGGTGTGCCTATCCATTTTAGTGATATATGACAAATGGGCGGTGGGACACGCAAGCGAGTTTGTATGGTACCACGCTTATTCCGCTCACGCTTTTAGGTTAGCTCTAGGAGCTAGTTAGGACACTGGTCGCTGAAGTGTATCGAGGCTCAGTAGCCGTTTGTGGCACAGACATTCGGTCTTATGCTTTAGGGCGACCGAATAGGATGGTGGCGGGAGAAATGCCAACCAAACCCATCTGAATGTACTGTGTATATATATCATCACAATTATAATAACCATCTATGGTAACCTCTATTTCTACATTTCTACCGGAACGTTTTTAAAGGTTTTAGTGTCATTAAAAGCTCTTCTTGAGTATAACTGACAGACTAAAAGTCTGAAAATTTCATTTTCTTGGAAAATTTCTAAGAAAAATTTTCTAATCTTTAATTGTATAGTAATAATAATTGTAAAAAATCACTTCCATAGGAACCTGATTCAATCAATTCCGCGGCACAGGAACTACAGAGAAATGAACTTCATGGATTTTCTTTCCGGCTTTTTTTAAATTTGTTTTTATTATAGTCCTACACGAAGTATGATTCCAATAATACGATCCATTTATACAATAGATTGCTGGCGATGAAGATTGTTTATTCAGGTGTATTTTTTATTATCTATGTAATCAGTCGCGCTATGACGAATTGCCATCTGTAATTATTCAAGAAGCGATTAACACTTGCAATGAATATTCAGCTTTTATGCCAGCAGATACCGCTTATCGACTATCCGTAGAGAACTCTTCGAATTAAAGTCTTATACGATGGTGAATATGATGTTAACGTGGAGACTGCGGCAGCAGCAAAATGTTTTCCACAATATTTCAGTTTCGGATTTTAAATAAAATTTAGAAGCTTACACGACTGTCGTGAATGGCGCTACGGTGTTTAATTTAAGATTGTCGACCCTTCGAGGTAGGGGACATTATCACGTCTCGCATTTTAATGATAATGCGAATTCGTATTCTGCGACCGAGTTCTGTCACGACAGTTTGATTCTTGACCGTCTAAAAAAAAAAAAAAAAAAAAAAAAAACGGAGAGCGATTTTGGGTTGTGAATTAATGGAAACTTGCAACAAAGTAAAACTCTTCCTGTTGTCAAGCACAGTGACTGAGGAAAAACATTCGAAGCCAATATTAAATTCCAATAACCGTGGGGGAGATTTTAAATCGTAAAACTTAAAAATAATGTTTCTTCAATTGACCCCACTTTCAGCGACCGGACGTTACAGCTTGCCAACGGTGACCGCGAAACAACTGACTGTTTACCATAGGAAACTGTGTAGAAATTGCTTCCCGTATTTTATTTGATTGAAATATAATCGAAGAAATATTGGATGAAAGTTTAAACATTTTAAATTGTTATGCGGTTGCTAAAAAAGACATGCTTTGTCCTAAAAATTCAGATTTAGACAACTTAAATGAGAATGTTCTAAATCTATTACAAGGAACAGCAACACTTATTATATTTAAGTTCACTCCATTGATTCTGATGGTGGAGAAAATACTAAAGATTAATCTTGTAGAATTTTCAAATGCGCAAATTCCTTCAGGAACGCCTGTTTACGAACTAAAATTAATGGTAGGGGCTGTCAACATGCTTTTGAGAAATCTTAACAGCAGATTGAGGTTTGTGCAACGGAACGGGGTTGACGGTCAAAGAACTAAAACCAGATTTGATTATTACGGAATTAATAACCGGTTTTTTGTCAGGTGAAATTGTTTTCATTCCCCGAATCTGTCTTGCATCTACTGATACCAACCTTTCCTTTTTACTAAAAATACGACAGTTTCCTGTAAAAGCGCAGTTGCATTGACGATCGAAAAAGTATGTATTTACCTTTGCTGATCTGTATTTGGCTGTGGACAGTTGTATATCGCTTTGTCAAAAGTGCGAAGATTCGATGACGTAAAAGTCCAAATCGTCCACGGTCCATAGCAAGGTATGTTATTACCGGATTCAAAATAAATATATATAGATAGGATTCGTATCGTCCATATCTCCCTGCTCTATTGACCGTTTATGACCAAAATTAGAAATCATCTAGAAAAATTGCATCCAAATCGATCCATCTGGTTGGAAATATTAAATAAAACAAACAGGCTGACATACATCCTTCCCGGATTTTTTTTAGTGATAAATAATTTTTTGTAGAGAGGGTCACGAGACTTCGAGATATGCAAAAAAACTTACATACTGAATTTTACTTAATCGGCATATTTTTACTGTATAATTTTAGCCGGGAAAATGAAAATACAAGCTTAAAAAATGTAGAAAAACATAGCCTTACAAAATATTTAATTTTAGTGATAAAAGTGTACATATACTATAATCTCCCTCTATGAATCATGAGCCTTGCCGATGGTGAGGGGTCTTGAGTGCTCAGTGATGCAGAGTAACTCGATCGAAGGTGCAACCATATCGGAGAGGTATCTGTTGGGAGCCAGACTGAGGAATGATTCCTGATAAAGGGCATCCCAACCCCGTAGGGGAAGACACCCACCTTGTGACGTTACCGGTCGCCACACCACCCCCTCCGTTCCAAGCCCTGAGGGGTTTTACAGGTGTTCGTCTTTAGACCCTCTAACTGATCACGTCTCACAGTCATCAGCCAGGCCTCGGTCGGGATGCCACCGATGTAAATGCCTCGGCAGACATTTGAAAAAGTAAAATACAAATCAAATTTCGCCTTCACGTAGGCCTCAAACGGACATCTTCACATCCAATCTAACATGATTCCTTCAAACTAACTGACCGAAACCGCGGAAGCGCGAACCCTGCGCCTGGTAAAGATCTGACAACACCGTTCGTGACTGTGAATGCCTCAGAGAACGAACGAGTTTAAAGTTAAATCCGTGCTACACTCGTACGAATCAAAATTTTGTTTTACGCAGCATAAAAATTGAGGCCTACACCCCAATCAGTCGACCGGTTTATGTCGCCTAACAATGGGAACGCCAACCTCATTCCGGTCCGCGCAGGAGCCGAGGACAAACTCCGCACCACCACCCGGTCTCTTCATGGTGTCTCGCGTGGCATTACCAAGTCACAATCAGGACCGCCACCGGCGGAGGGAAGCCATGCCCTCGGTCCCAGGGCTACCATACCCCCGGCAGCGCTCTTGAAAGAGCAGCTGCCCTGATAGAGAGCAGAAGCTCTTTCAGTAGTTAAGAGCGTAGGTGAGGAGGACTTAAACGGCCATATCAACATCACTCAATCTTCTTATTACTGCGCAGCTGAAAGCAATGTGAAAGTACAGCTGCTTTTTTTTTGCAAAAAATTTAACTCTGCATTTTCATGTAATAAAGATGGAGGCACCTTCCTTGGTAAAATATTCTGTAGGTAATCTAGTCATCCGTTCGGATCTCTGGGTGGAGACTACTAAGAAGGGCTTACCAGAAAATTAAAAAATAACATTCTACGAATGAGAGCGTGGAATGTTAGAAGTCTAAAAACGTTTGGTATAATAATATAAAAAAATGTATAAAGGATTTTAAAAAAAAATGGTAATTTTGACTTAATACTTTGTTGTACTGTGTATAATGCAAAATGACGGTTTTTTATGTATGTATATATGACGATTATTATAAAATGATTTTGCAATCACAAAGGTACGGATTGTACTCGTATTTATAAATTGAAAATTTTTAAATCCTGTTAAAATATTTAAATAAAGTGGAAAATTAAAATACTAATATAATATGTGAAAATAAAATGAAAAAAAAAAATTCTGACATAAATTTTTAAATTGTAAATGATAAAGTTTAACAACTCCATTATCCTATAATAATCACATTAATAAAACCGTCCTGAATTTTAATATTTTCAGATACGATTTTTTTAAATATGAAAATAATACGTTTGTTTCTGCCAAAGACGTTACAAAAAATGGTAAAATCTATTTTTAAATGTTATACCAAAATCGTGAATAAATACTATAATCTCTGTTTTTTAACTAGATTAAAATAAAATAATATAAATTCCCTTCCTTATTCACGAATTTTTGCTTGATATTTCACTTTTTTAACTCTCCTTACATTTAATCTCCCTCGCCTAATTTTGATTAGATTACCGCTTTTCTTTTAATATGCGTTGTTCTAAAATATATGTAGTTCTGAAATACACAACTATATTATCATGTTAAAAAGTCATTAATTATACTTGGCGAATGAAGTTTCTGTGTAACGTATAGAAAAAAATCGTAGAAAAATTAACTTACTTTTTTCTTGTTTAGCCTCCGGTAATTACCTTTCAGATATTACTTCAGAGGATAAATGAGAATGATATGTATGAGTGTAAATGAAGTGTAGTCTTATACAGTCTCGGTTCGTCACATTCCTGAGATGTGTAGTTAATTGAAACCAAACCACCGAAGAACACCGGTATCGACGATCTAGTATTCAAATACGTGTAAAAATAATTGCCTTTACTAGGATTTGAACGCTGGAATTCTCGACTTCCAAATGAGCTGATTTGGGAAGACGCGTTCACCACGAGACCAACCCGTGGGTTAGGAAATAAAAGTTAACCTACACCATTGATTCGTCGATTTCGTTCTACGTAAAATATATTAAATGACACTTGCTTATCGCTTGCAGTTTTATTAGCGTAAAAATAGAAAAAGATATTATTTTTAGGAGATTTTCAGAAAGATTGAACACATAAGAAAATATAGCGATAAAAAAATTATTTGTTATAACCTGTACTTTTAATTTTTGTTTATCGTTCTGCCAAGTACAATTTCGATTAAGTAAATTTTAAAACGCCCGTGTCATATTTTTTTTTAATTACAGCATTCTAAGCGTTTTGCGATAAGTTGGATAGGTTGAATCCTCATGAGAGTACAGTTTCGACCAAGAAATTTGTTATTATTAACTTTAAAAATTGTTCTCGGCATTTTAACAGCGATTCATTCATAAAACAAAAGAAATATTGTATATTAATTACATTGCTTTGTAATTACATACAAAATATATTTAAAAAAAAAAAGTCTAAAACTTCGGTCCCTACTGTACGAAATTTCAAGTTGCAACTGTAAGCCCTAATATATATTTCATTGTTTATAAAACTAATAGCGTGTTATAATTTAGTTCCAGTCGGTTGTTGTAGTACTACCCACCGGGTTGGTCTAGTGGTGAACGCGTCTTCCCAAATCAGCTGATTTGGAAGCCGAGAGTTCCAGCGTTCAAGTCCTAGTAAAGCCAGTTATTTTTACATGGATTTGAATGCTAGATCGTGGATACCTTTGTTCTTTGGTGGTTGGGTTTCAATTAACCACACATCTCAGGATTGATCGAACTGAGAATGTACAAGACTACACTTCATTTACACTCATACATATCATCCTCATTCATCCTCTGAAGTATTATCTAAATGGTAGTTACGGGAGGCTAAACAGGAAAAAGAAAGAAAAGTCGGTTGTTATAGTAGGTAGTGGTAAAATTATGTATTTCAAATGTGTGCGAATTTTAAATCCAAACTTACCGGGCTAGGTTATCTTAGTAAGAAAATATGCTTGTATACGAGGTTGCATAATTTCAAGGCGCGTTTTTTTCACTTAGCAACTTAGGGGAATCTAAGCGATGTGAAAATGTTGCTGAAATGTTCCGTCACCAGTAGCAAACCTGTATGCAAAATTTCGGAGGGAATGGATAAGTGGAAGTGCTTCAAAATTCGACTGAAAGGTTCCGTACCGTGAATTCTGCATACATAGTCCAAGATATAATAAGATAATATGAGTGGTAAAAAAATAATTTTTATCAAAATAAAACTAATATTTTATTGAGTAGCCTAAATATATTACAACACAACATATTGATTGTAACGCGATGTTCTTTTCTTATTCTTTTTGTATTATTTTATAGTTTTTTTTTTAGGGCGTCACAGTGATCGATATAACCATATATCTGTAAGCGATAAAAGATTTATACTTTATTTACGTTATAATGATATTTTTGACTTTAAATATACTAATTAAATGAAAGTATTTTCATAGATTATTATTAAATATAAATTTTTTTACGCGGTAAGTAAGAAATTTCGTATCTTACTATTTGCGGCAGGATGCAATTGCAACTGTCTGTATA
This sequence comes from Lycorma delicatula, assembly GCF_047948215.1. Taxonomy (NCBI): domain Eukaryota; kingdom Metazoa; phylum Arthropoda; class Insecta; order Hemiptera; family Fulgoridae; genus Lycorma; species Lycorma delicatula. The sequence goes on along the minus strand of NC_134456.1, from coordinate 84,403,777 downwards.
TTAGCGAAAGATACCGTTTCATCCGCATCTTTTTAATTCATAGTACTATAGAATCTTCGTACATCACGCGTCGCTATCATTTCATTTCGGTTTCAAATTGTTGCAGTAGAATTCGTTGTACACAGGTGATTTCAACGATAACAAATTTATCAAAAACGGCCCGTCACAACGCAGCATGCGTTTTTTTTTCTTGTGAAACGTGTTTCTTTTTAAAAATTGTTCAATCGTATTGGCTCTCGGTTTATATCATAAATTTTCATCACCTCGATTATTTTATGATGACTGTCTAAATGTTACATATTTGGAATCTCCTGAAAGTTTTTTTTTTATATTTAGGTCAGTTGAAAGAAAACTGAAAGCGATACGAAAGTATTAGTTTTCTAAATTTTACGTGGAAATTAGTGACAATTTTTACTATTGACAGTAACAGCAAAATCACATCTTAAGTTACATTAAAAAGGTTCGGGCTTAAGTGTAGGTTAAGATACGGGATATTATATGGTCGGTCGCTCGTTCACCTACTAATGAAATCTGTAAGTTTACGTTAGAGTAATTTTGTCTACCTTTTCCCAATAATCAAGAATCAAAAAAAGCAAGAAGGCCGTCCCACGACATGAAAGCAGCCCGGCCCAGACTGCCGGAAAAAGAAAAAAGATAAAAAATCTCTAAAATCGAGATTCTTTTTCCTTACTTCACGTTACAAATCGTACTACTCCCTCTGCGAAGGGTGTTTATCGGATTCTCCACAAAACTAGGATCCTGTCAGGCGGATTCCTGCTAGACTGAAAGGCACTAGAATCGAAACGGAGTTGCGCCGTGGAGGAGGACGCAAATATATTACGAGGAACACAACCCGTGTAAAATACTCTACGAACACGATTTTTTTTCTTTTTCTGTTTAGTTTTCGGAGCCAAAGTAAGATATTTCTTCAGAGAATGATATGTATGAATGTAAATGATGTGTTGTCTTGTATAGTCTCAGGTCGAACGTTCCTAAAACGTGTGGTTAATTGAAACCCGACCATCAAAGAACACCGGTATCCACTCAAAGGATCGAATCGCGATTCCAAACTCCGTCCATCTTAATCTAGATATAAATGTATAAATGCTACTAAAAATTTAAATACCCGAAAGATTAATAGAAAGATCCGGCAGCAAGGGACGACTGATGTTCAGGCTCTGCAACGAATAGGGAGGATAAAGCATCCTCCATCGTCTTTTCGTTCCGTTCCGTTCGTAAATCGTTTCGCTTTCCCCTTTTTGTTTTAACTGTATATATTAATGTATTCACGGCATACGGAGTTATACGAAATTTGCTAAAAGAAATAAATATACTTTTCGTTTAAACTTACATCAGAAAAATTTAACCAAATCGCTTGTACGGACAGTATATGTGCAATTCTAAAGAAATTTGGTTGTTTTATTACGATAAACTGTTATCGTAGTCATTATAGTTCCCGATTGTCCTGTATTATTACAACTACTGTAATCAGTATCACATTTGTTATCATTATGAAGAAAATTTTTCCTCTTGCTTAAATTCTAACGTTTTGCCTGTATATTTTGGTCTCTTGTTTTGAGTTGATGCATTTTATTAAATGAAATTTCCATTTATTAGCAATTTATCACGTTAATTTACAACAAATTTAAAAGAGGCGTTTTTCTCGACTCCCAAAAGCTTAGCAATAATTTTTTCTGAATCTGTTTACGATTCTAACTAACACTTTTTTTTTCAATATTTCAGGCACAAAACATACAATACCACCAAATTTTCTCCTTGATTTAGATTCAAAGAATTTTAATACTAGTTAATTTTACCCTTGGAACAGAAATCAAGCTAAACTATTTCGCTAGCCTAACTCGAAAGCAAAATGTTTTCGTATATCCGTTTATAGGAACTTATTTTTTTATATAATGTCCCAAATCAGCTTTCTATTCAGTTTTGAATCGTTCTGTTTACTCTGGTTATTTATAATTTGTTTTGATGCCTGTACTCTTTGGAGGTCGGTTTACATTTTACTACGCCATTTTCTCCGGATTGGTCCGTCTGTTACCAAATAAAAATAATATAATTGTAATAATTGAACTTTGTAAGTCGATGAAGCGAAATTTTTAATTATATTTATGTATTTCTGTTATAAATTATTGTGTATAGCCTATGTTGTAAAGGTATTTGTAATATTTTATTATCTATCAAATATTACTTTATTTGATCATTATTGAAACGATGTTTATTTTTAGATGAAGAAGCGAGCGGTGTTTATTGTTTTATTCACGACAAACAATAGATACTCGTACGATACCGTATGTGTATGTGGCGTAATCAGTCATTAAAACCTTAATTAACTAATGATGTATTGTGATAGAATGAGTTATAAATGTTTTCGTCGACGTGTTGGGCATTTATAATTAAAAAAAAGAAAAGAAAAAAAGGCTGGACAATTGCTGAGAATGCGCGTAGTCATACTGTAATATTATTACTTTATTTCCTTACGTATAAAAACTAAAACCTCTTCGTATTCTCTCGGATACCCGACCTTATTTATAACTCGCAAGGTAAGTGTCAGTCAAAATTCTAAAAATATTTCTTACGAGGATCGTTTCAAACTTCTTTTTTCTTATAGTTTTATTTTATTTATAATTTTTTTGCTAAAATTCATCCTCGGTAATTAAATTTAAAAAAATCTGATGTGGGTGACTTTCTTGTACACCTATTAAATTACATATACACATTTTTAAAAGTACATAACATTTTATTTCATTAATAACTTTTGATATATTTCCATATTTTTTTTTATTGTTATTATTGAATTATTATTTATTGTAAAAGTGTTTTTACAATCAGAGGTTAATAATTATTAATAAATCAATATATTTAAATTAAAAAAAAAAAAAAAGGAGATGAAGTCTAATTCAAACCGATATGCCTTTCCCTTGTAAGATCCAAATATTTCATTAATAAAAATTTCATTTGGCTAAACCTATGGAACCAATGAAAATATGTACCACTTATGTTATATCGTTGAAAAGCTCTTAGTGAGGGCTTATTACTGCAGTTAAAAAAAAAGTCAAAAATCAAATTTCTTTTGAATTTAGGGCTGTATTGGACACTTGTTCAGTCGATTACAATCAAAAGAGGAGGTGCATAACTATTTGTTAACAATATTCTTAAATCCAAAATTTCAACATTCTACGGCTAATCGTTTTTTAGTTATGCAAGATACGTACATACGTACGTGTATGTACAGACGTCACGCCGAATCTAGTGAAAATGAATTCAGGGATGTTCAATATAGATATTTCCGTTGAAATCTGGAAACCGAATTTTTTCGCGATCACAATATTTCCTTTATACTTCGTACAAGGAAGTAAAAACAAACTGTCCTTGCAAAGCGGAGGAAGGAACTGCCGCTTGAAATTTCAAATGAAAATTTCTGTGAAAAATTGTTGACAATTATATTTTATTCTCATAGCTCGAAATTTTTTGTTTAAATGCATTCTCAGCTAAGTAAAACGTAAAAAAAAGTGGAAGATATACGGGTACGGGGGGCTCAATTCTTGTTCGAAATATCCGAAATTTATTTGAAAAGTTGTTAGAAACTGTATTTTCATTTGTTAAAATTTTTCTGGTTCATCCTGAGAGCAAAAAATTACGACACCTTTCTCTCTGGAAAGGGAATCTGGTTTAATCGGTTTCTAATCATATTTTTATCAATGAAAAATTAATTTTGTATCATTTAGTTTTTGTCATTCTTTTGCATAAATTTATATAAAAAAAAGTTATTTTTGTAGAATTTTACTAATATTGTTTACTAGTTTGCATTTATAATGAATTCGAACTACATGTCGCTGCTAAGTTAGAATTCAGATTAAACGTTTTATACGTTTATGCTTCTTGTTGCGGGTCAAAAAATGCGCTTTATTCCTTTAACATTTACGCGTTATCGATTCTCAACTTTATTTTTCGTAACGTATCAAATAAACATTATAAGTTAAGCCCTATGTAATTAATCTTTTAATTAATTAAGCCCATCTAGCCGAGCTAGATCTCACGTTTTATTGCACTTAAAATGCGTTTTATTTATCTATACCTAACCCTTGCCAAAAATTATCGCTTATTTCCAAAGAAGTATTTGTTAAAATTTGACGTAGGGCGTCTTGGAAAATCTGGATTCACCAAGGGCACCCACCGAAAATCGAAAACGTTTGGGAAGCGCTGACGTATTCCGACATTTTGAGAATTAAAAACGTTACTTCATGTTTTTGCGTTTGTAGTTATGAATGTGCGATCTTTGTTAAAAAGAATTCTTATTAACAATTTTAAATGTTTTCGGGGAGATAAGTTTGATCTGTTCCAGTTGTTGTCGGGCCGTGGATGCTTTGAGGCATACCTACATCGATTTGGTAGGAGAGAAACGCCTATGTATCTCTTTTGCGATGACGTTGATACAGTTAAACATACTGTGTTCCATTGTATGGCTCGGCGTAGTTTACGAGAAGTTACTGGTATTGATGGGCTACAGCCAGAGGACTTGGTAGACTATATGTTAACGTCTGAGGTTAACTGGAGGTTGGTAGACGGATTTGTTGCCGAAGTAATAAAGAAAAAAAATGAAGAGGAGCGACGATTAGGGCGATAATGCGTGTGCGTGTTAAGGATGGGTGGACAGCCCTAGTCGGGAGGACAGACATGCCGAGGTGTGCCGGTTTCGTTGATCGACTGGGGACTCCAGGGGAGATATATATATATAAATTAAAAAAGGGGATCGATTAACATAGGTGAGGGAATAAAAAATCAAAAGATCCGGCTGTGGCTGGCTGACCTGCCATGCCTACCGGCAGTACGTCTACTGCCGGTAGGGGGGAGGCCATTTCGCGGCGAGGACGCACTCCTGGGCTGTGCTACTTAACTGGATGACCGGTTTAGGGGTGTAATGGAGGGGGGAAATGTGAAACATTTAGGCGGTAATATTGTTGAATCCTTACTCGCTTCCGTTAATTTGTGCAGTTTTAACAAATTTTGCAATTTTCACCGGTGAGGTAGATTGAAAAATCAGTAAGTGGTTTTTTGTTTTTGTATTTTTTACATAAGGATTTTATTAATATTTGAGTTCGGTAGAAAAATTGATAGAGGAATAAAGTAACACCAACTCGATATATTTTTGCCATTTCTATAAAGCGAATTCTTAGGTTTAAAGTCAGTACTAAATTATAATTACTAACAATAATAATAATAATACTAATTAATAATTTTAATTTTAATAACACAAGTAAAAGACATTATTATAGGTTATAATGTACGTATTATTTATAATATAATTTTACATTATTTCGTCCTCAGGTCATAATGTAGATAAAATGTTTTCGGACCAGTAAACATTTTAGCTGCGTTGTGTTTCAGTAGCATAGTTAAAGGTCACAAACCCACAGGGTTGATTTAATGGTGAACGCGTCTTCGCAAATCAGCTGATTTCGAAGTTGAGTGTTCCACCGTTCAAGTTCTAGTAAAGGCAGTTATTTTTATACGGATTTGAATTCTAGGTCGTGGATACCGGTGTTCTTTGGTGGTTGGGTGTCAATTAACCACACATCAAAGAAATGGTCGACCTGAGACTGTATAAGACTACACTTCACTTACACTCATACATATCATTTTCATTCATCCTCTGAAGTAATACCTGACGGTGATTTCCGGAGGCTAAACAGGCAAAAACTTTAAAAGCCACAAACTAGCGACGAATTGCGATCGGCCATAGTTTTTGATATCGTGGTTTTTATTATAAATGTTTCAAGACCCTCCCTTAGTCCAAAAAAAAGAAGAAAAGTTATCGAAATTTACGAAAGCTGTATGTACCTATGTACGTCTTTTGGCCTGCATTTTTGATTAATACCTCAAGAATGGTTCAAATAAATTCTTTAAAAATTGTTAAAAGATTGAGCTTTTGTATTGGTCCGTCTTCAAACAAGTACACTTTTTTTCAATCATTGAATATACTGCGTTTAAGTCCAAAGTTATTATTTTAAATTATTTAATATATCATTTTTATTTTTATAATTTATATTGGTATTTTTTAATTAGCTGAAGTAGTTTCCCCAACGATTAAAATGAGTTTTTTTTAATGAATCTGGCTTTTTCTAGTTTTTTCCTCTGAGGAATTTATTTATTCCACTTAAGAGGCGTTTTTTGCGACTTATTTATCATATATAAGTTTTTTATCCGTCAACGAGTTTATTCTTTATGTTCATATTGTAGCTTCTTAACATTAACGGATTTTTTTGTTCCGAACAGATGTTTGTTGACAACAGGTGGTATTTCAACGTAATCCACCTGGCCGTTATATTTATAACCGATTAATTTCATATAAAATTTTTTATCGTAAAAAAAATGTAGCTAGATTTATTATAATTACATATATCTTAATTGTGTAAAAAAACGTAATTTAAAATCTCTTAATTTAATTTAATAACTAACACCTACATCTTATTTTATTGAATAGAAAAATGTGAGTAACCTGTTAATTGTTTTTACCCTATTAAGTGTTAATTAGACCCTGCGGTATATTTTAAATATAACCTTATATTTAACTCTAAAATATCTTTATTTCGAAATTTGTAGATACTGAATGAGTTTTTTTTAACCGGCTACGTCTGTGTTGCTGTTGAAGCAGCATACTTAAAGGCCACAAACTAACGAAGTGTAGCGATCGGCCACAGTTTTGGATATCGAGGTTTTTTATAAATGTTTCAAGACCTTCCCGTAGTAAAAAAAAAAAAAAGTTATAGAAATTTCCGGAAGCTGTGTGTACCTCTCTCTGTAGGTCTTTTGGCTTGCCTTTTGGTTAGTATTTCCAGAATGGCTCAAATAAATTCTTTGAAAATTACTAAAAAAAGTTATATATGGAGAGCATTAATGGTATTAAATTTGGGATAGAATTAAAAAAAGGGCAGTTTTCGCCGTTTGTAAATTTCAATTTTTTTTAAAACTGCAGAAAATTATGCGACCGGATTTAAAATTGGAGGATATCAACATTATTTCTAAACAGTTTTTCCTCATCTCGAAAACCGGTTGAGCAAGTAAGTTGAAATATGCCTATATATATATATATATATATATATATAATACACATATGGGGTGTCCCCCGAAGAAACTGATAAACTTTCAGGACATTTTGTTGATGAAAATAAAAATAAAAGGTTTTTATAAATATAGGTCTGGAAACGCTTTGTTTTCGAGTTACGATAAGCGTAAGATTTCACCCGGATTTTAGCTCTTCTAATAAAAAAAACCCCTACTGTAATTTTTGGGACGCAAATTAAGGAGTAAAGTTTGTTTTTTCTTACATAATTTGAGATGAAAAATAGGGTAAAAAGGTCCGTGTATTGTAAGTCTAGCAGTTTTTATGATATCCGGCGTAAAACACAAAAGTCGGTGTCTAAAACAGGTTTTTTTAGGTTTGTAGTACAATAGCTTTGTTAAATGATTAATAAATGTGGAAGATGTATTAATAAAAGCTTCTAAAGAATTCAATTCTGAGAAAATAATGTAAATGCAGCCTACAAAAAGTAAATCAAACTATTAAAAATTGGTTTTTTGTTGAAGCAAAATAGAGAGAAAATCGTATTATTCTTTAATATTAAAACGCCTTGTTTTTGACCTTATCGGACAAGGAGGTTACACATGTTTTATTATGGATGTATTTATTGGACCAATTCGGGTGGATTTATAATATATATATTATAATAAATATATTAATATATTATAATATATATATTATAATAAATATATATATTATTATTTATTAATAAATAATAATTTTAATAAATCCTGTTTTAAGCCCCAAAAAGCAAGGATGACACGCCTGAAGTTTTTTTTTGTTTTTACTATATCTTGTATTAAAGTAGACGACTCGGAAACTTTTTTTTAAGTGTTTCCCACGAGATCCGTTTAAGAATATAATAGTTTCAGTTTCTTTAAATAATTTTTATTAATTTATCTGTTTTTTACATTTTCGCAGTTATTAATAATGTTTTTTGAAGTAACTGTCGAACAAGAAGCTCAAATAGAACCCATTTTTTTATTACTTCCTTGTACGAAGTAAAGGAAATATTGTGATCGCGAAACATTTCGGTTTTCATATTTCAATGGAAATATCAATTTTGACCATACCTGAATCCGGTTTGACTAGTTTTGGCGTGACGTATGTATGTGCGTATGTATCTTGCATAACTCAAAAACGATTAGCCGTAAGATGTTGAAATTTTAGATTTAGCACTGTTGTCACATGGAATTATGCACCTCCCTTTTTGATCGCAATCGAAATTAAAATTAATGAAATATTTGGATCTTAAAGGGAAGGCACATCGGTTTGATTCATACTTCAGTTCTTTTTGTTTTTCTTTTTAACTTTTTTTAAAATATAAATATATTGATTTAATAATTATTAACGATTGTAAAAAAAGTTTTGCAATAAATAATTCAATGATAATAAAAAAATTAAAAAAAAAAACAAAATTATTAGTGAAATAAAATTTTGTCTACTTTTAAAAATGTGTAATTTAATACACATTATATGTGTGTGTGTGTGCAATAGATTTGGTAAAACATCTGATTATTTAATATTAATTGAAAATTATAATATAGAATCGTATTATTTTTGGATTTTCTTAGCAATTTTTTGTAAAAATTGTATATATATATTTTTTTTAAAATTATTTGACAGAAAAATAAAATCAATTTTTTAATCGTATTCAATTTGCAGTGATTGTTGAAAATTATTTTCACTCGTACGGAATATGTACAAGATTTCTGGTGTGTCGTATAAATAAAAATTAATAATAATTAACCTCTTCCGTTTAGTCAACTCCTGTATACCGGTTAATATTACAAATATTAATTTTTACCTTGCGGTGTAGAATAATCGGATTTTGTTATTGGATTATTTGGTAAACAATTTATTTAAAGAGTAATCAAGGGACTTTTACTCTAACCTAATATCTCAGTTAAGATTGTTAAATTAATAATTGTATAGATATTTAATGTTAATAAAAAGTAATATTTTAGCAGTTGTGTTCACGTTTATTAACGAATTGGAGGATCGTATCTCACTTTCAAATGAAGTAAGTTTAAATGAAGTGCAGAAAAACTATGCATATGTAATTTAATAGACGTACAAGGAAGTCATGTGGCGTCCAAATCAGATTTTGAATTTATATTTATTATATACGGTATATATTTTTTTCATTATAGCAATTATACTAAAGATAAAGTAAAATTTGGACGATTTAGATATCATTTGATCAAAGAGGGCAAATCGTTTTTTAATTATGTATTTCTCTCATAGTTATGGTCTGGGTCGATATTGAAATTTTAGTGGAAAAAATAAGGTGTTATATTAGGTTTCGTATATAGAATTAAAATTTTAAATAAATCGTTTATTTAGTATTATATTAATTTTTGAAGCTGCAGAAAGTATATAAATGTAATCCAGTTATTGCAGATTCTTTAAAAAAAAAAAACTACGTCCTTTTTCAAAAAAATAAATAGAAATATGAATAAAATATTAATATAATTTCTGTAATTATTTTAATTTATTTAATAAGGAAACATGTGATGGGGCACAGGTAATAATTCCTTAATAAAATTAAAGGCGTATTGGTTTTTTGTTCGCACTGAAACTAAAACCAAACTTCTTACTGAACTTTAACTTTATCGTATATACTGGTGTTGTCATATCGAATTCAAAATGAAGATAGTTTTATCATTTGAAAGCCAGATTAGTCGAATCGTCGATCGGTTACGTGTTATTCGTCTCTGCTAAAGATACCTACTTTCCCGACAGATTATGGGCTTAGATGGATTCCCACTGCCCGGAAGGATTTTAAGGTCAGATGGAGTTCTCGGTTTTTTCTCTTTCCATTCTGATGGTTTTTTAAAACGTTTTGCTACATGTATTAACGTTAAAGAAGAGGTACCAAGATTTTATCTACAGGTAACAGTTATCTTAGTACGTCTGGTTTATATACGGTTACAACAAAAACAGCTTTGAACAGTCATAAAATAATATAAATTGGTAGTGGGGGGGTAGTAAACTTCAACATCGTAAAAGTAATTAAATTATTATTTATGTAATTGATAATTATTAGTCGATATGGATTTACTTACAAAAGAGTTATCTCTAAATCATTAAGATTGCATTCGATATAAATTTTTTAATTTAATACTTGTATGTTACGGTGAATTTTATCTTTTGTTTATTTAAAACATTTATTCTCAAACTTTTTCGCCCACCGCCCATATTGCGAATCAAAAAGTTTCTTGCGCCCCCAAAATTTTAAAATACCATTGTTAAAAATAATTGCAATCGCTGTATTTAAGATGCACTCTTAAAAACAGCAATTAAACTGTTTTGATCTAGCTTTGTGAGGTATTTAATGTAGCGTTGCAGTTTTGAATTTTGTCCATTTTTTGCCGAGATATTGAAATCTTTAATGATCGAGACTGTAACATGATCTTTGGTTAAGCTGAAAGCGGGTGATACAGGTTGCAGTCTCAATCTTTAAAGATTTCAGTACCTCAGAACAAAATGAAGAAAAGCCAAAAAGTGCAACGCTACATTAAAGACCTCACAATTTGTCATTAAAACTAGATCAAGGCCTTTTAATTTTCATATTTATTTGTATCAATACGTTTCTTCGATCGGGAGATACGCATTAAAGACAAAAGTGGCCTTTTTTCTTTAAAGTGGGATATTTTGGTTCAGAAAAATCTTAGAGATATAGAAAAAAAGAAATTAAAGCTAAAGTCTTAAGCTTTTAAACGATTTTAATGCAGTTTACTGAAAACATTTCGTTTCCCCGATGCGCTCGATCAAACACGAAAAAAAATCAAATTTAAAAAATTTTTCTTCTCGCTGATTTTTTTTTTAATTTGATGATTTTTTAAATGTGAAGTATACTGTCAAAATGTAGATTATTCAAGCTTTAATTAATTTTTTATTCGTCTTTCTAAGCCTCTTGGTTGCAGAGTTAAAGTACTTTGAATACAATAATCTTTTATCATAAAATGTAGGAGTTTCCTTTAATTTTTTGTGCTAGTGTAGTAGGTATTTAATTTTAGTTCGAAATATCAGGAAAACATAATTTTTGCCTTTTTTATAATCGATCATCCATCGCCTTCCTAGACCGCCTGAACGCCCCCAATTTTCTGTGGACCTTCTACCGCCTTCCCCTGAAGGCCTCCAGCGCCCACAAGGTATCGTTATCGCCCTTTTTGAGAACGAATGATTTAAATTAATCGTAATGAAATTTCATCGGTCCTAATTCTCTAACAGATGCGTTAAAAATTAAGTTTTAGTTACGAGAATATCTTGAATTGGTGCAAAGTTATCTACAGTTGTTATATTTATTTATTTCTAAATAAAAATTAATTTGTAATATTTAATCGACGGTTTTAATTAATTAATAATAACTTTTATTGTGTTTTTACAGACAACTGCCGGCAACGCGCAAACGTCATCGATGGTGCCTCCTGGTACACAAATTTTGCGTGCTGTTAGCATTCATGGAGCGAAACCTGTACCACGTGAGTGTCTATCTATTAATACTTTCTTTAAAAAAAAAAACATTTTTATTATTGTAGTTTTATTTGATATCAGTATTGAACCCAGAAATATTTGTTGATCTCCACGCCAGAGCGGTAGCGTCTCAGCCTTTCATCCAGGGATCACAGGCTTCAACTCCAATCAGGCGTAGTATTTTTCTTATGGTACAAAATTCTACTTCCATACTAACTCAAAACTACTGTGGTGAATTATTGAATTAATTCATCAAGCAAAAAAATAAAATATTATACGTTATTGGGATATTTAGGAATAAAGCGAAGCTTCATAATTAACCTAAAATTAAACAAAGGCATTACAGTTACTTTGCAATGGTTTTATATACGGGTATTGAAAAAGTTATCTATTTTGTATCTAAAATTTTCTGGATTTTGTTTTAAAACTACTGGTTATATTTTTAAAGTTAATCGCTTATTTTGTAAACGGATCGATTTATTTTAATGTTTTTCATATTGTTTTTTAAAGTATTTTCATTATCTAATATTTGCTGATGACCGTGAAGATTTTTACGTAGATAATATTGACCGTGAATTTTTTTCTTTGCATCAGATTTTGGTACGTCACATCGTGACGTACCAAATAGATTGAATTCTACTGCTTGTCACTGATGTTTACGTTTCTACAAATTTATTAAAAGTAAATTTGTAATTTAAATATGGAATTGGTCATTATAGATTGAGTTTGGATTCGTATCAATGTATCGTACTTTGATTATTATTACTGGCTATACTACTAGGTTCTAAAAATCGTCAGGATGAGCTAAGTAAAATAGAACATAGGATTAATGATAATGGATATAGTAATGATGTAATGAACATAATAATTTATAGATAAAATAAAAATAACAAAATTGATTACAATGATTCAAAGAACTCTGATCTTTTTAAAATATATATATGGAGTGTTCCTGGACGTACTCCCCGAATTTCAGGTACTGGTTTAGGACACCAAAGTAAGCAAAAATGTTCATATCAACATAAGTCCTATTTTGCTTTGTTTTCCTTCTGGACGCCATTTTGTGATTTTCAAAAAAAAAAATTATTTCGGATAAACCTACTTTACCGATGGGTAAACCTACTTTTAAATTTGGCAAATCTAACCCTAATGGTTTCGATTGGAAAATGTCATCATCGATATGCTTATTCTCAGAATTTGTCATCAGACGCAAATAAAGAAGTCGACAGAAAAATTTAAATCGGCGTATTTATTTTATTTTTTTGTGGCTGAAACAACTGTTTTGAAGCTGAAACCGCTTCTGCTGTGCCTGATTGTCAAAACCCTTTCATTGGTTGTTATTTGTTTTTAACTTGTGTATGATTAAAAATATTTTTTGATATAACTTGACTATATAACCAACTATAACCTAACCGTGACGGTTTAGTAAACACTAATCCAGTACTGTAATAACATTTTATTTTTGTTTAGACGTGTAACAAGTAAATGCAAATTTATTTATTAAATTTTAGGTTATTTACAGTTTAAAATAAAATAAATTCATTGTAATGTTTTATAATGTTATTTATGCCTGAAGTGAAATTTATCTTTTTTTGTAATAATTTGATTTAAATATTTTTATCGTTATTTATATTGTTGTGGTATTTATTTTTACAGTTTAACGATATGAAAACAAAAATTGTATAATTTTAATGAAATCTGACCAAGTTTTAACTTAATAAAGAAAAAAAATTATCTTTTAGATAAATAATTTCATTTTTTTAATAAGTAAATGGTAATAAATAGCATTGAAAAGTGTGTTTTTTTTTTTTTTGCTAATTTAAATTACTGATGTATGAATGTAATCTTTCGTTAAAGAATCGCATCATAAATTTCAGATTTCTTTATACAGAGTAAATCATCTGTTCGCGTAGTGATACCGGCTCTTTCTGAGCCTTTCTGCTGGTGAAAATCATGAAAAGTGTTTGTATAAAAATGGGCCTGGAAACGATCCGTTAGCGAGTTACGGTTAGCGAAAGATTTCGCCCTGATTCTTGGGCAAAGAGTTTAAACCCAAATTAAAGGGTAAACTTGATGGTTTCTTACGGTTTTTAATCTAATCAATTGATTAAAATAGGTTTCAGAACCGTATCTCCAGTAATTTTCATAATATTCGACGTAAAACAGAAAAAATTGTTGTCTAAAAACACGTTTTTTTAGGTTTGTAGTATAAAAACACTATTGAATGGCTAATGAATCCGTAAAACTTATTATTAAAACTTGTAGAGAATTTAATTCTGAAAAAATTGATGTCAAGTAACTCAATAAAAAACGAACACATGTTCAAGAAATTTTTTTTTTTTATTAAAACTTGCTGTATGTAAACGAAGGGATTACACGTACAAAGTATCTTTAACAGTTTTTTTTTTTAACAGTGATACAAAAATTAGTGTTGTATTAAAGCTATTAATAAAATAAAATTACTAATTTTGTTCAGATAATAAAATTTATGATCATTCTCGAATTCGTTGTCAAATTGAAAATTTGAGAAATTATGATTTTGTAAGTTGGTAACATATAAATCACCTGGCCAAAAATGCATTTAATGTCGTGTCATCATTGCATGTTCTGCGTTACTGTTGTAAATTGTTGCCTGTACGGTGCATTTTAATTATGTTTGTTGTGGCGGTGAATGTCACGCGGGACTCTGCGATGGAGCCGAGTGGGAGTAGGAGGTCTATCCGCCTCTCCCTAGTGGACCAGACCGAAGTCCATAATTTAACCTTAGTCTGGGGTTTGAATGAAGTTGAGATCAAATAAGGGAACTAGGACTAAATTTCGTTATTGCGAACAACATCTTTGGTGGTATGTTATGTTTAATTGCCTCGATTTACGAAACATTCACGAAATTGACTGTAAATAGAACTAGGCATGGAGTTCGCGCTTCCGCGAGCTCGGTTAGCTAGTTCAGAGGGATACGATGTAGGACATTCAAGATGTCCGGACGAGGCCTACAGCGAAGGCCAAAGCTGAGTTAATAAATCACCGATGCAAATGTCTACCGAGACATTTACATCGGTGGCATCCCAAAGAGGCAAGGTTTATTACTATGAGATGTAAAAAGTCAGAGGGCGGCAGACGACACCCGTTAAGCCCAACAGGGCTTTGAACGGGGGGGGGGGGCGACCGGAACGTCAAGGTTTATTACTATGAGATGTAAAAAGTCAGAGGGCGGCAGACGACACCCGTTAAGCCCAACAGGGCTAGGAACGGGGGGGGGGCGACCGGAACGTCACTAGGCGTGTGTGTTTCCCGTAAAGGGTTGGGATGTGTGTTTGTTGTAATGGGTATCATCCTACAGAAATGCGTTTATTATTTACGACTGAGGAATACGCCGAAAGGATATTTGTCTTGGAGGTGTGTGATGGAAATGCAACTGCTGCTGTTGCTGAATATCAAACACGTTTTCCTAACGTATAGTTCCAAATACTGAAACATTAAATACGCTATGAGAAACGGTTACACTTTCTAGGATTATTACTCAACACGACCGTTCTGCCCATCATGATACCGGTATTTATAAAATTGAGGCTACTGAACGCAGTCCGGTCGTTAGTACCCGGCGGTTCGATTTATGGTGTGGAGGACATTCCGTAATCAACGAGTTCAAAATCTTCAACTAATAACATCCTCTTCGTTTGCAGTATTGCAACTGGTTGAATATGAACTGCCGATTGCACAGGTTCATTTTATTTAGTAACACGGTCCTTTCTTTTTCTTGTTTAGCCTCCGGGAATTACCGTTCAGATATTACTTCAGAGGATGAATGAGGATGATATGCATGTCATATGTTATGTAAATGAAGTGTAGTCTTGTACAGTCTCAGTTCGACCATTCCTAAGATGTGTGGTTAATTGAAACCCAATTACCATAGAACACCGGTAACCACGATCTAGTATTCAAATCCGTATAAAAATAATTGACTTCACTAGGACTTGAACGCTGGAATTCTCGACTTCCAAATCAGTTGATTTGGGAAGACGCGTTCACCACTAAACCAATCCGGTGGGTCAAGTAACACGGCCCAGTTTACTCTGGAGGGCATCTTCGCAACCAACACATATTGAGTAGTAGTCAATCCACATACGTCAGTAGAACGTAATTTCCAATACCTTAGGAAATTTTCGCTAGCTATACTTCTCTTAACAGAGAGTTTCTGAACCCGTGTTTATTTTAACTTTTTTCATTATTTTCGCTAGTGGAATGAGCTCAGAAAGCGCCGGTAACAATACATTAATTACTCTGTATACAGTAGTGCTAGGATAGGTTTTACCCATTTACCTATCTTGTAAACAACAGTAAAGATCAAGTATCAGTATTTCAACAGATACCATTGTCTATCTATCTTACTTCCAGTATCAGTACAGGAATAATTTCTCTTTTTAATTAAAAAAAAATATTATCAAATATAATATTTATAACCGTAATTAATATTATGACCTTGCCTTCTTTTATTACACGCCAACGTTTATCTTACTTCCTTTCTGTTTCAATTTGGTTTATCCCTCCCTGAATATGCTAATATCCACCATAACCTATAATTTTCCCCATAAGGAGTTGCATGTATCTTATTTGAATTTCATGAATTTCTGATTTAGTGATAGGTAAAAAAAATTCAGACTGTTGACAGGAATCACCCAACTGCAACCCCTTTCTCACTTCTCCGAACTCTTATGATATTTTATGAAACATGTAAATGTTGCTTATATCTACAAAACATTTAGTGACCTAACTAATATTATTTTGCAACAACAGTTGCGAATGTAACTGTTTGTATGAATAATTATTTATTGTAAAAGTATTGAATTTGTGATCTACTTTCTAATTTCATTGTTTTCAGTTATTCGTTTCATCTTAGCCACTGGCATTATGATTGTGTATTAATTAGATGATTAATTAAGTATATATACACTCGTGTATGTATATATAGATATTACTTTTATTACTTTCCCTTCCATAGCTATATTGCTGTTAAATAACAAATATAAAGGGAAAGTGTATATAACCCATAATTTTTCTGTCGGTTTTTTTTGTGCAAATTTCATTGGTCCATGATACCCTGAGTCCAAAAAACGTAAAAAAAAACAATCAAAATTTCCAGATGTTTGTACATGCGAGAGGTATCTCTAAAGTAAAGACCGTTTCATTGTAAAAAAATTTGTTCTGAAAACTTTAATAATTTTTTATTTCTGTTAAACTAACCTCTGTTAAACTATATACCTTATATTACTTTTCTATATAATCGCCACATGAATTAAGACATCGTAGCGAAACACCAGCCTCAATATACCCTCGTCGTATTCTTCTAATGCCAGTCCATTTAGCCACTGATTAACGGCATTTTTAAGTTCATCGTCACCCGCGAATCGCTTACCGCTCAATAATTCTTTTAATTTCCCAAACAAATGGTAATCAGAAGGAGCTAAGTCTGGACTATATGGTGGCTGATCGTAAATCTCCCATCCAAATATTCTCAGTGAATCACGTTCGGACTCGCAACATGTAGTCGTGCATTATCGTGCAGCAGGACGATGCCGTCCGTCAGCCACCGCGTCGCCGATTTTGAATGGCACACCGTAACTTACATAGAGTTTTGCAGTAGGCTTCTGCATTTATAGTCGTTCCACGCGGCGTGAAATCACTCAGCAGTATGCCAAATCGAACGAAAAGACTGTGGCCATCAGGTTGCGTTCAAATGTTTGTGGCTTGACCTTTGTCGGTCTGGTTGGTGATTGAGATGGCGCCATTCACTTAACTGGCGTGTAATACGAAATCCGTGTTTCATCGCCGGTAACAGTTGAATTAAGGAACTCATCGACTTTTTATTTGTAGCGCGTTAAAAATTACGTAGCAGATCCTATTCGGATTTTTCTGTGATGTTCCGTTAAGACGTGCGGCACCCAACGTGCACTAACCTTTCTGAAACCTTAATAGTCATATGAACAATGCGACTGATAACAGCTCTTGAAACACCAGGAAAAAAAGGGCCGGGTCGGAAACCGTTGAGCCACGATCTTTCTGATTTCATCTACGCATTTCAACAAGTGCTCGGTAATTATCGAGGGCCTCCGAACGTTCATCATGCACAATAATTCCGTTACCTCTAAACCTTTTAACCATTTTCAGACGTTTCTTTCATTCATTACATTATCACCGTACACAGCAACCAACTGCTTATGAATTTCAGCCGGCTTAATGCTTTGTTAATGGTTTAAAATCGTATGACTCCACGTATTTCACAGTTGGCGGCAACATCGATTTTCCTATTCATTTTATAATATTGTAACTCGCACGTAATCAAAGATACTACAATGCGACACCTTACAGACAACAATGTAGTGTGTATATTACTAGCGTGGCCATGAACGACATAGGTCCGGTAACTTTAAGGAAAAAATTTCCCATCAGTATTTACTTCAGATATATCCCTTGTATATGTGTTGTTTTGTATTTTAATTAGTACCTCTGGGCTGGTTCTACATAAATTCTCTGAAAATCGAAAAAAAATTACTCTATATGGAGCATTGGTGGCATTAAATTTTGGGAAAAATTAAAAATGGGATTAAGGTAATTTTCATCATTTTGAATTTTTGTATTGCGGTCGTAAAAAAATTGAGTTTTAGTGCGATGAAAGTACTTAAGTTTTAAAAATTTCAAAATTTTAATTCAGGCAGAATTAGGAATGGGAGGATATTTAGTATTATTTCTAATCGGTTTTCACCTTGTCTTGAAAACCTGTTGATTTAAAAATGAAATTTAACACAAATATTTGACTCTGCCAGTTTTGACTTGATTTTTGACCCAATCTGACAAGGGGCATCACAGTAGCCATGTTATTTTTTATTATTTTCCCAATAGGCTGTCTTGGGAAGTATTGGCTGAACTTAAGTGACTGATTTGTGATGTAAAAATGAAGAAAAGGTTCGTGTGAACAAATGCGAATCTCGCTTTATTTTAACTTTTTCCTACATTTTTTCATTCCTAATTAGCTATATGGGATCTGCTGTGACAAAACAGCGTGATGTGATTGAAATTGAAGTGGAAGGTAAAAAGTTTGTAAAAACAAGCATAAATTTTCAGACTGTGACAATTTCCAGTTTTTCACCCCTACAGACAAGCAGGTAAGTTGGCACTTGATTTCACATTTATTAGTTTTATTCTAATGACAATAAGCAGATCTTATATTAACATGCGAGATCTAATTAAAATATTTCCTTATAATAAAATTATGTAATGGGTAATAAATCTTTACATGAGGTGATTTTACTACATTTGATACCAGCTAGAACTGTATCGCCAGAACCTGTAGGTACACTGTGGAAACCAATTTCCGAAATTGTTTACTAATTTATCTAAAACTGATTTTCCTTTCGAAATCATTTTCTGTTAATAGTTTATAATTTATTTGATAAATTTCAAGTAAAAATATTAAACTCATAAATATTTCAAAACCCAATGGCATATTTTGAAATAAAGGTCCATCAAAGGCAGAGTCAGGAAAGAATTTACAAAATAAAATGTAAAAAGCTAAAATTAATGTGTGAATATAAACAAAGAAGAATTTATTAAAATAAAAAATGTCACTGAAGATGTGCTTGGGCCCGAAAATGTTTTGATGAACATAAAAAAGTAAAGGTAAGAGTGTTCTCTGATTCTGTGCTTTGCAGAGGTTAAAAAAATATTATTATATATTACATGTAGTTATTTAACATACAGAGAAATGGACTTTACAAAATTTTATCTAAATAAATTAATATATTTATATATACACACAAGTAGATTTTATAATGCTACCTGTATACAGGTAGGTATAAGCAGGTTAAAAAGAAATGAAAATTTATTCTATAATTCACATGCGTATAATCTACAGTTAATTATACAGTTAATTTAACAGTGATCTGCTGATGCAAATACCTTAGAGAAAATTTTTTTTATAGATATACTGTGAGTACTCAACTCACATTCACTGTAATTTAGTAATAAATCCATCTTTATAACCTTTAAAAGTAAATATAACAAACAAGAAAATAATGACAATTTTATTACAGGTAATAATTCGAACAATCATAGGTAGTAAATTTTTTCAATGTAATGACTGATCGTAACTTTTCTTGAAATAACCGTATAGATTATATTTGTAAAAATATTATAAGCTGAAATGTATTAGATCCTAAAATTATCTCTCTCTGTGATGATAGATTAATTGAAGTTCTCTTTAGTGGATTTATAATCTTCCTTGTACAGTGTTCAATATTGTTGTGGGGTCTCATCATCTAAAAAATTTTAGAACGAATTTCTTAGGCTGTAGAAGAAAGACTAGATACATGGTTGTAATAAGCAAGTGTGAAACATATACATAATTTTGTTTAATTATTTATGAAGCAGTAATCAAATGTTTATAAAGTAAATTGTTATGATAAAAAATGGAACAATTATGATGATTGAAGTTTATAGAATAACAAAAATGTGAAGTCATTATCGGTTAGGTCAAATATTTTTTTGTCATCTGTCATTTGACTGGTTTGATGCAGCTCTTCAAGATTCCATATCTAGTGCCAGTCGTTTCATTTCAGTATATCCCCTACATCCCTAACAATTTGTTTCCTTTTTCATATTCCAAATGTTGCTTGCCTGCACAATTTTTTCCTACCTACCTGTCCCTCCAATATCAAAGCGACTATTCCAGGATACCTTAATCTGTGGCTTATAAGTCTATCTCTTCTTTTAGCTATATTTTTCCAAATGCTTCTTTCGTCATCAATTTGCCACAGCACCTCATCATTTGTCACTTTGTCCACCCGTCTGATTTTTAACTGTTCCTATAGCACTGCATTTCAAAAACGTCTAATATTTCCTTCTCGGGTACTCTGATCATCCAAGTTTCACTTCCATATAAAGTTATGCTCCAGACATATACTTTCAAAAATGTTTTCCTGACATTTAAATTAATTTTTGATGTAAACAAATTATATTTCTTACTGAAGGCTCGTTTTGCTTGTGCTATTCGGCATTTTATATCGCTCCTGCTTCGTCCATCTTTAGTAATTCTACTTCCCAAATAACAAAATTCTTCTACCTGCATTGTCTTCTTGTCCTATTTTTATTCAGCATTCCATCTACTTTATTTCTATTACATTTCATTACTTTCGTTTTGTTCTTGTTTATTTTCCTGTGGTAGTTCTTATGTACGACTTCATTGTTTCTTCTAAATCTTTTTTACTCTCGACTAGAATTACTATATCATCAGCAAATTGTATTATCTTTATCATTCCGCCTTGCACTGTTGTTTAACATCATTGACTGCTAGTAATTTTATGGAGAAATTACTATTTGACATTAGTAATTATGACGATGTAAAAATAGTTCTAAAAAAAATGGCTAAATCTGATTTAAATTAATTTTTTTTTTAATCCTTTGAAGAATTCCTTTCTATCTCATAGTTTAAGTGACTGCTTCCCAAATTGTGGTCATGGGTACCTTTTTCTGCTGTAAAAAACTTTGAACTACTAATGCTTTCTGAAAAATTGGTGTTTATATAGGGAGAAAACAAACTTCTGAATCGAATCAGAATTGAGAATTTAACGTTGTGTTCATTCACTTTAAATGTAGTGCTGTTTGGGAACCATAAACAATGTCAACATAAAAATCATTAATCTTGAGTTGTATTGTACGGTATCTTTTTATTTTTAATAGAAATATAACATAATTAAGGTTTTAACATAATTATAACATAATTTTTTTATTGTCAGTATTACCCTAAGTAATTTTAGTAAGAAATAGGAAAAAAAGAATGTCGGTATATATTTATGAATTATTGTGAAATTTCTCAGTTTATCGGCTCTCCAAAAATAATTTATTTTTACCTGGCAAATCGTAAGAAAAACATTCGGGTAATTAAATTCAACTACCGACTTGGTAATTCAGTTCTAAATTACCAGGGAATAGTTTTTTAAAAATAAAAATATAAGAAAAATTCACTTTGTAATAGAAATAAGAATGAAAGGTTAAAATTATTGTCCGTGGTAAAAGTTAGGATAGATACATTAAGTAATTAATTCAATCGGTTGAATGTACCAATTATTTTGACATCGGATGAATAATACAATAGAAAGACCCACACGTAGAAGCCAGTCAGAGTATTTTTCTATTTAGAGTTGTATTTTTTCTCTGATGTTTTAAAATTATGGTATCTGAATTAAATTTACCCAAAAGTAAGAGATATTGTTATTCCTTCGTTGTAATTTTAGTTTCATATCTGTTACAGGAAGTCAGCTCATAACCATACCGGTTCAGACACCAAGTGGAATGAAGGTAAGATGAAATATTTACGGTATGTATCTATGTATGGGTGTGTTCTTCAATGAAAGTACTTTGATGTAGTATTATACTGTCATAAACTAAATTCGATCAGCAATGGTAAAGGACTAGTTACCAGGAATGCAGTTTTATGAAGGATGACAAGAGTAAGAATAAGAACAGTAATTAATCAGTTAATTCAGTAGTTTGTAAAATCTGCTGGATTAATTTATAAAATCTTTTCAATTAGTAGGCAGCATTTTGTAACAGCAAAAATGTAAGTGAACCTTTTAATGGAATTCTCTTATAGTAGTGCATCATATAGTTTATTATAGTGTTCATATTTTCCCCTTTTTTACTTGTGTTAATATTTTTTATTTTACTTAATTTCACTAATTTTTTATGTTTGTTAACATTAATTTTATAGATATATCTTATGTATTTTAATCATTCATTAATTATACATTGTATTGTATATTATGGTGAAAATATTAACTACTGTATGGAGTATCAAAAAGATTTATCTGATTTCGGAAGGTTTTAAAATACTGTTCACCATATCGAATGAACCACACAGCATATAAAAGGAGAATTCTAGCTTTTCACTTAGTTGCCAGCAGGTACCTCCCTCTTCATGTACTTCCTTCAATCTGCATCAAGATGGCTAACTAGCGGCAGAAAGCATTCTCTGTTTCAGTAATTGTGAGTCAATGATGATGTGTGGCATGGTTTTCATTGACATTACCTTAGCACTGCACCGCCTACTGCTCTGTACATTCTACATTTGTACCAACAAATTCAAGAAACAGGATCTTTGTCTAATGGAAAATCTACAGGTCGCTCCCATGTGTCAGATGAAAACGTTGAATGCATCTGACATCGTTTTGTACTTAGCCTAGGGAAGTGCATGTTGAGAAGTAGCCACCTTTCTTCATATGACTGGTGTGTTTTGTGGTGACGTTTGTTATTCAAATCGTTCAGGATTCAATTGATACAAGCCCTTCACAGAGGTGATAAACAATAATGTGACAAGTTTTCTGAATTCATCCTTGACAAGCAGGAAGATGAAACTTTATTTTTGTGCTTAGTATTCAGTGATGATGTCATACTTCATTTAAATGGAAAAGCGAACCGGCACATTGTATGGGTGATCAGAGCTGTCTCATGCAATAATCAAGCGTGATAGACTTTACAAAAGTCTATATCTTCTGAATCGTTATCCAAGAAAACGTTTACGGTTCGTAATTTTTCATAACAGTTAAACAGAAATCAGATATTTAGAAATGTTTCAGAATTGGTTTTTCTTGGAGTTACAAGTAGATTTTGATCAATTTATTTTCCAGCAGGGCGGAGCACCGCCGCACTGGCATTTGCAAATTTAGACATTTCTTAACAATGGCTTCCACAATGATGGATCAGCTGTAAGGGGTGTACTAATTTGGCATTTCACCACCTGACATTACCGTCGCCCGGTCTCATTATCAGTGATTTTTTTCACATGGGTTTTTGTAAAAGCCTCCATATTATATACCTTCCCCTTCAGCAACTGTGGACGACTTTGAAACAGCTTAACAACAGCGATGTCTGCAGTAATACCTGACATGATCACTGAGAATGGGATGAATTTTAGATAGTTTAGCTGCGTGCCATGTATTTGTCGGGAGCTGTATTGAGCATTTTTGAAAATTGTAATTAAAATTTCATATTCAAACATGTAGTTTATAATTCACTGCAAGATTATATGTTCGTTTGTTTATAAAATAAAGCCTTTTAAAATCAGATGAATCTTTTTGATACTTAGTGTATTATATTAAATTAAATAATTATAAATTTACTTAGGAAGCGTGCATTCTATATTAATTTGTTTTACTTTATTTACAAAAGTCAGCATTATTGTTTGGTTGTAATCACATAATTTCAACCGCTTAGAATTTTTGTCAACATATCCTTCATTGTGTTGCATTACATATGATTTTATTTAAAATCTTATGTTGAAAAGCTGAAGTAAAAAGTAATTTATGACAGAGCAGTAGTAGAAATATGGGAGGATCTCTTGTTAAAAATGCTGCCTATTAACAGAAAAATTGTAATTAATAAATCAATAATTAGACAGTAATGTTGTGTACATAAACAACATTATTTAATTAATTTAAAAAAAAGTTATGATTATATTTAGGTCTGTTCGACTGTAATTCCTGCAACTTGATTGTTTCATGAAATGTCTCATGAGTTAACATACTAGAAATTGACGGATATATGATAGGATAAAATGCCTATGTCCAAAGCAGTGATTGGCTTCAGTCATGGGCTTGTTATAAAATACTTTCACAGATTGCTGAAGTTTCACTGCATGTTGTCATTTATTTTAATGTTTGTAATTTTTATAGCCGAGTGGGGTAAAAGTAGTTTTTCATTACTATTACTTATCTAATTACAGCTGTTCAAACAGATATTGTTATTTCCCTACTCATTCCAGACTGCATGTTCACAAAGTATTGTCACAATTACTCAGTATTTTACCCTGAATGTTAATGAAATGAATTAATGTTTCTATAGTATTTGTTTTTGTTCATTACAAAATTTATTTTGGTTGTTTAATAAAAATAAAGTAATAGAAATAAACATCAACAACCAGCAGTTTGGATTAATAGATTTTTATGTAATTTTGTATGATGACTTCAGAATACAAGTCAACTAAATTAAATTTTGGTCCCAGTTGGTTTAGGAAGTGAAGAGATATGGTCACCATGGCAAAATTTTTTTTCATAATTCTTACTTACACTTTATTGTTCCACTTAATTTTCCTCCTAAGAAATAGCAGTCTATCAATGGTGAAATCCTCAGTTGCTAGAGATGCATATTTCCTGTCTTGGCCAGGAAAGTTATTCGATTGTTTGCATGCTTTTTTATTTGCTTTTTATTTTGTTATAAAATATTGTTTATTTTATAAACAATTTTTTGTTTTTATAAACAAATATTTAATGTCACGTTCATTAGTGAATGCACCTAAAAATTAATAACAATTGCTACAGTTTCTATACTAAACTGTTATTACAGTTTTTGAGTGCTTGTCAGTATTTAGTTCAGGTTTTACAGAAAGTTGCATAATACATCACATATATGCCAAGTTAGAGATTTGAAGAAAGTTGTGTAGGTAATGCAAGCTACCGTTCAGTACATGGAGAAAAATCCTTTTCTATACTTTAAAAAAATATTTGGTTTGTACTTTTCCATCTAGTGCTTCAGCAGAGCTGTTGCTCTAGAAGGGCAAGTATTGTAATCGATCCAATCGGGACATATGTGATTTTCACTGGATCTTGATGTTTTGACACCTAAGGAACCCAAAAAAAACCAGATACAAATTTCCTGGATGTTAATGTTCATATGTACATGGTGTGTTTGGTTTCTGCCTCTAAATCACCTTATATCTCCAGAACTATTGTACCGATTTTGACCAAACTTGGTCAGATTACTTCTATATATAGGGCATTGATGCCATTAAATTTTCAACTTAAAAGGTCAAGGGGGTGAGGCTGTAGAGCAACGTCACTCTCAATATCTTAAAATTTCACCTAATTAAGCTCTTATTTTTCTTAGGCACATTTGTTAACAATTAAAGAATAGTAATATTTCCAAAATTGCACCTTCACCCCTAAAAATGATCTAAATAAACTAGCAGCTAAGTGTATACTGTCTCAATAGCACCTCTTCTCACCACAAGGAGCGCTAGTGAAGCACTCATGTACTGCTGCTGTAGTTGCTTGTTATGTTGTGACATCCAAGTGAGCAGTAGAATTAAATAAATGGTTAATATTTAAAGTGTAAAAAATTTATTTAAAGTGGCCACTATTACTGCCTCACTGCACGAATGAAATGTGGTATGTGCATGCTCTTTAGTTGGAATCATTGAATTAAATAAATAAAAAATATTATATTTGAATAAAATAATAAATATTTTAAATTAAATTGTCTGTGTAAGCTGTGAATCAGAAAAAAGCCGCGTGACAGGAAAGTCCTGCAACTGTGTTGTCAGTTTTTTTAACAATGTGTGAATAATAAAAATGGAAGTCATAATCTAACAAATACCCAGTAAAATTTTCACCCTAATCAAAGTTTGCAGGAAGATAAGTCTAAATGATATAGATTTAGTTAGATTACGGCAGAAATTATTCATGCTGCTTCTAGCATATTGTTACTACATTTTATCTGAATTAATTTTTTCCAAATAAAGGTAATTTGCAACTGAGAACTTTTATTTTATTATCTAAAATAAAAGATGTTAGAAAACGTCTGTAAAAGATGCTCTGAAAAAATTGTGATCATAAGTTTGAAAACTATGTGTTTATTACACAAAAAAAAAGAGGAAAGTATTTAGTGATAATAAATAATTTTCAGCCTTTCACGTTGGACTTGTATAATGACAATTGAAGTGATTATATTTGTGACTTCGAGAAGAATAATTGATTTTAATTTTGAGATAACATTATGGTAATAACAGTGTCATTTACTGTTTGTAAAAAAATTGAAAATATATTTGTTATTGTATTAAAAATAAAAATTAAATTAGTAATATTGATCTGCATATAAAATATTGTGTTTTAATTCATACTGGTCAGATTTTTTCCCCGTAGTTTTATTATTTAGAAAAAATACATCTGAAGACCAGAGGTAAGTGGTTCTGTGTTATTTGCTTTTGTTTTTACTTTTATTTGTGAATAAAAGCTTGTTATTATATAATATGTTATAATATACATTAAATGTGGTGCTTCATATAAAAATGAATTCAGTACAAGTGAAAAAGTTAGCGTAAATAGAATTTTTTTAAATGAAATTTACTGCGATAAGCTGTATAAACATGTCTTCCATACATTGAATCAACACTGTTTAAAAAAAAAAGTTCTAATAATTACTGGACTATTCT
The DNA here is from genome assembly GCF_047948215.1 of Lycorma delicatula. NCBI lineage: Eukaryota > Metazoa > Arthropoda > Insecta > Hemiptera > Fulgoridae > Lycorma > Lycorma delicatula. The sequence goes on along the minus strand of NC_134456.1, from coordinate 84,376,949 downwards.
TTTAAAAATATTTTATGTGTAAGTTGGGTATCATCATACAGGTATATCTTGCTTCAGTTGTTTAATATTGTAGTAAATGCAAATTTAACTGATTTAGTGAGTAAGTAGAGATACCCAGATAGCAGTATGCTAATTTTATTTTGGCTAATAATTACTAGAACGATGTCAATTAAAAAAAAAAAAGATTAACTTTTTGTTAACTAAAAATCCAATTATTTAGTGCAATGTCTTTGTAAATTTATACGATACAGTGTAAATAAAATAAAACTAAAAAAAAAATAATGCCACCTTATAAAAACAAAAAAATAATACATTATAAATCATAGATGTTGATGCCAAATTAAAAATAACTATTAGCACTTACAACTTTCTTTCTTCATATTGTGTTAATTTTAAAAACCCAAAACTTAAAGAAGATTTACTAAAATATTATTTTTTATTAAAATATTTATCAGTTTTATTTAAAATATTGATATTTCTACAAAAAGTGGTTGCCCGTACAAACAAAAGCTACTCGTAGGAAACTGTGCTTTAATTGAAATAAGAAAATAAATGCAGAAAAATAAAGATAAGTGACTACTATTAAGTGTGAGCTATGACTATCTGATTAAGTTACATATGGAAATAAATATTATTTTTTTTAACCTTAAATTTTTCAATTAATTTTCTGGAATTTTCACCAAAAACAAAATTTCTAGTAGTTTGTGTAGAAAATATAATTGTTAATGTAAAATAATGTCCACTTTTTTATCTGGAAAAAGGTTATAACAGGATCATTAAATATTAACAAATTTTCTCTACAAAATAAGAAAATAATCATTCATGTGAAAACTAAGTCGTAACTATATATGATAAAAAAAGTATGCATACCTGTTGAGTTAAGGACTCTAAATTTTTGAAATCTAGTAATTGAGAATAACTTTTTGTATTCCAAAACTGGTAATAGAAAGGATATAAATGATTACAACTAAAAATGAAAAGCTGGACCCTAAAGAAAGATAGTTAAGATCACTAGAAAGGAAGAAGGTGAGCACTTTGTACATCGGTGAGGCAGCAGCTTCTCACGGTCGAAGAATTTAAGGATGTGATTTTTCTCTTAGTAATTAGCCCTTTATTCTGGTCAGCTGTAGACAAAATTGAAATCGCCTAGATGGTTGTGAATGTGGGATAATGCACACAGTACTTCAGGAATGAAGAAGAAGAAGAAGAAACGCTTCCATTTCAAACTTTTCTTTACCAGAATTTACACTTTTTAATATCAAGGATCTCGATAATAACACAATCTTATATTATTAAAGTTCACTTTTGTTATACTTTAATGTATGGACGTTTTTAACTGTGATATTTGAAAAATAAATTTTAGAGTTTAAAAAATAAAATTTTTTTATGAATCGTTCAGATTACAAAAAAATATATTTATTTTTGGTTTTATTGATCCATCATTGATGGCAGATTGATAATTATAAATTTCATATTATTATATTAGTACATATTTTTTCTTTCCTTTGTTTTTTTTTAGGTTGTTCAAAATTCAGCTTCACAAAAAGCAAATTTTATATCGCCAATATTAGATCATAGTGGATCTCGTAAACGACAAGAAGTAGAAAGTGATTTCACACCGGAATAGTAAGCGATAATTTTTCTTATTTAATTACATTCTATTCATGAGTTGTTCTTATTTAACATGTAGGATTTTACTTTATTTTAAGATTATATTACTTAAATATAATTAAAATTAAACATTTTGTTGTCTCTAGTCTCAGAAAAACCATTTTGGGGACAAAAATCTTTAATATATTCCAATGACTGAAGCATATTGGTTATGTAGACATTGAGATCTTCCAATTTACCCTTACATTGAACTGCTGTCCCGTACAGTACATTGGTACACCTACTATTACAGTTAATCGGCAAGAATAAGTATAATAGAACATTTATTGTGTTGTTAGAGGGCTGAGATTTGAATCCAGTGTAAGGGTATGTATTTCAAATCCATTTATACAGGTTTTTCAGAAAATAGAAATAATAAACTGCTTAATATTGATTTGTTTATTAGCTTATGTTCTTGTCTGTTTTCATTTTATTTGTTAACAATGTTAATAAAACATTCTTATCATGTTTCTCAGCTATGAGGAGAGTTTATTAATGTATTTTAATAATAAGTTGTGTAAATTTCAATTGAAGAATGTAATATTAAAAAAAAAACTTGCAGTTCATAAAGTGTTTTGTCTGAGGTAAATTAAAGGTGTGTAGTGTCTGATTGAAAAATTTATTTTAAGTTAGAAAAAACGTTTTTTATCAGCTAAAGTACTTCGATGAATGGGGAACGGATTATGTAGAATAATGAAATTAGCTATAGGTAAAAACCGTACATTTATTTTTTAATCATTAATTCAGTGAAAGCTTCTTATAACATGACTACAGATGTATATTTACGTCATTTAAATCTTACTGCATAAAAGAGTTGTTCATACACTTAATCATCAATTAGATATTATGATATTTGGACAATAATACTCAGTTTTGTTTAAAAACAGCTAATACAAATTTTTTATGAAATAGTTTGTGTTTCCACTGACATCTTGAATTAGTTTAAAATGCAAAAGTAATACAACCTGGTCATATATTTTGTTGATTGTGGCTGGCTCTCATCATAGTGTTTGGTAGACTTGGCAGGGCAGCAAAAATGTCAGCATATTTATAATAAAAAAAATGTTAACATACACATTGTTACAACAAATTCATTCCATTACAGACATCATCGTACATGAACATATTCATATTTTTCTTAATATAATTAATATACAGATTATATCTTGCATTTATTTACAGCTGTTATTAGAGATCAATGCAAACATAATGATTTTTCTCAATTGTTTATGTATTATTAAAAAACGTAATCGATTTCATTAGACATTTATATAAAAGATAATTCCACCATTCCATTAAAAATGATTTAGTAGAATTATTATAATTAAATTTAGCTTATTATGAAAGCAATAAAATTCCATTAATATAACTTCACAGGAATATTAACTTCTTTGTTAATAGCAAAATATAGACATAAACATTTTTTGTTAGCTCACTTGATCTCTTAACAGCTTGAGAAGTGATTAACGTACGTTACTTTTACGGTAACGGTATGAAACACTTTATTAATGAACCGATTTTATGGTATATTTATTTTCCATACACGTCTAAATTATAAAGAATTGACTTAAAAATGGTAAACTAATAATATTGTATTGTGGGTTAAGTTTTTGTCATTATTTCTGTATAATAGTTGTTATTATTGAACTTGATTAATTTTTTAAAATGATCGGCTGAAAGTAATTTTCTCTTTTAAATTCTTTAACAGGTATGGAAGATTTTAAAGGATTGAAATTAAATTCTTAATAGCACATATTATTTCATGCCTTTAGTGAAGGTGATTGTGACAGAAGGGTGGAATTTTATGAGAAATTTCTTATTTGTTTCTGAAGTAGATTGTTTAACTTGTGAAATGTTAATGTTAATTGTGAAATGTCTCAGATTATTAATCTGATTAAACACACTTAAAATTCAATTGGCCTTGGAAACCATGAAGATCATGTTTATTGGTCTGTTAAAAATCTTCATATAATAGTTATGGAGAAGGAACGTACCTAGAATTCATATTTGATGTGGGAACACAAAAGAAAAGAAGTATTAGGTCCTTATCTCTTCAGTGGAAATGTGTAATTCGTAACTTGAGATCTAAAACATGTTATTCCTAAACATTTAAAACAACTTTGTGTTTGGTATCAGCCGTTCATGTGTATGACTGCAAGATACGGTGTCTCCTCTCTAAACTCCTCAACTTTAGAGACTTTGTCGATCTAACATTTCCTGAGCGGATAAAGCGTTGAAGAACAATTGAATAGTTCATGAAATTTGCCTTCTTGTGATTTCTCATTTTGGAGAATCAACAAAGAAATGGTATTATTTCAGTTCCATATGGCCTAATCTATTTCTAGCTGTCTATTAAAAACTGTTGATTTTATAAATGACAAATTTTATAAATTGAAAAAGATGTGTAATTCATAATAATAAATAAAGGCAGAAGGATGTCACATTTGAACATTTACTCTAATGTGTATTAAATACGTAATAATAAAAAATGTTCTTTTGTTATACCTTTTTTAACTGTTTTCTTATTAATTTTTTGAGAAACTGATTTTTAGCTTACCTGAAAGTTCATGTTATTATACATATAATATATATATATATATATTATATACCTGTATGTATATTTAAACAAAACATAGTGTTGCTTATGTAAAATAAAGTAAGTTTCTGTTATTATAAAACATGAATCTAAGTTTGTGAAAAAATATTTGGCAGTGAACGTAAAAGTACAATATTTTTTCTATCTAAATTTATAGAGAATGAAGCAAAGTAAAAAAAAAAAAGCTCATGTGTACTTATATGCACATAAGAAGTTATACTTCTTTGACATGAATAAAAAAATATTTTTTTTTATGCATCAAACTAATTTGAACTGAGTCAAACTATTGATAGACAACATTAAATATCATGAATAAAAGGTTGAATAAATAACAATTAAATTAAATAATGATTTATTTTATACTGTTTAAAAAGTATTGAAATATCTGTTGTCATGTAAAACGAAGTTCATAGAATATATTTTGATTACTTTAGTTACTTTAATTCTTTGGATGACGATTGAATAGGCATGAGGGTTATCAGCAGCTTATGTTAGGAAAGATATGATACAAATTGTTTTATTTTATAATAGTATATTTTATCAAAAATTTTGTTTTTGGTAAATTTAAAAATATTTCAAATCAAGAATTTATCTGATGTATGCTATTTTCTGTGTCATTAAAGAATATAATTTTACTCATATAAAATAATAAATATGCACTGCAATATAAATAAACTTTTATGAATATGAACAACAATACAACAATATTCACAGTTTAAAATATGTCTTTAGAAATACATGTATATTAATATATATTTATTACGACTCAATATCTGTTATGTTTACAACACGTGCTAATCACTTAATTGCATTGAACGACTGACCGAATTAGATACTACACGCATGTGTGTGCAAACTGATCCACTTGGGCCTGGGCAATCCTTCATGGTGTGTTACATTGGTGCATGCGACTTCCGTAACTTGCTGAAAATACACTCTGATCAGTTTCTCCTATTGTGCCAAAAGAAATATAACTTCAAAAATCAACTTGTGGTATGGGTTCAGCGTGTTTTAGATATCCAGAACAGGAATTGTAAGAGAGTGGAAATTATCTTTACAAGATGATTTTTCCTAATGACCTATTGAGAAGAAGAATTACACACAATTTTTATCTCATCAAAAAAACTGTCCCTACTGTAAAGTGCTACAAAACTTTTAGGAGAATGTTCAGGTTCAACAGGATTCAGAATGATTTCGGATGTATACAGATGAGAACATCAGTTAACAGTGTACCACTAATAGAAAAAGAACATATACAAATGAAAATAACTGCTTATTTAAAATCAGTAAGGAAAAAGAGATTGAAAGTGGACATTCTTTATCCACAGGTAAATTAATAGGCGTTGAAAAAATATATTTATTAGATGTTAAATAAATTTTGTTAGTTTTTTGAATGTTTTAAATTACACAACATTTGAAGATGAAGACTTTTATAATAAATGTAAATAGAGTAATCATCAAGAAAAACATGTGGAATGTAACATCTCGGAAATGAGTGAACAATTGTGCAATAACATCACAAATAGAATGACAGTCTGTAAATAATGATGAATCCAGTCAATATTTTAATTATAAGTTAGGATAATGGTATGAGTTGATTTCTATAAAAAGAATTAGTTTTTACGTGTTAGAAAAACATTAATAAAATGTTTTGTTCAAGTTTTTGGTTTTTAAAAAATTATTTGTTTTTTATTTTACAGTAAAAGGCGGAAAACGGAGAAAGGTGGAAAGGGATTAAGGCATTTTTCAATGAAAGTATGTGAAAAAGTACGGAGAAAAGGGACCACATCATACAATGAGGTAGCTGATGAACTGGTTGCTGAATTTAGCAATCCTAACATTGTTACCACACCTGACCAGGTTTGTGCCATGAAATATTGTTGAAATAATAGCCTTATAACAAAGTATTAGATACTTTTCTTTTGAAGTTCGATTTTGTTGTTTCTGATTAATAGCAAAAAAGTTTGATATTGAGAACAGTTGTTCTTTCAGATAGCGTTTTGATTACTATCAGATTGAAAATTTAAAATAAAACTTTTAAAACCTTTAAATTTTATTGCAGATATTGATTTATTATATAAGGAATAGATACAGCTGTAGGATTCTTTTTATCACATGGGGTACCCAAAAAAATGTATTTTCTATAGACAAGTGGGGTGGCAGTGCTGCCCTCACCTGTTAGGTACATTTACTAGACTCTCCCTGCTCAGTTGGCATGGTACCATTCATGAGAAACCAACACGAGCAGACAAAGTGGTAGTTTTCTTAAGTCCCTCCCAACGCTTTCAGCAATTTTGCAGTGGCAAACATTTTGGAGCAATGCACCACCATCGGATTCTGTTTCTTGTTGAAGAAAACAGTGACAGAAACAGTTTCAATGCTTTGGAAATTTTATGGGAAGAAAGCTCAGACAGGCAAGAATTTACAAGTGGTCTGCTCAGTTCAGAAGTCAAAATGTCACTTGAAGATGATCCTCATTCAGATCGTCGCTCAAAAATGTTTAAAGGTCAGACAAAAATGTTTAAAAAGTGCGTGATCCCATCATGTTTGATCATTGCAGAACAGTCAACGTAGAAATAACTATAATTTTGTGGAGTTCATGCCAAAAAATCTTTATTGAAGGTAGAACATGAAACATGTTGCGGCAAAGTTTGTTCCACAACTCCTTTTTGTTGATCAAAGGGACAACTCTCTGAGAGTGTGCCAGGAATTGAAAGAACAGGCACAAACTAACCTGGATTTTGGGAAAAGTCAAACAGGGGATGAATCTTGGTGTTATGGCTGTGACCCTGAAACAAAACAGGAGTCCATCCAGTGGAATATGGCTTTGTCGTCCAGACAAAAAAAAAGCATAGCGAGTGTAATCAAATGTTAAGTCCATGATGGTTTGTTTTTTCAGCGTCAAAGTACCATTCATGTTGAATTTGTTACTCATGGCACTACAGTATTACTATCTACAAGTGCTGAAGTGATTGCATGAGTCAGTGAGAAAAAATGTCCTGAATTGTGATCGAGGGGGCTGGTGCTTCATTATGACAATGCTCCTGCCCACACAGCATTGAAAATCAGCCAGTTTTTGACAAAAACTGCATGACAATAGCTTCTCACCCCCTTACTTGCCCAACCAAGCCATCTGCGACTTCTTTTTATTCTCAAGAATGAAGAAAATCTCAAAGGGAAAGCATTTTCAAGACTTAAAAGAGGTTAAGAAAAAATTGCTGGAAGCACTTAACAGCATTAGGTTCAGAAGAGTATAAAAAATGTTTCGAACAGTGGAAAAATCATTGCGACAAGCGAATATCATCTAATGGACAGACAGTATTTTGAAGAAGATTGATGGTTATCTTAAATAAAAAAAAATTAAATAAATAACATCTCTTTTTTGTATCTCTGCATATTTTGCATAAAAATTATTGTTTATTAATTCACTATAGTGACTTTTATATTTACGTAATATAAGCAGATTTTTTTTATCAATAAGGAATGTTTTTAATAAATTTTTAAATGCTTAAAAAACTGGCATTGACTGAAATTCCCAAAAAATCTTCCCCACTTTCATCATAAGAAATTAGCAGCTGTGTCCTTATTGTGGACCTGAATCATGCAAATCTATATTTTCATAGAACTTCGTGTATTTTCAGTAATGTGTAAAAAATATAATAATAATAATTGATATTTTATAAGCCTGAAAATGTTCAAGTGAATTAAATAATTGAATACCTTTAATACTATAATATTAATATGTGCAGGTGTTGCTATATTAAGAATTGCCATACTTTGCTAATCATGGCAACTCTTAAATAAATTTTCAAACTTAGAAAAGTGAAGTTTAATAAACACATTTCGTCGAATTAATCTACCTTTCAGTATGAAACCACCACTCTTCAGGCATTCAGCTTAAAGATTTTAAATGGAAAGAGTAAAGATATCATTTTAAAGGGTTGAAAAACAAACGTTTTGAATTAATAAACCTCAGGCTACTACAACTTTTTGTAACCATTTAATGTTTTTCATAGCTACTTAGAAAATTGGTCTACAGCACCCCTTTATTAATCTGTTAACAGGGAAACACTAAAAAAAATGAAATTGTGCAATTGCTCTTACTTCAGAATGACTATTTTTTTGGTATAAGATTGCTAATGTAAAACAATTTGGGGAAAAAATGGTGTTCGCTATTTTGGTTAGGGTTGTAGCCCAAAGTTTTGTTTTGTCACAATGCCACTCTTTCCATTTCAAATTTTTAAATTGCCTTTCCCTTTTAGATGCTTGTGATGTTGTGATTCCATAATGAAAAATAGATCATTTCAAATAGGGGCATTTGCTAAATTTTATTTTTATGTTTAACTGTTGAAAAGTAATTTAAGGATTGAAAAATTATTTATCTATATATTTATAGATAAAAACTTCTCATAAATTGATGTATCTAATTTGTGATCAGGTGATAAGTAAACCTTAATGATAAATAAAAATTAAGGCCTGTTCAATTTACAAAAACTATCGGTGTTATAATTTTTTGTTAGTAATGGCTTGGGTCAGTACAGTACCCACTAATGAATTTTTATATTTCCTGTTGCAGCTTCACTTGTGAAATATATAATCAGAATTACTAATTAAATTACCATTAATGTTACCAAATCTCATAGAGATTAATTCAATAGTGGTAGCATAAAATAGCAAAAATTTAAGAAATGAATATCTCATTTAGGATAGTTGGAAATGGGGAAAATTTGCAATCATTGTTAGAAATTTATTTTTAGATATTGACATGAAGATTACTTACACCAAAAATCAAGTTGATATCTTCATTTGTTACTGAGAAATTAAAAAAAAATAGTCAGGTTTAAAAATAGATTCAAAAATCCATTTTAATCCTTTAAACCCAGAATTTAAAAGTATCCTTTCTTTAATGTACACTTACACCATAAGCAGAACTTGCATTCAAATTTTCATCAATTTATCTCAGTAGTTTTTGCTCAGCTTTGGTTACACACTGGGGATCAAATAACAGTTTTTTTTTGTGTCAGGAAGAAAAATATGAGATTCTGATAGTATTTTTACTCCTGAATTCAAATATGATATCGGTTTTTCCCCATCAAGCTAGGTTTCTGAGAGACGGGTATTTATAATTTCAAACATTTTAATACTTTCTGCATTCTTTACTACACAATATTCTAACATTTGACTCATCTAGAAACTAATAAATGATGATATTTTCTATTATACTTCACTTGTGGAGCATCCCTCTTGATCGTCTAATAATAATCGGCCTGCATATTAGGATTACATTGGCCTGATACCTCTTTTCCATACCTGAAATCTCCTGATGAAAGTGTTTCCCGTGCTCATCCTTCACTGCGCCAAGATTTTCCAGGAAGAAATCTAGGTGCGAGTGCAGGAAGTGTACTTCTAAGGACATATTACAAACCAAATTTTTATAAGGTGTTATGAGATCATTGACTATATCATGGTAATTTTATGCCTTTTGATTTTCCAAAAAAACTCAAACATTTGGCAAACATTTTTGAATGCTTGCCAAGCTGCTTTCTCCAGTGGATTCAATAGTAACTGGATTAGGTGGTGTTATTATACTGAGGAACTGAAAACTTAAGGGTATTTAATAACCTTATTTAATCAACATTTATGGCAATTAAGTTAAATTTAAGGTTCATTAGGCCAGATATATTTTTAATTTCTGTCGAACAAAAGACAAAAATGTTGCTTTAAAGCAAAATCAAGTAACTGACAGCATAATGTTTAATTAGTGCAGTTAGATGTCAGTCTGTTGATTTTTCTTGTTGAAAGGTAAGTATGCTTTTCCATAATTAACAGGCATCATCCAGTGTTCAATAAAATGTTTATTTTAACACTGTACTAGGTTTACTCTTATATTCACCAGTAATTTAGTGATATCATCTTTACTTTTTGTCTGGAAATATCCCTGCTTCAAATTTCAGTCATGTCTTGCAGATATAACGCAGTAAAAGATTCCCCTGTGTGTTAATGTCACACTCAAGCTTCAGCATAAATGGTAAGTTGATTGTAAAAATAAATTAGAATAATAAAAATTTTTTGGTACTTTTTTCTTTCGGTACTTTCAATTTACATTGAGAAAAAAAATTATGTTTGTATGAAAATGTTTTAAATAACATTTAACTTATTGTAACATTTAAATAACATCTATCTTATTGTATACTAGTGTAAATTTCAGTTTTTCCTTTTTTTTCTTTATTTATTTATTTTATTTTTAACAAAATATATTTTTCTGTTTGAATTATCAGCAGTATGACCAGAAAAACATTCGGCGAAGAGTTTATGATGCATTGAATGTTTTAATGGCTATGAATATAATTTCGAAAGAGAAAAAAGAAATTCGGTGGTTGGGTTTACCAACAAATTCTGTACAAGAATGTCGTAATCTCATCAAAGAGAAAAAACAATTATCAGAACGTATCAAACATAAAACACAACGTTTACACGATCTCTTATTGCAGGTAAGTTTAGCTTATTTAATTTTATTAAAATTTCAATATGATATAGAATTAATGTTACATGTTTTTATTTGCTGAAATAATTCATTAGCATTTCAAATTAATTTACTTTGTTACTTTTGCAAGAAAATATTATTTTATTAAGAATTCACTTAAACATCAAAAAACAAATCGTTTACATTTACGTAGAATTACACTGAAAAAAAGAAGTTTTTTCTGCCTTTTTTATAAAAATAAAACTAATCTGAAATATGTAGTTAAAGTATGGGCTTATTCTCATCAAATGTTAGATTGTTTGGTATTTGTTTCAGTGGCCATTTTTAAAAACGTTTTGTCAATCCATTTCCAGTAGTCATTTAAAAATAATTTTTTAAATGATGCTAGTCATGGGTGAATTTCCCCTGGCAATGAAAAGAGTTGCTGTTTTTCTGCTCTTTAAGAAAGAGTGGAACAACAGTTATTTTCATTAGTTCTTCCAGTTCTTTTCATTGTTGAGCAGATCATGATGAGTAATTATGATGATGTAAAACACACTTGCTGCATAGTTATGTAACTGCTATTGTTTGTTAATACAATTATATTCCAAAAACACTGTGCACACTGCTCCATTACTCCTTCATGATTGAATGGTAAAACAAGCCCTGTAGATACTTTCATTCTCTCCATTCATCAGCGGTAGACAAATTATGTTGCCAAATTGCCCGATTCACTGTCTCACTCATTATTACATTTGTGCAATAAAAAACCCATGCTTATAAATACAGTATTTAAAAATAAATATGTACTTCCTGAAAATAAGTAAATTAATTTATTTATAAAACAGGACAAATTTTTTTTATCTAAACCAATAAAAATTGCACAATATTTTAATTATTTTACATAAAGAAGATATTATTTAGCCTACTTGTGGAAGTAGAGTTCATAAATTTATTTTATTTTGGCCAAAAAAAAGTATAAATTTAGAAAAGAAAGATAAATTTTGTTATTTAAAATGTGTAACAAATTAGTTAAAAATTATATGAAATATATAGTTTAAAATTACCTTTTCTAGATAAACCAATAAGTTCTACATGGCAAAATGTGTTTAACTGTAGGATGTTCATATTTTTATTTTTGTAGCTTTACTGCTGTTTCAAACCTAAAAATTATGCATGTGCTAGATGTGAAACTTTTTATACAGTTGCATCTTTGTGTTAAGTATAAATATAGTTACTTAATTGGTATGTTTAAGTAAATTTTGTCTAAAAAAAAGGATGTTTTTGTTTAATCAAAGGTAAAGCTATTTGATATGGCATGAATTTTAGCTTCTCTTTTAATGAGAGTTGTATCTTTTGATCATTGCTTATATTATCTATAGTTTCAGGGTTTTTTTCATATAGACTGAAAAAATTTACTTAGAATTGTAATATTTCTTTGTTTTTTGCTTTTCTTATTTTACAGCAAATCTCATTTAAACGATTAGTTGAAAGAAATTTTGAAGCGGAACAGGTGAATGGTGTGCCAGCACCTAACTCAGCTATTCAATTGCCTTTTATTATTGTTAATACGAGCAAGAAGACTGTAATCGACTGCAGTATTTCAAATGACAAGTATGTACCAATTAAATTCATCCGTTACTTATAATGTGAAATGTTTACTGTTATGAATTTGTTTTATAAAATAATTGTTTTATTAGTTTAAATGAATGTCAGAAGATTCCTTAAAGAAAAAATCTAGTTTGATAAGACAGTTATGAGAGGTTATCCAGAAAATAAATTCTGAACGGAAACTAAAACATCAAGAACTCAAATAAAATTTTTATTGTTTTTTTAAAGCACAAAGTTAGTTTCCACCATTGTTGAGGCATTATATTGCAGCACAAAACATTTTATTTCTTTGCTATAGAATGATGCCGCCTGTGATGCAAACTGCATATTAATGACTTGTTTGACCTTGTCGTCATTATGGAACTGTCAGTCAACAAGGAAGGTTTCCAGACATAGGAACAGGCGATAGTCATTAGTGCAAAGTCATTGCTGTACGGGGGATGATCGAACTATTCCCAGCTAAAGGTTGTGAGATATAGCATTGTGGTGGCAACCTGTGGTCAGTTGTTGAATCAATACATCTTGGGTAAGTAACACACATCGTTGTTGGATCACTTGATGCAACTTTTCAGAATTTTATAATAGTCATCACTGTTGATTGTGCAGCGTCGAAGTAAGGATTTGACAAGCAAACCTCCCTTTTTGCCAAAAAAAAACATTGTGCGCATGATTTTCTTAGTGGAAAACATCAACTTACATTTTACAAGGGATATCTCTGAAGTAAAGTCTGCTGGGAAATTTCTCTCCTTAAGGGTGGCGAACATGTGTTGTTCATGGCCAATGTACACACTACATTGTTGTCTGTAAGTTGTCATGTTGTAGTATCTTTGATTACGTGTGAGTTATTACATTATAAAATGAATGGGAAAATTGTTGTTGCCGCCGACTGTGATATACATAGTCAAATGTTTTTTAAACTATCAAAACGTTAGCCGGCTGAACTTCATAAGCAGTTGGTTGCTGTGTACAGTGATAATATAATGAGTGAAAGAAACGTCCGATAACAGTGTGATGAAGAACATTCGAGGAGACCCTCTATAATCACCAAGGACTTGTTGAAACGTGTTGATGATGAAATGAGAAAAAATCGTCGCTCAGCGATTTCTGACCGGGCCCTTCTTTTTCCTGATGTTTCAAGAGCTGTTGTTGGTCGCATTGTTCATGACTATTTAGGCTTCAGAAAGGTTTGCACACGTTGGGTGCTGTACATCTTAACCGGAATGCCACAAAAAAATCTGAATAGGATCTGCTTTGGAATTTTTATGTGCTACACCGAAAAAGGTGATCAGTTCCTTAATTCGATAGTTACTGGTGTTGAAAAATATATTTCGTTTACATGCCAGAGAGAAAACGGCAGTCGAGTGAATGGTGTCATCCTCAACCACCAATCAGACCCACAAAGGTCAAGCCACAGTCATTTGGATGTAAACTGATGGATACAGTCTTTTGGGATTGGTTTGGCATACTGCTGATAGATTTTATGCCACGTGGAACAACTATAAATGCAGAACCCTACTATGAAACTCTATGTAAGTTATGGTGTGCCATTCAAAATCGGTGATGTGGGCAGATGACCGATGGTGTCGTCCTGCTACACAATAATGCATGTCCACGTGTTACGGGTTCGACACATGATTTACTGAGAACGTTTGGTTAGGAAATTTACGATTACCCACCATATAGTGCGAACCTAGCTGCTTCTTATTATACTATTTGTTTGGGAAATTGAATGAATATTTGAGTGGTAAGCAGTTCGCGGGTGACGATGAACTTAATAATGCTGTTAATCAGTGACTAAATGGACTGGCATTAGAAGAATACGACGAGAGTATATTGAGGCTGGTGTATCGCTATCATGTCTTAATTCATGTGGCGATTATATAGAGAAGTATGAGTAGTATAAGTTATGTAGTTTAAGAGAAATAAAAAATATTTATAAAGTTTTCAAAATGAACTTTTTTACAATGAAACTGTTTATTTTAGACACTCGTATCTTTCTGGACAACAGAAGTTTGCTACCATTTCACAGATTGTCATTTTTTTTCAGATGTGTTACACCCATGTATTGCCCTCAGTGACTGTGTGGTTCAAAAAGTTGTCGCCTTGTTTTCCGTACTGTCACAAAAATTTCAGTGTGCTGCCCAATTAAATTTTTTGATTCTCTGTAAGCTTCTTAAGCACTCCGTGTGTACACCATTTTTGGTAACACATTTTCTCAGACAGTTTTTTTCTTTTAACTGATGAATTAATTTACCAAAGAAGCTTGTACGTGAGAATGTGAAAATGGAAATTTTTAGTGTGTAAAAAATGCCATGCCTAATTGTGGGAGTTAAACCCAAGATCTCTGGATGAAAGGCTGAGATGCTACCACTTCGCCACAGAGATCAGTGGATTTCATGTAAAAGCGATGATATTTATTTTTTTCTATGAATTTCTGGAAAATATATGGCAAGAAATATGATGATGAATCATCTGTTCTCTTAATTATCTGTTGCCATTAATTGCACACACCAAATTGTCAGGAATCAAAGATGATTGACCACTCCATTTATCATTGTGCATATTATCATATCTTTCATTAAACAATCTCACCCAACTTCATACCATGGAATTATTCTTTGTTTTTTCTCCATAAACACACAAATCTAACAGTGAATTTCAATCTGTTCAATGCTCCTTGCATTCAAGAAAAAGATCACAGACTGAATTTTACATATAGCAGCAGATGCCTTGATTTCTTTAAACATTATAAGCACACATCAAGAAGTATTCAGATTAGATAGCTGAATAATAATGCCATCAATCCTTTCCTAACATATCAGGTGACTTGGCATGCATGCGCATACTTACAATTGTAATGCTCTACCAGAAATTTACTTTCTGGGTGCACCTCATACATGTTTTAGGTTCTGATTTATTTTAGTAATAGTAATTAGTTACATCAAAGAAAAACTGGTAAAAATAAAAATGTGTATTTGTTTAAGTTCATTAATTTTGACTTTTTGCAGTTTCATTAGTTTTATCCAAATATTTCGATTTTGATTGTACAGAGTATTTCATATGAGACCATTTCATTTCGGTGTGCAGTAGGCATATTATAAAACATTTTGTACCAATCTCATACTAAAGTGAACTAGAATTCATACTTGAATTCTTGTGTCTCAACTAAATAATCTGCAGTTTAAGTCTCATGTAAAAGTTTGTAAAAACTGGTATGGAAAAACAAATTGTCATATAAGAGTTATTGTGTGCGTTGCTTAAGTCACAATAACATTGAAGTAAATGAATGAAAGACTATCACTTTTGAAATTTATTAATAACTTGTTTTAATTACACAATTGCAGTGTTTTAACTTTTCAGTATCTACGATTAAAACCTGGGAATGTGTATATTCCCATCTTTAGTGTAATATTATGTTTTGGGACTCCCTCAAAAAGTTAGATCGAGTTTTCAAAGTTATAAAAATAAGCTGTTCATTGTTTGATTCCCATGTTAACGTATCTGTGTGATTATATTTTTAAATATACAACTTATGCTAAAAGAATTGATCATTTATTCTTAAAAAATAAAAAAGTAACATCCACCACTTTCAAACTAAACAGCATTAAAAAAATTTTTCATGCAGCTTAACACAGTACTGTAGCATACAGCCTATTAAACATAAGGCTGTTTCTTATGCTTCAGTTGTTTTTAATAAGTTACTGAACAGTTATTAGATCTTCCTTGCAAATTATTAAAAGTAAAATTAAAAAAAAAATCATAAATTGTGCATTTCGTGATGCTGATTTGATCAAGATATTGCTATGTTCTCTCATATTGATTGACTCACCCAGGAAAATGCTACAGTAGTTTTTTATCGTACTCATGTGTGATGTTTTATTTATATTTACAGAGAAATTTCTCTATAATGGATTTTAAGGGACCCAGAATTTTCATCACTTGCAATTTCCATTACAATAAGAGAGGGATAAAAAAATACAGAATTTCATGTTTTCAAGCTAGAAGTGATGTTATTTGACCTGTTTAACATGATACCTAATATAAAAACTATAACATTTTATTTCTTAATTTAATTTCTCTTAATTTGTTTTTAAAGATATATTATCATAGTACTGTGCTTTGATAATAATTAAATAGACTTAATGCATAAAAATTCCAAACTCAATTGTCTTTTAGTCTGGTACCTAAACTATAGTTATTCACCAATGTGTAACACTTATGTAAATACACTAACACTACAAAAATATCGAAGAAGTAAAAATGAAACATGAAACTTGCTATGATTTTATTCACATATGTAAGATTATTAAAATACACACAAATTATGAAAAATTTAGTCGCTTATCATTTTTAAAGTTAAAAATTTCACTTATTAGTCAGTCAGTTTTAATGAACATTTATTCCTGTTTAAATTAACTAGTAATTTTTAATTGTTTATGTTTTGATTACAAATTGTTGGGGATGTAGGATGTAGAGGGTATACTGAAATGAAACGACTAGCACCAGATA
Source organism: Lycorma delicatula (assembly GCF_047948215.1). Lineage (NCBI taxonomy): Eukaryota > Metazoa > Arthropoda > Insecta > Hemiptera > Fulgoridae > Lycorma > Lycorma delicatula. The sequence continues at coordinate 84,360,120 of NC_134456.1, read as the reverse complement.
GGGAATCTTGGAGAGCTGCATCAAACCAGTCAAATGACTGAAGACAAAAAAAAAAAAAAAATATGTTTTGATTGTAAGAATATGTCTTCTATTTTTCTTCAATGTTCAGAATCTTCTGAACATCTGTCTGAAGTGTCTGTAAATTCTTGTCAATATCTTGCAAGTTGAAATATGTAGAAACAAGATGAGTAGCATCAAGAGGTTCTGTATTAGAAGGCGGTATTTATCTCTGGTTCTATTTCATCCTCTCTTTTACTTTCTTCATCATAATTTTGTGCGATTAATTCTCTATTATCGCATCATCTCCCAATGGAGCTGAGATGGTCAAGTTATTGATGCTTATGTAAACATCCAAATCTTTTTCTCCAAGTGATTGTGGCAATTTTAATTGTTTTATGCACTCGGTTAACAGAATAGTCTCCTAAATCTTCTAAATATTTTCACAGCTGGGATTATTATTTTCCATGTGTAAACAAAGCCAGCATGACTAACTACATTTTTTATTGTTGCTTCAGTCACATTTTTTCAAACTTTGCAGAAGATTTATTGAATTACAGATTGAATTTTTCTTTTTACAGTCATTTCTTCAGTAATTCTAGATTCTTCTGTAGTAGCCTTTGAGACAATTAATAACTCTCTGGTCCATTGGATGAAGGAAACTTGTATTTGCCAATAAAAATTGTATTTTTATGTTTTTTAATCCTGTAATGTTGATATGAGCAGTAAGTTGTCTACAAGCAATAAAATTTTGCGATTATTTTTAATTAATTCCTTTCCCATGAACAAATTTTTTCTTTAAAAAGTGTAGCATTTATTCATGCTGTTTTATTATTGCAATACTTTACCAGTAGGTTTTCTTACATTTTTGAAGCATCTTGATTTTTACTGATTTTCTGATAACTAACAACGGACATTTGTCAGTCCCTATCATTTAGCACAGACAAAAATGGTAATTCTGTCTTTGTAAAGTTTTCTGCTTATACATTTCTATTCTTTGAATTTTAATGTTATGTCAGGAAGTGCTTTAAAAAACATCCTGCTTCATCAGCATTGTACATGTCTTCCTTGAAACCATTACATATTCTAGACCATGTAGTTTTTATGAACCAGTCATTCGTAGCATTAAAATTAACATCTTTTGCTTTCCTGCTAATTTTAGTGAAAGAAATGCTGCATAATACAGAATCAAAATAAAATTATCAGAAGCCTTAAAATAATTATTACCTACATCCAAGCAAAGATTTTGACTTGGGTTTGTAACAGGGGTCTATTTAATGGAAAATTTAAACTTTGTTTTTGTTGAAACTACTGTAAAAAAGTTTGATCAATTACGAATATTTTAGTTTCGCACAGAAAAAGCAGATGGCGTGACGCAACAGGCAGTTGTGTTAAAGCTGTATAGAGAGATTACTGGGATTTTGTCAGTCATAATAAAGAGATACTATAGAATAATATAGCACCTTGAAGGGACTAATGAATATTGTCGCTGTGTTGAGATAGAGATTAAAGAGAGCTACAACAGGGAGATTTGACTGTATATATATATTTATTTATATTTATATGTGTAAAATGTATTATGGGCAAATCAGAGCATAATACCTTTTTGCAGTGGTTTTATAAGATTGTGAACATATTCTGGGATTTTTGGTAAGTTTTAAACCAGTTAATTGATTAACAGGTTTTCATCGTTAATGAATAACCATGATTTAGAACCATTCATGGGTTAATGAATAACATATTTTTCCTCCCATATTTATTCATTTTTTTCAAATTTGTGGGATTCTTACCACAATGTTGATGGATATTGGTATATTACATTTTACAAAAAAACAATTTTTATAACTAAATTCATACTTAATAGAATGTTTTACAATTATATAATTTTCCTTTACTCAAAATTGAAAATTTGTATTATTTTTTTCTGTATAATCAATTTAATTTTGTTCCAGGACTGAATACTTGTTTGCTTTTAATGATCAGTTTGAAATACATGATGATATAGAAGTTCTTAAGAGAATGGGATTAGTGATGGGTGAGTTGATCATAAAGATACAATTTATTTATGAACATTGTTTAGAAAGTATTAATTACCATTTTATGATTAAAAAAAGAAGATTAAGTTTTGTATAAAACTTTTTGTCGTAAACATAAGCCAATCTTAAAACTACTTTTTGATTTGTGTTTGTATGCACATATCAAATTTCTCTCTTATGAATTTATTAAATTAAATATTACAATTTTTTTAAAGCCTTTATTACTAAAAAGCTCTTTCAAACCTAAAAGTCTTTCTGTTTGGTAAACAAACTGTAGTCCTAGGTCGGTCTGTAGACTGGATGACTGAAACTGTCTCTTTTAGAAGCAGTCATGGTTTTTTGTGATCATCACTAAGCCTATGCACAATCATCTCGCACAGAGTTTTATGTATTTGAAGTGAATAGTGACAATTTCATGGCTGATAGTGCAAAAAACAAATGAAAAATTTTCATTAAGTGCGATACACCAATCCTGTTTGATGAATTCATCAAGGTGGTGGAGCAATTCAACTGTAATGACAGACAGGCAACCAGTTTATTCATCACCATGAACGTTGTTTTTCCTGGTTTGTGTGTTGCCATATCGATTTTATTCATAACATCTCTATAAATTTATTTCCTTGATTTAAACAGTCAATGACACATGATTGCATATTTCTTATTTAAAAAAAATAGAATCATAAATCTCACTTCACTTAAATTGGCATTTTCTGTTTTCTTATTCATTTTAAATACAAAAACAATACAAGTGTGAAGAACACAACATGAATGCTTACAGACTAATGAGATTGGCTGAGTAGTTATAGATGTGTGTGATAGGATTCATGAATGGGTATTACTTTACGTACGATCCTTGTGTCTTAATTTTTAATACTGTTTTATAATAGAGTTAAATTGTATATTTTTGCTAAACTGTTCTTAAACAGTTTCAGATTGACCAGTTTTCAGATAATTTTGTTATTTAAATCCCAATAGTAGAATTAAGTACTTAAAGTGCACTCAGTTGTGAGCACTTGAAATTTATATTTTAGTAGAATTATGGAATTATAATATCTGGCTTTATCAGATATTATGTGCATCAAACATTATTTTGTCCCCAAACAATAATACCAACTTACAGACAATTAAATAAACTACTGAAAATGTCCTCTGCCAAAGTGGATTCAGCTTTCTGCCTAATGAACAATGTTTTTGGTGGTTTCTGTTTTTTGGTGACTTATGGAATCTTGAAAATCTACACAGCACTGTTGAAACTGGTTACAAAGACTGGTTTCACATAAATATTTGGTGCAGTATTATAGTCAACAAAATATTGGGACCACTTATTTTCAATGAGAATGTTTTGGGTGCTTCATACTTAAATGTTTTACAGAAAAAGTTTGCAGATCTGTTGGAAGATGTTCCTCTAATAACAAGAAGGCTGATTATTTCCAGCATGATGAGGCAACTTTACAGTTCTGGGACTTTTTTTTTCAATTTTTCAGGTCAGATTTCATGTAAAACCACTAAATTTATCCTGTAACTTTGGTCCCAAGAAATACAGTCAGATTTGATTTTACAGAAGGTGCAGAAATCAGGGTAAAATCTTTCACCAGCTGGTGCTCACCAATGAAGGTGTCCGAACCTATGTTTACATGGACTTTCTTCTTTATTTTCACCAGTAGAATATGTCCTGAAAATTTGTGTTTGTTCTTTATGAATCACACTTTATGATAATGAAAATATAATTTCTATGCATCCTTTAATTATAAAAATCAAATATTATGAAATGTAGAAGTAAAATATTATTACATTTTAATTGATAGTATCTTTATCTTTATATTTTAGGACTTGATAAGGGCAAATGTACTGATGATGATTTAGAAAAAGCTAAAGCAATGGTGCCGAAATCGCTGGAAAAATATGTTCTTCGTAAGTAATTTTGTAATTTGTTGGTTTAATTTAGTATTTTATTTTTGAAATTGTACCACATTGTCAGTGCATTATATTTCATTACTTTTAAGTGAAATTTATGTGATGTTTGCTTGTTTATCATCTTTAATCATTTGTCCAGGAGTTAGTAGATGAGGATAATATTTCACAAGCTATATCGAATTTTGTCTATCCTTCAATCTTTTCTCCTCCTGTTTCATCATTTACTGCAATTCTCTTTCCTTTCTTGCATTTTACATCATACTTTGTGTACTTGTGTACTTTTACATCATACATTTTTACATCGTACTTTGTGATGTTTCAGTAGTTTTTTACCTTCTGATTTACATTCTAACTTAATTCTTGTTTTTTCAATCATGTTTATTTATATGATTCAACCAGTGTTCATCTTCTTTCTCTTTTAATTCTAGTTAACCCTCCACATTTAATCTTTAGTATTACATTATTTTTTGCCATATCGTCTTTTATTCTTCATTTTATTGCTCAAAAAAATTTATTATTGTCTTTACAGTTAACCTAAATCATTCTTGAGGCAGTTTCTCATATGAGAAGATTATGTTAAACACTAGAAATGTTTATCTGTTAAATGTTTAGGTTAGATTCTCTTATACTCTCTCGATTAACCATTTTCTAGTCTGTTGTGTTCCATGCTGTTCATGCTTTTTTTATTACTATCTTTTTTGCTATTTGATAAAATAGGATGTATGTAGTACAATTATAATTGGTAAATTTTCATTTAGTACTTCTTTTTTGGAAGAATATAAAAGAGGTTCATTATTAGCGCCTGGAAGCAATGATTCTACAATATATAAACTAATTTTATGACAACATGCGCTAAGAATAACAATATTAAACCAAATAACAAAAAAATAAAAAATAAAATTAACAAACAAATCACACAATAACTTAAGAAAAATAGGAAAAAGTAAAATCACAATATAAAATACTAAAAAAAAAAAACATATTAAACTAACTATTAAATAATTGAATGTAGATGTTTGGCTTTAAGAAACAAAAAGATATTTGATATCATCTCCATATTGTTTCCTAGAATATCTTGGATGTTAACTCCTAATTTAAATTTCTGGTGCATTGCCACATACCACATGCAGTCCACAAGGATGTGGTGTATGTGGATGTAGTTGTCAGTCGCAGTGAACACAATGGGTGCATTGGTCTGATTCATTAGGTATCCACGCGTAAGATTAGTATGCCCTATTCGTAAACTACAAATAATAACCTCCTCTCGACAGTTATTCTGGATTGAAGAGTTCCATGACAGACCAGTATACTTGATGTATTGGAGTTTATTATCTACTGTTACAGTCCAGTCATCTTGCCGCCTTCCTCAAAGAGTGTGTTCAACGGAATTAATAAAATCTATAGTAACACGAATGTTGAAAGATGGTTGGCTATATGCATCTTTAATGGTGGAATCTGCAAATTCATTATTCGCATTCCCACACAGCTAGGGATCCAGCAAAAACTCACTTGTGTGTTGTGATGATTCAGCTCAACAATTGAATTATGAATTTTAGTGATGATAAGGGGTCTGGAATACAAGTCTTCTAAAGCTTGGAGTACACTATACAAATCATTACAGATAAGGATGTGATGGTATTTTGGGTTAATGATATTGAATGCCTTATTGATGGTGTACAGTTCAACATTGTAGGAACTTGTAATACCAGGTAGACTGAACATATAGGTTCTGTCATTTACAACAAAAGCACATCCAAGGGTACCATTCTGTTTCAACCCATCTGTATATACTACTGTGTTTGGATAGAAACTGGTAAAATATTTCTTGAAAGATAATAGGAGTTGTTGATTTTTTATTATGAATAGTGAGGTCATAATTAAAATTTATGAAGTAGATCTTCTCAGAAGATATGAACAGGGTTGGGAAAATAGAAAGTTTGTCAAAATTTAAAAGGTGTATTAAATGCTGGTATGAAATCCATTGGTGCTGTATAACATAGATAGTCTTCATACCATTGTAATTGAGGATTTGTGAGGACTGCTTTAAAAACTGATGATTTGGTTTTCCTTTAATGTGGGCAGGGTGCTGGTCTTGTCCCAAAGTGATGGCTTACCACAATCAAGTATGCTTGCTTGCATCAGGGCTTGATCTAAAGGCACTTGTAGCAAGGTGAAGAAAAGTGTGATGTACAGCATCCAGCATCTTAAGTACAATATGATGCACTGCAGAACAGGCGATGCAACCATAATCCAAAGAGGACTGAACTAACGAATAGTGAAAACATTGGTTAGTCAGCTCCCCACTTGGTGTTGCTAAGGATTTGTAGCATATCTAAGATTTTTAAATATCTCTCACTTTTACTGTTTTATGTATTTGATTCAAGACAACTATCAAAACGTAAACCTAAAAATTTAACATCAGGAGAGATAGCAGTTAGCTCTCCATTGAGAAGGACTTGTGGAATAAAAGGGGTCTGTAGAGAAAAGACTACACATTTTGTCTTCTCAGTTGAGAATGTGAAGCCAATGAAGTTGGACCAAGCTTCAAGGAGAGATTTAGTATTCTGTAGTAGTCTCACAGCTATGGCTGTTGAACAGGACCTAGTATATATAGCAGGATCATCAACAAATAGAAAACATGAAACAGGTGGCTGCATACAATTAGTAGTACTGTTGATGGCTACAGTAAACAAAGTGGCACTTTCTACACTTCCTTGAGGCACTCCATTCTCTAAGTTGTTGCTATTCAACACAGAATCTCCAACACGAACATGGAAAGTTTGGTCATTAAAGAGACCCCTAATAAAGGTAAGCATATTGCCCATAGCTCCCCATTCTTTATGTGTGTTTAGAACACTGTGTTTCCAGGCCATGTCATACACCCTCCTGATGTCAAAAAAAAATAGTGACGAGTTGCTGGCAGAGCAGAAAAATATTTTGGATAGCTGCCTCCAATGACACTAGATGGTCAATGCAAGATCATCCTCGGTGGAAACTATATTGTTCTGGAGATATCTGGGCATGTTTCTCTAAATACCATTTAAGCCTGTGGTTCACCATTCTCTCAATCACTTTGCACAAAATGCTTGTCAAGGAGGTAGGGTGGTAATCTGAGGAGCATGCTTTATCTGTATCAGGTTTAAGTACTGGCATGACAATAGCTTCTGATAAGACAGGTCAGAAGATTTGCTAGAACAGCAATTACAAATATGCAATAGGTGATGTAGTGCCAAATTGGTAAGGTTTGAAAGCATACTGAGATGAATGTTACCAGATTCAAGAGAGGTGTTGCATCAGTTTTTTAATGTTTGTGACAACTCATAAACTGTAAAGGGAACATTTATTTCGCCGACCGAATCACCAACTTTTAACGTACCAGGGAGGTATGTTAAGAGAGGTAAGTTGATCTAGAGCATCAGCACTATCATACTGTGATGGGAAGGCTTTATGAGAACGTTCCAATTTGCTCTCTTTCAACAAGCCATCTCTGTAGTCTTTTGTTAACCATGTGCTTGGCACCAAAAGCAATAGTAATTGGTATATGGTCACTGCTGTAAAAGTCATCACAAAAAACAAATTAAGACCAGCGAGTATACTTGGTAAGCATAAGGACAGGTTGATGTTGGACAAAGTACCAGTCGATGATGACATCGACTGGTACAATCCATGTATAATCCATCATTCAACAGGCAGAGTTTCAAGTCCTGACTCACTATGATATTTTCTCAAGGAAAACAGATTGTTGAGTTCAGTAAAATATGGTGGGCATTAAAATTCCCTACTAATAACAATGAAGTTAGAATTTGGATGAGGAGATTTTGCTAATCAAGTGCATCAAGCTTTGAGTTTGGTGAGAAATATAGATTGCGCATGAGAATGTACAAGACCACTTCATTTACATTCATACATATCATGTTCATTCATCCTCTGAAGTAATACCTTATGATGGTTCAGAGGCTAAACAGAAAAAAGAAAGAAAGATGTGCAATTTGAAAGAGACAGAGATTTTTATGGTGACTGCAGGGATCAGGGTTGTTAGTGGTATCCTTGTAGCCGACACCCTGTCATGCACGTTAGGAAGATAGCAACCACCACCACTTTCTCTGCTGTCTACGAGACAATTGTATCTCAAAAAAATAGCATGCGAGTGTAACTGTGTCTTGCTGGAGGAGGTGTGATTCTTGAAAGAAGCTTATTAAAGGTTCTTAAGTGTGTATGAATACTCTCTCTAACATCTTCATTGCGGGACTGAAGACCTTGAATGTTCCACTGGATAATGTTCATAAATTACTTACCAAATACTATTCGTTTTTTCTTTTTTGATTTTACATCTTTAGGAAGTGCTTTGCTTTTTTGGGTACTTCATCCAGCTCCATATCCTTGTAGAGACCTTGAGATGGTGGTGGTTATTTTGAAACTTGGCAGGATGAAGATGTTACACCAGATGATTATGTTTTAATAGATTCTTTCACAGGAAGCTTGACAAACTACCAAGATATTAATCGGTGCAACAAGAACCTTATATGATGGTGTACCGACTGAAGTGGTTTCAGGTAATCCACTATTGGTCTTTCTAGCAGAGGTTACCTTCTTGCCAGTGTTCAATGTGGTAATTGCGGCCACAAGAGACTTCACTTGGACTGATAAAGCTTCTACCTATTTGATCAGTTCTTTGCAAGATCCGCATTTATTCTCTTCTTGTATATTGTTAGAAGAGAGAGCCTGATCAAAACTTACATCAGGTTGTACAAGATTCCTCATGCTAAGGCATTTCTGTATTCCTGACGAGCCATAGAAAAGGGAACTTTCTGTTCCAGTGCAGTTTTTCAAAATGGCCTTCTTTTCTTTGTAAATGGAGCATTCTCAAGACCCAAATTTTTCTACTTAAGCGCATGTGATATTGTGTCTTGTACAGCTGCATTGTGCACAAATCTGTTTCTTTGTGCAACTCTCTTTGTTGTGACCAAAACCCTGACACAAGAACCAGTGTCTGAGATTACCAACACCATTCTCCTTTCTCATATTTATATGCACTGTCCTGACTGTCTGCACTTTCAACTCTTCTGTTAATAGGTAACTCTACATCGGCCAAGTTGCGGCAAAGATCACTCACTCTCTTGCTGAAATTCAGAGTACCACTCCATCCTTCCTGATATAAAGGGTTAGCAGTTTCCAGCACTGTTCTTCATTGTTCACTTCAATAAGCAGGGTGCCACAACTTAGATTTTTAATAGAGTTTAGAGAACTGCAAGTTATTATCAGGAAATAACTTATTTATCAGGAAGTGGGAAACTTTACGTAACAATTTTGGTTTACCTTCCTTGCCATATCTCGCCACAAGAAACCCTACAAAGAAAATTTCAACCCCTCTGTAACATTTCTTGTTTCCTCACTAGTAGCTAAATCTTTGGCTGACAAAGTCAGTCAAAGTTTTTTATAACTCCTGAGTTTGCTGGTTTTTTCATGTGGACCACCAACAACCACAAAGGAATATTTTTTGGGATTGACATAATATTACTACGAGTATCAGCAATATAACAGACCATTCCAGCAGAGTGCATATATACTGGAGATAGGGCTGCCTACAGCTAGGTTCACGCTGGTGCCCAGAGGACATCGTTCGAGACACACTTTGTAGAGCCATCCATCCATCGGCACGATAGTGGCGTACCTTGGGTTACGGTTGCGTTTTGTAAGGTGTAGCAACACACAGTGTAAATGTAAAAAGAGACAGTGTAAAATGTTTTTGTACTGCTGTGTAAGGGTACATGTTGTAATTTCTGTAGTGTTTGTGGTCTGGTGTATGTGTGTGGTGTAAACGGTTCAGCAGCTCTGTGTGTAGCAGGAAGAAAAGCTGCAGAGGCTAGGGTCGTGGGGAAGCATCCCCTAAAATCTTCAGGAGTTAGTCTCCCTGTCGGGGATTTCGTACTTATTCAGGCACAATGTTGAGGTATTATGTTGTTGCAATCATTTTGATTTGAATCCATTCATTATTTTGAAACTGTAGAATTGAATAATTTCATTAGTATATATGAATTTTATGGAAATGAGCAAATCTTAATTGAATATTTACAAGGGTATAGTTTCATTCATTGTCAAAATATTCATGAAATTAATAATTTTGGATTGTAGTTATCCATGTTGGAGTTGCAGTAAGCAACAATGCAATAACTTCGAGGTTGGTATGCTTCAAAACACATGGTTGGAATCATCATGTTTACTATTCAATGAAATATTTTTTTTTTATATATACTGCTGGTCTGTTGAGAGTTAACATCCATCACGTTTTGGAAGTGTGAATTAAGAATAAATATCACTATTGTTCATCATAGTAATTGTCTTAGGAAAGTTACACCATTCAAACTTTTAGACATTGAAATGGTGGAAGTTCATGAATCACTCTTCCCTTGTAAATTCGGTAGTGTGAGCAATGGATGTTTTTGGTAGGATATGTCACAAGTCAAAAGAATGTTTACTTGATGCAATCAGTAGCTGAATGGCTAAAATTGTAATGCCTGTAATTATTGAAAGAATTGCATATCCTATACGAAATCAAATCTATTTCAGGTAAATGACGTGCATATAATATGATAAGAAACTCGTAATATGTATTAAAATCATAAAACAATTAACCATTAAGAAAATTTCTTTGATCCTGTAGTGGGCACTAGCACTCCACATGTTGAAGGCGTTTGGTTTGTTCTGAAAATTTTTTTTTTTAAAAAACATCATTTGACTTCTTCCGATATGTTAGGTAGCTACTATCCACATGTATATGATAGAAAAACAACCTAAATGCACCAATTCATTTTCTGTAATTCTAATTGGTATGGTTATGGCTTTTAACCCTAGTGTTGTTTAGTAACATTTTTAAAATAGTTGGGATATAATGAATTGTAACTGATATGTAACTTGTAACTTAAGTTAGAGCAGTTGTCCTAGTTATCATGAGCAGATGGTTGCTCATCAGAAATAATGAATAATTTTTATAATGTATAAACTCCTTTGTGATGGATTACAAAAGGCTTGCACCATTTTTCCTTGCTTGGCAACTTTTTTTTTTTACAAATTTTAACTTCACAATCCTTGTTGAAAGAATCCGTTTGGTATATATGATCCTACAAAGATATTTCCTTTTTGCTTTCATCCTCACCAGCTTCCTCTCCTCTTTCATTTTTCAATAAATACTTCACTTCAACTTTTTCAGTTTTTCAAAAACCTATTTCAGAGATTAGACATTTTTTTGTACATTTCAGAGCTAAGAGTGACACTACATTTCATTTAAAACACTTAAGCAAATTTTTTGTTTGAATCATGGCTATGGCCATTGTCAATTTTTCCTTTTTCACAACCTTCAGTTTCCAGGATATTTTGATTAATATTACTCCTTGGGATAGGTTATATCAGTTACCCCTTGAGATGTGCCAATTATTTGCAAAATCATCATGTTGTAAGAGTCCTATCTCATCTACCAGGACTTTTCTTTTTCTTTTTATACTTTAATATGTTTTAGCATTTTGTACTCTTATTGTATACTTAGTTTTGTTTTATTTTACATTAATAATAACATTTTTATTTATAGAATTGGCAAATCGGGAATCAATTTTGGATGTCGATATCGATGTAGACGAAGAAGAATTAGAATGCACATTGGTACTGGAAGAAGCGGGATCAAGCGTAGAAGAACATCAGCAGCAGCCACAACAATTGCAGCCACAGCCACAGTTGATCCCTAATGTGCCTAATCAGGATGTTGAAACCTCTCGGCAAACTTCTATTTCGGATCCTTTGTCCCCATCCATCCAATCTATACAAGATTTATCAGAAGAAGAATCTGATATGTCTAGTGACGTTGAAGTGAACTAACAAAAAAGAAAGGAATCTGTCCATTCGGTTAATAAGCCAGTACAGTCTGCCAACGTAGATATAAATCGGTCAAATGCCAGCACGTATGACATAATAAAATGTATTATCGTTAACATATTTTTCTTTTATGCTGAAAATATCATTTTTATTTAAATAAATCTATCTCTTATATTTTTTAGTGTATTTAATTTTTTTTTAAACAGTTTATTTTAAAGTAATACAGATTTATATGCTCTAGTAAAATATGTTTTAACTGTAAGTATTGCAGTATTTGAACATTTTCTTACTCATATTTAAATTTATTGATTTTATTCTATCATTCACCAGTAGATATGTATAATATTTTAACGTAAATATCACAGCAATAACTTAATTTAAATATTTCTGATATTTGAAAAAGTATACGTGTATGTGATTCATTTACCATGAAGAACGTTTCTTATCTTATTCTCAATTTTGTGATTTTATTTAATATTAATATAATTTGTGATTTTTTTTTTGTAAATTCACAATTACTAGTCTCATTATTTAAAATCGTTATTTATTTATTTATTTACCACTTGGTGCGATGTTAGTGCTGTAATACTTATTTCAACCTCAGTTCTGATATAAGTTTTTTTTAATGTTTTGTTGTGATGCAAGCATATTAAATGCATCTGTAATATTTTTATCAAGATAAAATAATCTTCTTATAAAAAACTGTTTCAATTTTCTTTTGAACGTGAAGTAATATTTTCATAAAATTTTGGGTAGTATTCCTGTATTCTTTAAACATTACCATTAATTTTATTTTATCTTTAAAATGTGATTAATGCTTGTAAAAAATTATTTATTAGTAATTGAATTTAGCATCTTAAAATATTTATCATTTAATCTGCAATTGAATCATTCCAGATTGTGACTATATGAATTAATTATTCATATTGTTTTTTGGTTGTGTTATTGGATTTTTATACCTGAATTAATAGGAACTGTTATTATCTTATATAAATTTAATCATGTGGTTAAATTCTCTACTCTTTTCTTCCTTTTCTCTTTTTATTTTGATTACCCTTCTCATTTATCTATACTTTTGTAAGCATTAGTATTATTTTGACAGTTTCGTATTCTAAGATTTAAAAAATTATGTACATTTCTTTCCTTGTAGTCAGCAGGTTTTTGATGTTAATGGTGAATTTTCTTTATGTTATTAGTGCCAATACCTGATGTATTTTTGTTGATTTCTTTTTTTGTGTTTTGCTTCCTGTTTATTTATATCTACCTTATAATACGATACAGTTTAACGTTAGAAATAAAATTATAATACTTTTAATTTATACTTTTAATATACATTTCTTTTTTATAAGAAATATATTCAATAATTAAAAAATAAAATTATTCTTCTAACCTTCTGAAATTTCCTAGTCAACCTAAAATAGTTATTTAAATGGATTTATAGAAATTTAATTTGACCTGCTGAATTGAAGCGTAATATTTATAAAAGACATTATTCCGTTACAGAAAGATTAATTTGTTGCTTTACACTGTACATCCTTTTGGTGAAGTGAATGAAGTTATCGCTTTAGGGCTGAATATTGTCTGCATTTTGGTGGGATTGGCATATTGATATATGACTGTAAATTCAAATCTGTGAAGGTGATAAGAAATTACCTCAGGCTTACTTTGCTAGTAAGTTTAGCATATGATTTATTTTTGAGAATAGCTAATAATTTTTTTTGGATGACTTGTGACCCTTATTCAGCCACACCTGTAACCATTATTGGTTAGGGCATTTAATATACATATTAATACATATACATATTAAATTATTGCCCTGTTTTAATTATAGTATTAGGTTTTCCACAAAAAAGTAAATATGGTAACTATATAAAAAAAAAATATTGAAGTAGAAATTTAGATCAGATCTGACCTTTAAAAAAAAACATTCAGATTAAAAAACTGATAGTAATAGTAAATACTGTCTGTTGTTTCATTGAAAATAAAATGTAAAAATAATTAAATCTAATTCTGTATTTGTTAAAATTTATTCTCCAAATAGAACATAAAGTTTTACATCAAACGCTTTTGATTATTAGCTGCTAATTTACAACGGTATGCACACATTGTTAAATGTTCCGACTGATTTATTAAACATGGTTGTGGCCATAGGTACTTTTCCTTACTTCAAATCCTGTGATTTTTAGGGTGCTGCTTCCTACAATATTCTTTTTATCGATTAAATCTAACTGACTTTTTTTTATAGCAATGTCTTCATTATTTAACTAAACCTTTTTGTTTTGTGCTATCGTGAATGAATATTTCTAGAAAGCAGTTTTTATATATGTTCCTGTTTATTTAGATTTAGAGATCCAATGATATCAGAAGATAAGGTTTTTGAATAATTAATGAGATATAAAATGAAAAATGTTTTTCTTTTAATAAATAAAATATTGTTGCCAGTAGTTGAATTATCTGAATTAAAAGAAGTATTTAAACAGTTTATTTGTTAATTTTAATATGTTAGTAACATATTAATGATTTTTTTTTAGTTTGTTTTATAATAAATACTTGTTAATGACTGAAAGATTTTGTTAAATTGTGAAAGTGCCTTTATTTGTTTTTTTTTTTTTTAATTTTTTTCTGTAATATTTTAAAACTAATTTTTACGATAAATTATTGTAAATTATTATATATAAAGTATATTTTTATAGTTTATAAAATTATTTTTTATAGATGTAGCATATATATTTTATTATTTAGAAATGATGAATTGTAAACAATTGTACGATTTAAAAAAAAAGACTTGCTGGCTACAGTTTAAAAATATTATTTTAAATTCAACTAATTATTAAACTTCATTTAATAATGAAAATAATAAAGAAAATTAAATATTGCGGTGCATTATTTGCTTTAGTTTTTTGTTAATATTGTCGTATTATTTTTAATTGAGTAATGCTTTTAGGACGGTTATATTTTCTGGTATTGTCTTTTTGTATGTATGAATATCCTTCATAACTCTGAAATTTTTTGCTCTAAAAATTCATTAATAAACAGGTAATATTTTTTAATGTTTTACATATTAAAACTTCATCCAGTAATATTGTATTATATAGTGTTTTTTATATTTTCCTTTGTTTTGGTCATTTATAACATTTGTGTGGTATTTCTTTATAAAGACTGGTTTTAAATCAGCATTATTTTATATTAACAGTATATAAATTAGTCGTAGATACAAACTAGCCAAAATTATTATTTTCCAGAAAAAAATAAATGTAATCGTTACTCAAAATTATAACAACATTATGTCATGCAGTAATAACATTCTATTTATTTTGAGGTATTTTTATTTAGTAAATTTCAAAAATAAGAATTCTATCTCCAATAATGTATGTTTTTATTACTCTATTGTCAATTCTTGGAAAAGAGCGAAAGAAGGGTCAGTTGTATTGAAATAATTAGAGATATAAGTGTGTATAAAGTGTTTTGTTCATTGATTCTTTTATTTGAATCCAATAAAAAAAATGTGTGTTGTGTGTTACAATATGAATTTGATGTTTAGTTGCCATAAGTGATGTCAGGGATTATGGAACTTTTATGATTGCTGTTATTATTATTATTATTAGATTTTAATTTAATTATGTTTCTGTATTATTTAATAGTAGTTTTTTTATTGCAAATTAAATTTTTACTTGATTTGTTGTTAATTTACAACAAAGTTATTGTTAATTTTTTTCCTTTAATTTGACATTCTATTTATAATTAATTGTAAACATGAATTAAGAAAAAAGACATTTTTATCTTCTTGTATGATGTGTGAATGAATTGAAGTGTGATTGGGCAGATGAATATCATAAAATAGTTAGTGCGTGATACCTTGTGGTGTTAAACGAGTGAATTTTAGTTTGTAGATAGAGATCTCTCCAAAAAATAAAGGACTACTTTATTAAACGATGGATTTTTTAAGTGGTCATTTTTTTGGATTACGATAGTGTTATTGAATTCGATTGAGATTTTACAACAATTGTATTAAATTAGAATTTTATTGTTGGACCAATGTTGCAATACAAATTGGAACTTGATTTTGAAATATTACTATTCTTATGAAAAAAAGTACTATAATGTAATGTTATTAGACTGCTTTATAATATAACATTTCATGAGTAATCTTTTTTATTTTAAAATTCTATTGTAATGCTCAAGGAAAAAATTATAGCATCTCATTTTAAAAAATAAATTTTTTGATTAAAAAATAATGATTTTTTTTATATTAGAATTTAGTTTTTATGATTAAATATCTTCTTTATTATCGTATCAACAACATGTTTATCATTTAAAAAGCTACATCGTTCTAAAATTTTCACATTTTTAAATGTATTATTGCTGACTTAAAATTTGAATTGTTTTTAAATATTAACAGTTTGGTTGCATTCTGCTGATTGTAAAAGTCTAATATAAAAGGTTATTTTTTTGGTATTTAATAAATCTACTATGTCAGAATGTTCAAGATAGAAAAGGTTTGTGGGTATTTATCTATGTATATATTGTTAGAACACCATTTTACAAAAGTCTGTTCACGTACATCATTTGAGATTTAAAAGAATACTGATTTTTTTATAGAAAGTAATGAGTTTATAAATCTGATAAATGTAACTGTGGCTAATTTTCCTAGTACATCTCTTTTAAAATAAAGTATAAAACTATGTCCAAAGTAGCAGTAACAATATAAAATTAATATAATAACACTTATAATATATATTTTTAATATATCATAATTATGATATATTAAGTTACATAAGTGACATTAATTTGATCATAAGAATAATTGTTAAATAAATGTTAAGCATACATATTAAATGTTAAGGCAAATTTTATTAAATTTAATTATTTTTACTCTTGTGAAGGTGTAAATTTGTAGAAAGTGTATCTTAAATAAAAATTTGAATAGTTCTGTTTCTAATCAGTATTAAAATGGCATTTATATATTCATCATTCATTACGCTTTGGTTAATTATTTATTATTTTATTCTTTTAAAATTGAAAAATAATTTCTTTTATATGAATTTCATAACTATAATAGTATTGTGTTAATTTTTATTTTCATTTCAATCCCTTGCATTTTTTCAATTTCATACTATTCAGAATATTTATTTAATCTTTTTTTTTTTAATAGCTTAGATTTTTCATATAAGTTGTGTGTTACACAAATATAAAATTCAAATATAAAATCCTTGTATACATAAGATAAAAATAAAATAAAGTTTTCTTGTTGTTAGGAAACATACCACACATGGGGGTTTCTACAGTTTTACATCTCAGAAACATGTATCTATAGAAACAGTAATGATATTAATTTACAATGAATTTATCTCTACTCAATGTGAAGTACGGGAAGTCATAGTAGAAATTAAGAAGGCCATATCTGAAAAAATTGATAGATCCACATTGGAAGACTGTGGTGCACTATTAAAAATAAGATTCCTTATCAGATACACATAAATTATTTATAAAAAGTAGTTTATAAAAATTTAATACATCTTAAATTTTTTATTTACTTGTTTTTAAGAAAGTTTGTTATTAGGCTGTGAAAAATACAGAGTTGCCATAACTAATCATATGAATTTTACATAATGATTATTTTACTACTGGAAAAAAGTAATAGATCACCTTACGTGCTGAATTTATATTGATTGTTCAATAGTTTAACTTAAATTACTTGAAAATCCAATATATTTAGTTTTCTCCACAATCCCTAGTGGTTCTTATCCTTATCACAAGTTTCATAACAACCATTCTTTTACAAAGTCAGACTGTTACCCGTGTCTAACTCCCAACATGGGAGGACCAGAAATTTTCTCCCTTAGCCAAAAAGTCTCTGCTTTAAGGTACAAAAACTCATTTTTTTGTCTTTTACATCCTGTTGCATAACAATCTACATGCAGTCGTTCGTTGACTCTGAAATCAAGATCAAGGATCGTGGATAAGAATTTACCGACAAAGCTGACAGCTACCTAGTAGATGGTTCTGTCTCATTCAAAATTGTAAGCATTAATCGACATTTAATGGTGGAATCTATCCGATATCAATTTATCTGTGATGCCTTTAACCAACCTATTTTAATGTACTGTTTTTAAAATAATTCTTGGAATCCCCAAATAATTTCTCTCTTTATAAAATATGTTATATCACATACTTGTTTTAAAAAATTGTCTATGAATGTACTTTTACAATATGTTGCACTGCCTATGCATTATTGATTTATAATTTGAAAGTATATTTCATCAGTCTAATTTTTATTTTATTTTTTTTTATAAGAACTTCTTAGTTAAAAGAGATGAAACTTTGATTTTACATAAGCTTTTTGCTAAAAAATATGTAATTTATTTCAAGCATTAAAAATTATTATTATTAACAAATAGAATTAATAATTTTTAACGATAAATCTATAATTAAAATGAAAGTTTTTAATTCAAAATTAGGAAAATTTAGTGTGTTGTAATAAGCAATAGACAAAAACAAATAAAAGAAAAAATGCACTTATGTAACTTCTAGAAGCAGATTTCCAATTTCCATTGAATATCTGTAAATATGTATTAACAAAATGTTTAAAAGTGGTATAAGATGAAGGAACTTACTTGTAAGGAATAGTGTGGTTAGGAACTGGTGAGTGATAATTCAGAATTCAAAGTATGAAATATGAACTTATTAAAAATTCATTTAATATAATATCATGTTTTTAACTGTTTTGTATGACAACTTTTTCTTAACATTACTCAATTTTTCTTTTATACTCTAAACAACTTGGAATTTATCCCAGCTTTACACTGCTGTTTCTCTGGAAGAACTAAGGAAGATTGGTTTTTGTATTTATTATATAATGTAATAGTAAACTTTTATGCTTCAGCTGTTTAACTGAAGTTTTTGGATCAAAATATAATATTTTAAACATAATTCAGCACATACACATAAGTAGTTCACGTATTTTGAATTTTTCTTATCTATAAACTCAATATATAACATTTTACTATACTTGTTTCAATTACTTGTTTTCAAAAATATTACTCCCTAAAACTTTTACTACCAATTTTAAAACTGAAACTTGTAATTTTTTGACAAAATTAAAAATAAATAAAAACTAGTTATTTCCACTAATGATTTTGATTGATAACAATTGCA
This sequence comes from Lycorma delicatula, assembly GCF_047948215.1. Taxonomy (NCBI): domain Eukaryota; kingdom Metazoa; phylum Arthropoda; class Insecta; order Hemiptera; family Fulgoridae; genus Lycorma; species Lycorma delicatula. The sequence continues at coordinate 84,341,155 of NC_134456.1, read as the reverse complement.
AAAAAAAAATTACAGTGCAGTTCTTTAATACATTTAGCATAATGTTCAAAATTATATAATACTTTTACTAATTTTCAGCATGTTGGTTGATTTTTAACAAACTGGTTTGGTTTTGAGTGATCATAATTCTCCTTTAATCATGTAGACTTTCATTTGATGCTATTTTTATGATCTCTAGTATAGAATTTATTAGTATAAATTTTATTAATTTGCTCAAATTCTCAATTACGTTGTCGTCATATTTTATTTAATATTGAATTTTAATGATTACTTAAAAATAAATTTGTTTTGAATTTTTATTATAATTTCAAATTATTACTCATCTTTTTAATTTGTCTCTATATTTATTATATATGAAATCTTAATTACTTGTAATCTTTGTCTTCCTATATAATTAATATGTTATTTATTAATAGGTTACTTAGTTTATCTTTCTTATCTGTTAAAATTTGCTTTCTATTGACTTCTACGTGATGTATATTATGTGAGCATTTAGAAAATAAGTTGTATCTAAACAAAATTATACATAGAAAAATTATTTTTATAATTGTTTAATAATGAAATTGTGAAATAACTTGTATTTTCATAGAGTACCGTATGACAAAATGACAAAAGAAAGTACATGACGACTTCAAACAAAAATAAAATCATTGCTAATATAGATTTGATGCTAAACTAGGATTCTGTGCGGATATCCTCTGGAATTGTTTTTTTTTTTTTATTATTTTAGATGGGTATATTCTTTGATTTTTCTAATAAAAATTTTCTAAATATGTTAAAAAATTATAATTTTTTATCAAATATTTTAAAATTTATCTCAATTTTACCAGATATATTTCCAGCGACTTCTTTAATACTGTTCAATAAATTTTATTAGTGTTTGAAAATATTCTGTAATATCTAGTGCACATGTTATTTTTCATTTCAATTTGCTAATAAGTGATGTTAAGGCATCACGTGCGTAGATGTTCTGTTATATGTTCATTGTTTTCAAATCTGTTTTAAAAAAAGTTTTTTAAAAGTGTAATATTAGAAAACTTATTTGTAGGTGTGTGTAAACATTTCTTTATATGTATCTTTTTTAATTGATGAAGTCAGTGAGTTGCTGTAAAAAAAAGTAATATGAAGTAATTTTTGTAACGGTAATGGATTAATCTAGTTTTTTTATTATATTAATTATCAGTTAATTTTGTAGTAATATTTTTGCTCAAATAATTTTAAAATATAAAATGAGATCGCTTTAGTTTAGACCGTAAAATGAGCAGACATTGTATTATAATTTTAATATTTATCAGTAGAATATATTAAAGTAATAATATATGTTCTGAATGTATTAAAAGAAAGGAAAGTTTTATAGAAATTAGTGCGTGAATACTTATTTTAAATTTAATAATAGGTTACATTAAATTGTGCCTTCTTATCTTCTTCGTAATATCATGTTTATCTATCCGATTAATTTTGAGTATGTTTACTGAATTGTAAGATGCAGTTGTTACCATTTATTAAATAATTTTTGTTTTATATATTTATAAAATTAAACATTAATAGTTTTGTGCAGTCATTGTTTGTAATTGTATATTTTAAAAAAATATTAGAAAATCTGCATTAACGAAAAAGTAAACATGTATAAAATATCTTATTAACCGTTTTATTTTCAAAAAAAGATAAGAAAAGAAAGACATATTCTTTTGTCTTGTAGGTTAATTTATGTTTACGAACAGGTTATCTTGCGAGATTGTTTAGCATGTTGGATTAATGTTTTTTTTTTGAAGTTAATGACAATTTAAAATTCTGCACTGTCTCTTCATAAATATATCAACTTTTTAAGTTTTCTGAAAACATAACTACCGTATTTTTAAATTTAAATTAAATGCATTTATTACATAAAATATATAAAAATATTTAAAATGAAAGCAGATAATAAATAAATCCATTATTAGTTTTTTTTTCAAAGTAAGAGTTAATTTTTTTTTTAGAGGTAAATTTATGGTAACTAGACATAAGAGTTGGTGCATGATCATCATTATCTTTCTATTATAATTATGAAGCATTTCCCTATACTTTTTTTTTTAATTGGAGACATAAGTTCAATATATTTTATAGTTTTTGTGAATTGGTTGTTAAGAATTTTGATGATGGCAGACAGTTCTGCTGTCTTTTGTAGTGAACATGATGAAAAAATATGGAGTATCCTTTGTTTGTTAAGGAATAACAAAAACGTTTTTGTATTGTGGGTTTATAAATATATTTTTATTCATACTTACGTTAGCCCGTATTTTATTTTTTTTAAACATATAAAATAAGATGCTACAATTTAATAATAGAAATGAAATATAACATAAAAAAGTCTATAAGCACACATCAGTATTCTTACCTCTGTATAAGATGCAATTATTGTTCATAACTGTTAGTTTGCAGTGTTAATTAGATGTAATAATGTAATTATTATTGTTACATTCAGTTAATTGTACAACCCTAGTACTTAGATGTTAGAGGACCAAAATTTGTTAAACATAACCAAATGTAATATTAAATAGTTTTTATTGAAATAATATATATATTACAACTGAACAGGATAATAGATTTAAGGATGTAAATTTAGCTGGGACTGGTGGGAAAAAAATTAATTATTATATTAATTAACCCCCCCTGTTTTGGAGTTTGTGCTTAATGATACAAATTGCTAACAAAAAATTTTTCATCCATTGTACATTTGTACATTCATTCAATAATTATTATTTTTTAGCTTTCTTTCTTTCCTTTTTATTTTGACTTTATTTTCAGTGGAAGAAATTAATGAACGTTCAATTCAAAGCTATCAATAGTATGTTTTTTTATTGTTTTATTTCAATTAAACCAGCAGAATCTCTTCTTACAAAATATTTCAGTGTGTACCTGAATTGAATCTATAATTCTAGAGCTGAATGAGTTTCAATACCAATTTATTTGGAGTAATGTAGTTGTATTCCTTTTTTTTAATTTTTAGCAGTTAACTAGTTTATTCTTACTTATATTTCTACTTTTTATTTTTTTATAACTAAAACAGTATTGTTATCATATTCTGTAATTTGCATTATATTTGGAAATCTTCCGTTACAATGATTGTGCTTTATTTAACTTTGAGTCGCTTCTGTTAACCCACAATTCATCACTGATAATTTGAAAATGGTTCACTATTTTTAAGATATTAAAGAGGTCACTAGGTGCTGAACCATAAGCCTGCATTATTTAGTCAGATGATAGCAGCTTTGATCAAATTTGGCAGAGTTATATCTTAAATCTAAATTATCTACAAGAATTAATAGAAATAAAATAAAGGTCTTATTAATGGCATATAAGATGGTTATTTTTATGTCCAGTTTTTGCATGATTTTACATATTTTTTCTTTTTTACTGATTCCAAGTCTCAAAATATTCAACACTTTTTCATGACCATTATTATAACAATTCAAAAATTTGTACCTCTCAATGAATTGTTCACACCTTCTTGATAAATACTCATTATAGACTGCCTTTAACTTAAATGTGTGTGTGCATTTTAATCCCAGTGTTTTTGAAAATACAATGCAGATTTGTCGATCAATTCTTTCAATATAAACAATTCAAAGAACACTGAACAAATGTAAGAACAGAGTACTACAACAAACTTTATAAGCTCAGGAGTTAAAAGTGTTTATGGAATATGTTCCGTAGATACTACTTGCAGTGTTATGAAATTGGCCTTAGTAATCTTCAATTGATTGTTATATTTTCTGTTTTTAACACATAATTTGTTTGTGTGGTTTTGAGGAAGAACTAGTGAAAAGAGAATATAAATTTTTACCCTTCCTAAGTGAATAATTTCCAATCTAATGTACAGTGCACACACACACACACACACACACTAAATTTTATAAATATATTTATATTTATAAAATTTAATTATTTTTACACACATGATCAGATTTATATTCATTTAGGTACAGAATTTTTTTATATCAGCTACAAGTTAGGGATAAAAGTACGTCACTAATAAGACTGCTACTGCAAATAAAACATAACATATAGTCAATGATTAATCGATTGATAGATATAGTTCATCAGAAATTAGTATATTGGTGACATCTAATGGCAAAGTGATAGATAGTCTTTACTGTTAGATGTCACCATAAATGGCCTTTCAAAAAACATTGAATGCTTATTGTTCAGATACTATTTAATTAATGAGAAAGATTTAATAAGCAAATATAGTTTGTAATTTTCTATATTTAACAGAAGAGTATTGTGAATGATTGTTGTTGGTGATTTTTTCATACAGTTTTAAATTTGAACCTTATAAATTCTTATGATGTGTACCCTTTATGATTTTTTTTTCTGAAGTGTTCGATTACTACTCTTTATCGCTTACCATATATTAATTACAAAGTTCTTAGTTTACAAAAATGGTTATGATGTTATAAAATTTGATTTATTATTTGTAATTTCTGATTTAATTTTTACAGCAGTAAAAAGTTGATTGATATTTGTAAAAATGATTTTTATAATGTTGATGTATATAATTTTATTGTTGAAAATTTAGTACAGATATTTGTATTTAGCACAGAAAAAATGTGTGATGTTTTAATTTAATATGTTGCGTTAATTATTTTGTTATCCGATACGATTATAAAAATATATCAGGACATTGTTTGGTGCAGTATTTTAAATTGTATTTACATTCCTTTGAATTTATAAATTTGTTTGCTTAGTTTTTAAGAGTTGTGTACAGTTATTATATAAGTAATTGATTGCTACCTTTATTACCTATTAAATAATGATTAAAATATTTGGTCCAGTAATGGAGTTTTGCTGACAAGTAGAACCACTCCAGGTGTGTAATTTAATGTGTGGCCTTAGATGAATAACTACCAAGAACCAATGTTTTCCTCACTGGACCCTGTATAGTCATTTCTTAGGTATTGTACAAATTTTTATTACACTTGTATTGAATACAAGTTCCAAAAACAAAACTGATGTATCAGTTTTTGGCATGAATAAAGAATATCCAGATCATTAATGTATTTATTTTATTTTGGTGGGGTGGGTTTGCATATTATAAATAAATTTTCTTTACCTTCACCCTTTTATCCAGACCAGAAGTTGTTCATTACCATACATTTCAGAAATTATGAGCTCTGAGGATTGACCACTCATTGTATCCAGATTTAACTAAATCTGATACATAAAACAGTTGTCATAACTCTGCACTCAATTAATTGTTTAGCATGCTCTTCTTATAAATTATTCTACACATACATACTTTTACATTTTTTTATTATGTTGTTTATAAAAGATTCACGAACAAATTAAAATTATTTATACAAAAAAATGGTTGTATTATAAGGTATAAACAAAGAAAAGCTCACCAACTTTTTATTTTTACTGTTTAAAAGCTTGTTTTTTTCACTATCGAAGCAAAAAGTATAAATTCCATTATTTTGTTATTCATAAAAACACTGTTATTGTGGACAATGTACATAAAAAAATCTTAAAATTTAAATATACATCACAGATGTTATGAGTAAGATTTCCTTACTTATCAGCAAGGGATAAATATAAAAATTAAAAAACAAGACTGCCAAAAAAAAACATTGCTTATTAAAATAGGATAATTAAGGAGCATGCGGGTGGCAATATTGTATACAGTATAATTTTTTTTTAATTTATATGAACATATATGAATTTATACATATATACACATATACATATTTATGTAGCCTACGAACTCCCAGTAATGTAGTATCACTACCGGTGATTCCAATGCAGGTCATACTACATCTAAATCAGGTTCAGCTGTTGAGCTGCTACAGTGGACTAAATATACATACATACATCCTAAATAAATTACACTTGTTTTTGGGAAGTCTTGTAAAAAGACCATAGATGGCATTCATGGTCATGTAGAAGCGACAGATGTCACCTCCTCATAACCAAAATAGAAGTCATGGTTATTTCACTCAATAGTAACTGTGAATGCTAAAGACGTGTAGTGGTCTGTAGAAAAGAAATCGAATGCAGTTGTAAAATATAAATGTAGAATATGATATATTAAATCATCACTGTTGTCATGACCTGCTATTTGTGCTTGCTATAAAAAGTTTATTTAAGATCACGGGAAGTATTAAACACAATAAAGGTTACAAGCAGGCAAGTGTATCTTGATGAAAATCCCATCAGACATTTATTTGTGATTTGCACTAGTTGACCAACAAACATCTTGTGAATTACGAGGTCTGTAAATAAAGTAACAAGAATGGTTCATAAAAACTTTTTATTTACAATACATGGACTTTATCGGTTTGGAATAAAATAACTTTGTTAATTTACCAATATCTTCTCTCACTTTTACATATGGCTTATGCATATTCGTGTGAAATAAATATAATTTATAATATGAGTATTTCATTGTTAGTTCATATATGTTATTAATAAAAAATTTCATTATTTGTGTATACTGCATATACGTTATTATTCACCATTAATAATTCATGTAATATTGAATAAAAACTTTGCTTCCATCAAGCATCCATGCACTCGTTTTTATCAATTTTCATAATCAAATGGTGAACGTAACCAGATTTTTGACTCAGAAACTGGCATAATCATTTTCAAAAACAAATATTTCGTGCCAAGCAATAGAATAAGTTTTCCAATTGACTTCTTCACTAAGCTGAATTTGAATGGCTCAGCAATGTGTTAATTATAAACATGCAGATGAAACATCATACTAGTTTCTTTAAATTAAAAAAAAAAAAATGTTTTAAAAATTTTATATGGTATTTATAAGGAATTTTTGCTTTATTAAGAAAATTCACTTTAATGGAATTTTGATTGTACAGCAAACTATTTACTAATCAATGATAATATTTTTCCTTAATGTATAAGAAATCAAAACATATCTGTTTAAAGACTTTGAAGAGAGTAAGCTTGGTACAGAATATATCTCATCTCTATATACCTAACTATACAATTCAATATGTGTATTTTATTTTAAGGAAAAAAATGACATTAATTGCTATTATCATATCCATTTAGAAATGCCAACAACATACAATAAATCGTCCCTGTTATTCTTAACTTCAGTATTTTATAGGTAGTAATTTGTTGAATGTGATTTTAGCTTATTTCTCATTTTTCAATATCCAGGATTTGCTCCCTGAAATATTCAAGGTGTTGTAGTACCATTGGATATTAAGGGATACAATTTATCATTTTACCTGGTATTTTTATTAAAAAATAACACTGTTACTATCTTACTGTTGTCGATTTGCTTTAGTATGTATTAATTGCATTGTCCTCAAGATCTACACGCTTAATTAATGAAAAGTTATTAAGGACTTGGTTTAAACTTCAGGTAAGCTTCATTAGAAGAATTTGAGGAAGATGCACTTCTCATTTTCCTTTTTGGATTTGGGCATACTAGGTGTGTTTCCAATATCATAAAATTAAAACTCTTCATACAGTTATTTAGGTAGTTTATAGTAAATAAGAAAAACTTATAATGAATTCTTGTAGCACTGGTACTAAAACAATTACCAATTACACACAATAGTGTTAAATTATATTTTCAGTATTCTTATGATAAGAATATCTATATCTCTTATTGTAATTTTAGCTTTGAATGCAATGTAATAATCGATAAGACTGGCACTACAATATGGAAAATCAGGTAATTGATTAAGATTAAAATATTTGGGAAGCAAAAATTAATTAGAAGAGCAGAAAAAGAATGGTTAAAACAATTTTAAAGAACTCATGAAACAACAAAAGGAGAAAATGGATAGAAATACTTTGTTTGAAACAGTTGTAAGATTTAAAAAAAAAGTAATTGTAAATAGATATTTGTAAACTGTTTATTCTTATACCATTGCAATAAGTAGAATATTGCTCAATTTCCTAGAAGAGATAAATTTAAGAATATCTTCAGGTTTTTTCATCGTGTGGAATCTCTCTTGGGATCAGGTTTTGTAAGATAAACTGTAAAACTATTAGTTTGATTATACATGAAACAATATAATGTCAAATGAATAAATAATAAATTATGAACGTAATGTTTTAATAAAAAGAAAAGTTACCCTCATCTCATTAAATTTGTTATGTAAGTCTTTAGCTGGAACATCTCTTAAACATTTAACCATTACTTCTGAAGAAGCAGTAGAGCAATTGAATAATTCCACTCATTTCTTTGTGAATATCAATGGATTGATTTTTTTTTCGTTTACCCAGTTAAATGTAGCTAGCTATAACACTAATTACAATAACCTTATGGAATAGATCTGTAATTACAGAAAACATGTATTTTTTTTTTGTCTTCAGTCATTTGACTGGTTTGATGCAGCCCTCCAAGATTCCCTATTTAGTGCCAGTCATCTCATTTCAGTATACTCCTACATACTACATCCTTAACAATTTGTTTTACATATTCCAAACATTGCCTGCCTGCACAATTTTCCCATCTACCTGTCCCTCCAATATCAAAGCGACTATTCCAGGATGCCTTAATATGTGGCCTATGATCCTGTTTCTTCTTTTAACTATATTTTTTCAAATGCTTCTTTCTTCATAAATTTGCTGCAACACCTCTTCATTTGTCACTTTATCCACCCATATGATTTTTAACATTCAAGTATAGCACCTCATTTTAAAAGCTTTTAATCTTTTCTTCTCAGGTACTCTGATTGTCCAAGTTTCACTTTCAAGTAAAGCAATTTTCCATACATATACTTTCAAAAATATTTTCCTGAAGATTTTAATTATATTTTTGACTGAAAGCTCGTTTCGCTTGTGCTATTTAGTATTTTATATTGCTCCTGCTTCGTCCATCTTTAGTAATTTTACTTCCCAAATAACAGAATTCTTATAATCTTACGGAATTCTCCATAATCTTTTCTCTTCTTGTTTTTATATTCAGTGGTCCAGTCTACATTATTTCTACTAAATTTCATTATTTTTGTTTTGTTTTGTTCTTGTTTATTTTCATGCGGTAGTTTTTGCCTAGAACTTCATCCATACCATTCATTGTTTCTTCTATATCTTTTATACTCTCAGCTAGAATTACTATATCATCAGCAAATTGTAGCGTCTTTATCTTTTCACCTTGCACTGTTACTTCGGATCCAAATTGTACTTTAACATCATTAACTGCTAGTTTTATGTAAAGATTTAAAAGTAACAGGAAAAGGGCCCTTGTCGGACTCCCTTTTTTATTTCGGCTTCTTTCTTATGTTCTTGGATTATTACAGTTGCAGTTGGTTCCTGTAAATGTTAGCAATTGTTCTATCTCAGCACTTGAACTCTAATTTTTTTAAAATTTTGAACATTTTATTGCAGTCTATGTTATCAAATTGCTTTTCTAAGTCTATAAATGCTATGTATGTTGGTTTTTTCTTTAGTCTTCTTTCTACTATAAATCTGAGCGCTAAAATTGCTTCCCTTTGTCCCTATAATTTTCCTGAAACCAAACTGGTCTTCTACTAACATGTCTTTTTAGGAGAAAACATGTATATTTTTAAAAAATGTTTTATGACCAAAACATATTAAGTATATAAATAAAATAATTATTACTATGTACTTTACAAAATTATTTTCAAATTGTATTATTATCATTTTTTATATCTATCAACACTGATCATCATCATGACCAAAAAATTGCACCATAATAAGTATCACCAATATATATATATATATATATATATATATATATATATTTTGGTGCATAATAAATGTAACAAAATATAGAGATAATAATTTAAATAATAAATAGTCGGTTATATTATTTAATGTGTGTGTGGGAAAATAAAATATATACATTAATAACATTTTAATATAGTGAAATATAATTAATGTCATTAAAAATAAAGATAAAACAACACTACACTAGGCAAGAGGAGGAGGTTGTTATTGAGGAGCATTTCCATGTAATTAAATAAAATAAACAGTTGTATTTAATGTGTGAGTGTGCGTGCGTGCATGGGGAAATAAAATGTAATACTATTTCCAGTGCTGATGCATTGTAAATAAATAAAAATTAATAAACAAATGTTAAAAAAATAATCCTGTATTTAAGAAACTAATAAAAATTGATTTTTAAAAAAAAGGTGTTTCTAATGAAATATATTACTTTATACAGAAAAACTAATTTGATTTTTCAAATGTTACCAAAAAGTATTTTATGTGACAAGATAAGGTTAATCAAAATAATTTTCTTTTTTTTGTAATTTAAAATTTAATAAAAAAAAATATTAAAAAATTATTCTTTAATTAATATGGTGTGCATTTTTCTAAGGAAAATATTTCAAATCCTTTATTTAATATAATAAAGTTTTTATCATAGAACATTTTGGGAAAAATTGTGTAGTTTTTATAAAAAAAAAATTCATAAGTATTGTATAGTAATAAATTAAACCATCTTTCATAGAAATAATTAACAGTAATAACTTTACATGAAATTACCATTGGAATAGAAAACAACTGATTAATTAAAAATAATTTTTTATTATGTTTATAATAAAAATTATATAAAATGTTTGTTTTAAAAATTATTATTATTTTTATGAAAAGTATTTACTAAAAAAAATTACATTATACAGAGTGTCCCTCGAAGAAAAGGAAAAACTTTCAGCACGTGTGACTGTTGAAAATAATGAAAAAAGTTCATGTAAACATAGGTCTGGGAATGCTTTGTTTTTGAGATATGGCAAGCAAAAGATTTCGCCCAGATTTCAGCTCATCTAAAAAAAAAGAAGCTCCTTGTAATTTTTGGACACAAATTAAGGAGTAAAGTTGGTGATTTCTTATGTAATTTGAGGTGGGAAATAGATTAAAACAGGTTCCAGAATTATAACTCCAATAGTTTTTTAAATATCAGACATAAAACACAAAATTCGGTAACGAAAAACAAGTTTGTTTTTAGGTTTGTAGTACAGTAGCTTTGTTAAATGACTAATAAATGCGAAAGATTTAGTGGTAAATCTAGTACAGAATTTTATTATGAGAAAATTAATATAGATGTAGCCAATAAAAAGTAAATAAAAACTTTTAAAAATTGGATTTTTGTTGAAGCGAAACAGATGAAAAATAAGACAGAAAATGGTATTATTCTTTCCGTATCGAATTATTATTCTTTCCGTATTATGATCTTCCGTATCAGCATTTACGAACTAAAGGGTCATTTCCAATGTGTTCATTTTCTGTCGAGAGCCAAGTACATCATTGTGTTAATGATGAACTTCGTGTGATTCAGCATAATCCAGGCACTAGTACAAGGTGAATTTCATGTCGCACTAGTTTGTCAAAAAATAAAATGCGGCGCCTATGGAAAGAAAATCTTTATCCTTTCTGCCTGCAGAAGTTTCAAAATTAGCGGCCAAGAGATTACCTTCAGCGGTTAAATTTGTGTCATTGGGTTATAGACATTGCTGATAAGGTAGATTCAATTTTATTTACTGATGAAAGCACTTTATGAGAAATGGAGTCTTCAGTTCTAAAAATAGTCATTTATGGAACGAAGACAATCCACGCGGTACTGTGGAAACTAGTTTCCAACATAGGTTTCACATTAATGTTTGGTGTGTTATTATTTATGACAAAATTCTGGGACTGTTTGTTTTCAATGGAAACATAACAAGATATGTGTATGTTAATTTCTTCAAAAATAAATTTTTGAAGAAATGAAGGATGTAGAAACTAGATTGCAAATGATTTTCCAGCACAATGGTGCAATGCCACATTTTTCTTTAGTAGCTAGAAATCAAACTGAATGCTAATTTCTTAAACCGGACTGAATGTGATGGATCAATCAATTGGCCACAACAGAAAAATGACAACTTTTTTCTGGACTGATTCATTTCTATAACCAAGAAGATAAGAAACCATTTTGTCTGTTACGTAAATTTGATTCTTAGTAATTAATCTCTTTTTAATATTTAGTGCATGACGTCTATATTGGATGGGTGTGGTATATTTTTATTAAAGATAAGTACAAATATTACATGGAATTAAGAAAAAAATTGTAGAAGTATTTTTGTAAACATACTAGGAGCAGTAAAAATAAATAGATCCTACTCAGTTGTGGTTTTTTTTTATTTTATTATTCCTTACTATCTGAGGATGTTATGTAATTATTTATATGGTATGAATTAGTAAATTATATTTTCTCAGTATACCTAATCATTTCATGAAAGCTTTTTGTAATGTAAGTGTAAGATTTAGTTAGTTCTTATTTAACTATCAGCATTTTTGATTCTGAAATACATGTACATATACTTTCATGCAGTGAGCATAAAGAGGGCTGAAATGTATTGAATAAACATATTGTAGCATTACTGTTCATAGATACGTAAGAATATAATATATTTTCCAGTTGTAACAGTAGTTTGTTTTGTAGAGGAAAATAGTACTAGTCGTAATGTAAGGAAGTAATCTAAAAGAATTTGTATTGATATATACCAAACAACACTGAATAAAATACTCAACTTATTAACTGTGTGTTTGAATATTTAATGGTTTTTGTCAAAATTAGTATGTTTGTACATTTTATAATGTTTAATTGTGTTGATATCGTGGTTTTACATTCCTGGCATCATACCTCTAGAGTTATGCTGCAAGAAGGAAAGTACTGTTATCATTAAAAAATGTAAGTATGGGCATTTCTCGATGTTTAATGACCCAAAAAAACAAAAATTGGGGGTAATGTTTGTACATATGTTGGCATGTTGAAGTTTAATAACTTTTCACTGGATAAACCAATTTTTATGAAATATGTATATGTGAGGCAATTTGTTGGTAAATGTTTGGGATCAATTTTTTTCTTTTTAACCTCCGGGACCACCGTTAGGTACTGTGTCAGAGGGTGAAATGAATGATTTGTAGCGTGTGTGAAAATGACATTCCTGACTGGGATTTGAACCTGGAACCTCAGGATGATGAAAGGCCGCGAGTGGTAGCATTTCATCCTCTGAAGCGATATCTAATGGTGGTCTCAGAGGTTAAAAAAAAAATGTTTGGGATCAATATAAACAGGCGGTGGAGTAAGTTGTTTATTAATGGTCAATTATCTCAAATTTTTGCTAACGTAATCCAACTTTATATTACGTTCAGTACATGCGTTCATAGTTATTTTATCATTTTTAAAATAATTCTGCTCCCCAAATTTTCTTCCTTCCCCAAAAGTTGAAGAAATTATCATCTTTTTATTTATTATTTTATATTTTTATTTTATTATATTTTAATTGAAATTTTTTATGCTTTCCTAGACATAGTAGTAGTGCAAACAACCACAAAAAAAATACTTTGAAAGCAATATTGGGAGTAGTGGAGCCCAAAGTTTAAAATGTTGATTTTTGGAATTTTTAAAAAATGTTTGATTTATTTATATTTCTAGTAATAATATTACAATAAAATTTCATCATAATTCACCTCACCTCCAAAAAATAAATAAATTTTAGGAAAATTTTTATTGGTTGTACATTTTTCAATGGACTTCTGTTTTTGTTTCTTCCTTTTAACACAGTAAACGTACACAGATCAAAAATGTTTCTTGGGATGTGATTTTGGGGGTGGGGTAACAAAAAAAAAAAAAAAAAGTAGATTTAAAAAAATTTTTGAACTTATTTCATGGGATATTATATCTTCATTATACAGAGTCATTCACATAAGGGATGTTTTTGAAGTTGGTTGTACTCGGGCGTTCGTGGTGGGAGGGGCACGTGGCTGGTGTCTGACGTTTCCTTTGTTCATAGCATTTACATTTTAGTCGTTGAGATGGAGCCGTGGACGCTAGACCAACGCCTGTACGCGTATGACAGTTTTGTGCGAAATGACGAATCCGTAACTGCTGTTCAGCGAGATTTCCGCCGTCAGTTTAATATCCATCGTAATGCAAGTGTCCCTTCTCGTAACACAATATTGCGATGGGTAAACAACCTTCGAACAAGCGGTTCAATATTGAAGAAAAAACCACCAGGTCCCCGATGAACTGCTAGCACTCCGGAGAACATCGAACGAATATGGGAAGCCATTGTCAGAAGCCCACGCCGCTCTATTCAGAGGCATTCAGCAGCGCCTACAAGATAGCCGTGTAGATAGACAGCTACAAGATAGCCGTCGTGCAGCAGTTAAAAGAGCAAGATTTCACGCAACGATTACAATTTTGTCGACAAATGCTTACCATTTTTGAAGAAAATGAAAATTTGTTATTTTTAATGAGTGACGAAGCCCATTTTCATCTGAATGGCTTCGTCAACAAACAGAATTGCCGGTATTGGGCAGAAAGAAACCCACATCAGCTTTACGAGAGATCACTTCATAGCCCAAAGGTGACTGTCTGGTGTGCAATAGGAAAGGTCGGTGTTATTGGACCATATTTTTTTGAAGAAAATGACGCTCCGTAACTGTTACAGCTGATCGTTACATTGCGATGTTGAATACGTTTTTCATCCCTGAGTTACGAAACCGGGGAATAGATTTTCAAAATGTGTTATTCCAGCAGGATGGAGCTACAGCGCACACAGCGAGGGCAACGATGGCTGTTCTCCGTAACTTGTTTCCGGGACGGATCGTTTCCAGATTCGGCGACATTCCTTCGCCCCCTCGGTCTCCGACTTGAGTAGTTGTGATTTTTTTCTGTGGGGGTTTCTGAAATCGCGTGTGTACGGCAATAAACCGCGTACATTGGAGGACCTAAAGATCGCAATTCGTCATCACGTCACCCAGATTGATGTAGACATGCTGCAAAGAATTGAGGCCAGTTACCGTGAAAGGCTACAACAATGTATTGCCCAAAATGGACATCACTTGTCGGACATAATTTTTCGTTCATTAGTAAGTAACAAATGCTTTGATTTAACAAGTGTTTCAGTACTAACAAAACTTTTTTAAATTAAATATTCAATTTTTTATGATTATTTTAAAAACATCCAGTTCCCGTGAATGACTCTGTATTATATTGCTCCAACCAGTTTTCCAGGTACTGCTGGGTTTCGGTGTGTGCTTTTAAATTAGCAACTGCAATCACTGCTACTGACTTATCAGGCCTGACAGCTGCAGATGTAGAGTAATATAGGTGTAAATGTACAGGTCTTGAACAGTGTCATCTACTCTTGAACAAACTCAGGTCAATCGCTACTGAATCGTATGGTTAATTGAAACCCAACCACCAAAGAACACCAGTATCCACAGTTTAGTATTCAAATTCATATAAAAGCAACTCCCTTTACAAGTACTTAAACCTTTCTTTTTTATCCTGTTTAGCCTCCGGGAATCACCATCAAGTATTACTTCAGAGGATGTATGAGGATGATATGTATGAGTGTGTAAGTGAAGTCTTGTATAGTCTCAGGTCAACCATTTCTGAGATGTGTGGTTAATTGAGACCCAACCACCAAAGAACACTGGATTTAGTATTCAAATCAGTATAAAAGTAACTACTGCCTTTACTAGGATTTGAATGTTGGAACTCTCGACTTCAAAATCAGCTGATCTGCGAAGACACATTCACCACTAGACCATCCGGTGGGTTACAAGTACTTAAACATTAACTCTCAAGTTTGAAAATCAGCTATTTTGTAATGATGAGTTTTACCATTAGACTAACCTGTTATTTTTCCACTATATAAGAAAAAGTAATGATGCCACAGAAGTACAACAACTTTCTTGACAACTTTTTTATAAACTGTTGAATTTACACATAGTTTTTGGCTTTGAGTGTTTCATGCTTCTGTGAGGTAATATGCAAAATTTGATTCTCTTTTGTGTTGTTACTGTATATAATTATTGTAATCTGTGGGTGAAAGTGCATTCTTTGTATCCAATGTTTATTTAATGCAATCACAGCAGTTTATATACTGTGTATTACTATATCAGAAAATTATTTTTGGTTTTATTCATGTTACTAATTACTCTTTGTAAAGAAATATTAATCTTGTTTGCTCTCTGTAAACAAGATGTTCTTGTATGTTTTTTTTTTAGTAATTTGCTATTTATTTGCCACTTATGTTCATAACTTCCAAAAGCTATATTCGGTTGAATTTAAAGAAACTTGCTAATCAGATTAAAATTATTTATCATTTATTTTGGTTAATGGAACTTCATACATTAATTTTTACAAATTGCTCTCTAAGATCTAAGAGATGTATCTGGAAACTTCTCGGCCTGACAGATAAAACAAGATTTGTCAGAAATCTAAAAAAAAATGTTCAAAGTGGTCACCTTGCAATTTGACACATTTAGACCAACTTTCTAACCTTTTAATACCCCTCATTACAATGTGATTTTTCAGGTCTGCTGAAGTTAATTAATCTAAAAAAGAATTTGAGGAAATTAATTCATCGAAGAATTCTATTTTGACAACAGCTGAAAAAGAAAAATATTTTCAATTGTAGACTAGGCAGATGTCAACAAAATCATAATGAAATTTTTCATCAGGTAAAGTAGCGATGGTTGATTAGATTTATATAATATAAATAAATAATACAAAATTATCATTGTAGACATATATTAATTTGACTGTGAATTCTATGTATTTTATAAATTTACTGGAATTTTTTATTTATAATAATTATAAATAATGTGATTTAGTAAATCGTACTAAAGTATTGCATAAAATTGCTGATTTAGTAACAATTTATAAACTTGAATGAAGTTTTTCTGGAGATAAAAAGTTGTGATAATTTGAAATTCTTAATAATGTGTGTATGTGTATGAACATGAGGAAATGTGGATTAGTTCACATAGTTACATATATAGAGAAAGTGGATTCTTATTTTTTATTTAATTGTAAGCAATTATTATATAATAATAATAATAATATAATGTTGGGTTATATTATCTATGGTTAAAATAAGCAATTACTGATGATAAAAAAGGTCAAAATACTGACTGATAATGACGTAGCTGCCTATTAAATAAAATTTTTATTAGTGGAAATCAATAAAATAAGGTGATTATGCTAAAATAAATATATATTTTCTTTCTCAATACTGTTGTGCACATGACCGACCATAAATATGTTCGACATTCATTTTAAATTAAATGTAGTATTTTTATTGATCATTACCATTTTATTAGTATTATTTATACCTTTATCTTATGAAATAACAATTAAAACACCACAAGGTAAAATTAAAGGTTTTTTAAAACAGACATTAAATGGTCGTAATATTCAAGCTTTTCTGGGTGTACCTTATGCCAAACCACCTGTAGAAAATTTAAGATTTAAGGTAAGTGGAACGTATAAAAAATTCATTTTTTCATTAAAATATTTTTTTCATTTTTTATATATAAAAATTTTGTATAGTCATAAAATAATATTTCTATTCATGGAATGCAGGCAAAATTAAGAATTAAATATTATTTATTATTATTATTATTTAAATTAATTTGTTTCATTTATTTATTTATTAATATTATTAACAAAAGCTTTAAATTTTAAGTTATAACTTACATTGTACTTAAACTTATGCATTTTTCGGATTAAAGCTGTTTAAATACTATGCGGTTAAAAATAAACAAATTTTTGGGTTAATTTATAGAAAAAGTGACTCTTCATCAAGTTATACAAAAAATTATAATACTTTACTATATCTGTTTTTTACAATATATATTATTTATAATGATTAATTTTCTTTAACATCCTCATAATTAATAAAAACATTTAAAAATTCTACCAGTTGCTTTGCATGAAGAAGAAGAAAGAAAGAATTTTTTCTAAATAAAAAAGTGTATTTCAAAAAGTGTGCAAGCTTGTAATCAGGGAACCAGACAATTTTAATTGTATTTTAACAAATTTTATTAGTTTCATTAAAAATTCATTGGGTTATGGATAAAATTCCAGCTTTTATAAATGAATATAATTTGTCAAATATTAGTGTTCAAACTTTCTAACCCGTTTTGTTTAAAAACATCTGACATTATTGTAGTAATATTAAGTGTTTTTTATGGGCTGCAATACTATTTCAAACTAATTAAATGACTAATAGACTTATCAAAAGTATTTGGATTTATGTTATCGATTATTAGAGCTTCCCATGGGTTCATCAGCAGTTTGATTCTTAGATTGTATGATTATTTAACATTATGATTATCAGTAATTATAAATCATAATTAAATAAATTCAGTTTATACAAACTGGTTTACTAATGTTTTAAACTGGTTTACTTAATGTTTTTGTTGTTAACCAATCACTATAACCTTCTTCCCAGATGGCACTCACGAATGTATCTGTATCTGAAGACAAAAGGAATTGAAAATTCTACGATAGCAGTTTAAAAATTATTCACTGAATGGATTGTAAACATCTAACTTTAAATATGGATAAAGTTGTTGGATTGTGCTTCTCAGATGAAACATTGCTCTTAGAAAATTAAATATGTTAATTTATCCTTCTGTTGATGTTTATATGAATGCGCAATCTTTGCTAAAAAGAATAGTGACTAATTATTAAAAAATAACTATATTCAACTATAGCAAACCATACAGTAGAACTGTTTTATAGAATAACTCAATACAATCCTTCAGCTGTTGAGAAAGGGCTTTATTTACATGTACATAAATATATGCTCAAAATCATTTTCAATCACGTCTTCTAAAATATGAATTATTTTGTAGTTATTTTTTGTATTTAATAATTTCATATAATGTATTTTCTCCATACTGTTTCATTTATTTTAAATAATTAATATAACTCATTGGACTGGTCTAGTGGTTAACTTGTCGTTGTCGATCAACAGTTGATTTTCCAAGTAAGTTTTTGAGGTTCAAATTGTGATAAAAGTTAGTTACTTTTATAAAGATTTGAGTAATAGACAGTTGATATCTGTATACTTTGGTGGCTGGGATTCAATTAACCACCAGCCACCAATGTCTCAGGAATGGTTGGCCTGAGTCAGTACAAGCCTCATCCACATGTCATACATATCATCCTCATCTCATTGGTTATTGTTCACTAGTTGAACAGATTGCAATATATGCATTAGGAATATTTAAAAAAAAAAAAAAATTATTGACTTTAATCACATTTTTACCTAATAATTTATGTTACAATGTTGTGATTAATGCAATGTATTAATTATGTACTGATGAGAATAAATGATTTATTTATTTATTGGTAATGCACTATTAACTATTATTATTATTATTATTATTAATACTTCTCTTTAAATGTATTATACATTTTTATATATTAAGCAAATGATTATGTATTATAAATAAGCTAACAATTACAAGATAAAATTATTTTAAATGAAGCACGCATTAATTACTTTTACTATAATTAATAACTATTAGTAAAATATATAGTTTTGTATTTTGGTTTTTGTTTTTTTTTGCTGAATTCGTTTATTTACAATCAGCTTCTATATTAAAGCTATAAGTAAGTTGTACGGCAGACTATCAGTTGAAAATCCAACAATAATCCACAACGAATACAAAAAACAATTAACATGAATAAACACATGATAATTACTATGAATAAATGCTAGTAAATATGAAATAACATAATATTTGGTAGTCTTTGAATATAATTAAATATCTTCACACCGTTAATGAAGTCGGATATGTAAATAAAACATTAGTTTTAAATAGAACAACCAAAGGTAAATAATATGTAAACATTCATAAAAATGAATAACACAAAACAAAAATAATTACAAAGTGTTATCTCCAACAAACCGAATCATCATAACTGTCCATCAGTCAGATCAAGCACATGGAGTCTTTTCAGCCTCCTAACATTGTCAAGTAAATGCAAAGCTAGATGATTAACATGCTTCACAACCTTGACACATATCTCAACTTTTTCTTGAACATATGGAATGCCTATTTAATCGTGGAATTCAGTATTCCTTGTGAACCATGGGGCTTGGGTTATGTTTTGTAGTATTTTATTCTGGAACCGTTGAATGATGTCCACATTGCTGTTACTGGTAATGAACCAGATTCAATTCTGTAAGTTCATATCGGCTTCAAGAAAGCCCTGTAAAGTAGAATCTTACTGGATAAAGAAAGTTGAGATCCCTTACCCAATATCAAGTACATCCTTTTTAAACTTAATGTCAAGCAACTTCCTTTTCTTCCTAACACGTTCTCTCCAAGTTAAACGATGATCAAGGTAAAAGCCCAGGTACCTTATGTTACTGGCATATGGTATTCTGACACCATTTAAATAAACTTCAGGGCAATCTTTTCTTCCCATCGTAAATGTTATGCGACTGGACCTATTCAAATTTACCTTTATTCTTCATTATGCAGCCAAACGCTGATAGTATCCAGTGCAGATTGTAATTTCTCTGAGGCTATATTTGGGCTATTGTCAACTGCCAAGATTTCCGTGTCATCTGCATATGATGACTGTCTGGATTGATTAGGCATCTCTTGATCATAATTAACTCATGAGAAGCGATTATCCAGATATCTGCATAGGATTAAATAATAAGGTTGAGGCAGGCACGATTTTAATTTGAAAGAAGACCAGGCAAACAAACTTTGTCAAACGCTTGTTCTACGTCCAAAAAGGCCGCTGAACAGTACCTTTTATCTTCTTGACACCTGACGATAACATTAGTAAATCTATGAGCTTGTTCCACTGTTGAATGACCACCTCTAAAGCCGAACTGATGATCGTGTAGAGCTATTTCTTAAATACAGGAACTATTTAATGCAATCCTTAAAACAACTCACAACCCATCAGAATGGAAAAAAATATCGCAGATAACGAAGAATTTTAAACCTGGAAAACCTTCGCAGGAAGTATCTTCGTATAGGCCTATAAGCCTACTACCGATTTTATCTAAAGTGTAATATAAAGTTAGTAAAGAAATAATTCACAATATTTAATATTATGTAATACTACATAATCGCTATTCCGTCCAAGTTCTTCGAGACTGTTACCATTATTCAAAAGAATGATGGTGAAATACATTATGTAAATTAATTTCAGTGTTTTTTTTTCATAATAACAGAACTGTTACGGTATTTTAATATTTCAGTGTTATATACAAAACTATTGAATAATAATATACTTTATATATTTAAAGTATTTTAGATGTCAAAGCAAAGACTGATGTTAAGTTTTGGTTTATAGTACAGAATGTATCACGAAGTTCTCCCGGAACTTTCTATCTATTCTACTCGTGAAAATAATTGAAAAAATCAGATAAACATATTCTAAAATGCTTCGTTTACGAGTTACGGCTAGTGAAAAATTTCGCTCGGATTTTTGCCCTGGTAAAATGAGATCGTACTGAAATTTTTAGGACGTTAATTAAGGAGCAGAATTGGTTATTTCGTATGGTCTTAAGTATGATCTAACAACTTTAGATTTTTATGTCTAGGGATGGATGAAAAATAGTGTGTGCAAAACAAAAATACATTCTCATGAGGAATTAATTTTCCGCATTATGAATGCGGCTGAGCTAATTACGGACAGCCCTGAATAACTAAAAAAATGTAACAAATGCAGTACAGAAGCATGCCAAGAAATGTGTTGAAATGGCTCATTTTTGAATATTTCTCATAAAGTGATACGTATAGTGGACTTCGGTTTTACTGTACTGTTAAATAAAATTCGAATTTTTATAACGTTTCTTTGTTTTATTCAACTTTTCTTGCAATATTTTGTTTTGCGCTTTTATTACCATTTAACAAAGTTATTGTACGTCAAACATAAAATCAGGATTTTTTACCCCAATTTATTGGTTTTCACCCCCGATTTCTCAAAAGATACAGCAGATAGGATTCTGGGAACTATTTTATTCGATTTTTCAGCTGAAAGACCATACGAAGTAACCAATTCTGCTCCTTAATTAACGTCCTAAAATTTTCAGTACGACCTCATTTCACCATGGAAATCAGAGCGAAATTTTTCACTATCCGTAACTCGCAAACGAAGCATTTTAGTACATATGTTTATATGAAGTTTTTCCATTATTTTCAGAAGTACGATAGGTTATGAAAGTTCCGAGAGAACTTCGTAAAATATTCTGCATATGCAGTGCAAACAAACTGTACGCACTAAAATAAGCATTATATAAGCTTATCCATGTGCCTATATTCCCCAAAATAATTATTCTGGCTTTATATAGCATGCTTTATTTTGAGGCATGAAAAAGAATTTTTATGTTTCTATTGCCATTTTTGATAGATTACCGAAATCGTTCAAACGATCTTCTACCCTATTTATTGAAAATAAAACACCCTTTCAATAAAGAAATCTCTTCATTTAAGAAAATAATCCGAATGAGTTAAAAAAATCTTCTACGTGTTCATTTAATTAAATCTATGTCGTAAACTATTGCACAGATTTTTCCTAAATTTGTTTCGCTTGTTTTTTTAATCATTCCCTTAAAAAATCCTATTGATAATGAAATTAGTTTTTTTAAAATTTAAGTCACTCCCATTTAACTCTCTGGAGTTAAATGGGAGCAACTTTTCAAAATTATTAAACGTCCCTTTTAAAGCAACAAATTATTTTTCAATACATTTTTTCTTTTTTTAATAACTGATATTTTCTTAATAATACCATTTAATAAAACTATTCTACACACCTTTCCGCTACAATATGCCGAACAGGTTTCCACCTTTTTTAGTACCTCACAACTGGTTGAAAATTATAATCCATTCCAAGTTCAAGAATACCACTTTAAAACAAAATTTCCTTTGCAACTACAGAAACAAACGAATGGATATTATTAACTACCAAAATTTCTGAATCCCACAATTAATTAAGATTTACATTTTACAGGATCCTGTACCTTTTGGAAAATGGGAAGATGTATATGACGGTACAAAAGAACCACATGATTGTATTCAGAAAAATGTGTACAGTAACTTTGAATCGTTTTTGGTAATAGGTGAAGAAGATTGCCTATATCTTAATGTCTATACTCCAGATGTAAGTAATAAAGAACAAAGATAATGTCAAATTAATTCATTTATTTATAATGTAGCCTACATTCATTCTATTGGACGATTGAGTTGTGAAAAACATTGACTTATATTCATAAGATCTATGCTGGATGGTAATGAATGATTGCTAGATAAAAATGTAGTTTAATATTCTTAAATAATTACTACTGATAACCGGTTATAAAATGGATTATCTAATGATTTAATGAAGTCAGGATTCGTATATAAATTTAAAACACATAACAGTTAATATTATGTGTAAACTAATTACAGCTATTATATGTGGAATCACTGGCAAATTCTGAATTTCACTCCTTAAAATTTACTGCTTTGATTAAACCAAAAATATTTCAGAAAAGATTTGTATTATCCACATATATTAAATTTACGGAATAACTTAGTAAATTTATGATTAAAGAATATAATGCTTCAAAATTTTTCTATATTTCCAGACTTCATAAATTAAAAAAAGAAGGCTCTTAAGCAGTTTCAATCCTTGTCACGCATCACATTTTTCACACACTATAAAAATGAAATATGAACTATGACTGCTTTAATTTTAATTAGTGAATTTATCTTCTAAAAAAATTAATATCAAATAAAATTCTTGGTGCAGATTTTTAGTACTACGTCTTTTGTTGTTTTATTATGCTTTTTCACATTATTATAATTAATTCTATTTTGTTACATCTTTCAACCTTTTCAAATCCTTTCTTCTGGGATTCCAATACTGTTGAAAAATGTTGAAAAATACTGGTTATTACTGCTATAGTTATTTTATGGCATTATTTTTAGGCAGTACATTGTTACTGGGGGAATATATAAGGGTTTAGAGTAATTAAATAAAATAATACAGTTTTGATAAATTATGAAAAATTTCTGTTTAATTATAAACTTTGATATAATTTTATTTTAATTACTCATCCATTTAAAATTTCCATCTATCCACTGAAAAAGAACTTCTCAAGAAAGTTTTTTTAAATTTGTTTATTAAATTCTAATCATTAGTTGGTTGTGTGGAAGTTATGTTTGATTTAATGTGTCAATTTCATGTTTATTTTTATCAACCATTATGAAAAATTGCATTCATTTATTGCAAATCTAAAATTGAATTATCATACAATATTTAAAATAAAATTTTAATACTTAAAAAAAAAATTCATTTAAAAAAATTATTACTGCTATCATGACTTTCCACATTTATTTTTTGTGCTAATTTCAGTGATGTTTCCTTTTATGCTCTGAGATGTTACAGTAGTCGTGAAACAATCAGGTTGTCATTACTACTATTTGATTAACAGCAGTTCACTCTCTTCTCCAGTATGTAAAAAAGGATTTACCATTGTTAAATAAATTAAAAAATAAAGAAATATTTCTGTAGGTATTAAAATAAAAGAACTTGATGGAGTATGGGATGGTATGTTGCTTCTTTTTGATTCTGCAGCTTTGGTTATGTAAAATGATCTTGAATGAGTAGCTGCAATAACTATAGATAGTGGTAGTAGTCGTAATAAATGGATTTATAGTGTAATAGCTGTATACAAATAAAGAAGTGATTTTTTACTTACTGCAACCAAAATTCAATTGATAGTACAGTGTACAACAGGCAGTTCCAAGAAGGTATACCATATCACTGACCAATAAAAAAAAATCTTTACAAAGCCAGGAGTTAGCAGATGATAGACGTGCAGAGTCCATGTTAAGCTACTCTGCAAGTTCACTTAAAGAAAAAATTGTAAAGTGATATTTGTATTTTGATCTTTCTAAACATAGCCAAGCATGAGTAACTACTAAGCTGAATAATTGTTAAAAATAGGAAGAGGAAAGAATCAGACATGTTTAATTTAAATTTATGCTTTTCTGAAAATATGTTGAACAATACCCACTATAACCTACATTTCCCTCATTACTAAATAAGCAGCATGTAGCATTCAAGCAAAAATATACACTTTCACTAATAATTTTTCTTTTGCTAAGCATGAAATCTTATGAAAGGTATAATTTGTAATTTATCTTTCATTTTAACCAGGTTATTGTTGATTGTTTGCAAGGCTAACACTCAGCATGCTTAGTATTTTACAAAAATATTTTTTTTTTTATAAAAAATGAAAGATAGTAGGGAAGGAATTCTTTTGAAAAGTGCTTCTCAAGAGATTCATAAAATGTTTGCAGATATACATTTTCCTAGTAAAACTGCAAAATAAAAATTATTCCTCCTTCAGGTTCTAACAAAATAATGCTCTTTTTATTGAAAATAAAATTTATTCTCATACAAATAAAACTTCTCAAGACTATAAAATTACTGGTTGGATTGATATAGCTAATGTAAAACATTGAAGGCCTTACAACTCTAACCAAGAAGTGAAAAACAAGCCGCATTCATTTCATGTAAAATATTGTCTTTGAACAAAGAACAGTTCATCAATTTATGTTTGTGAACATTTTTATCTTCAGTTGACACTCATGAAGCCATCTTGACTTAATAATATCTGAAAATTATTAAAGGAAATTGAAGAAATAAGAGTTGGAAATTAAGTCAGCTTTAAGTCTAAGGAGGGGAATTGCACTACAAACAGAAAATATCTGCAAGAATTTATTGAACAGTGAACTTTCTATTGATAAGCTTCACTAAATATATAACATCAGTAAATCAAGAATTAAGTTTAAAATATATATTCCAAAGAATTTTTTGTAGTGAATACAATATGCCATGTTTATTCAAAATTAAGACCTTGATTGTAAAAGCCTCCAAGCTTTATGGGCAAATTTTAGAAAAAAAAAATTTGCGAATGTTATATCTGTCAGTTTGACAGGCTCTAATTCCTAGAAAAACACTTTTTCAGGAATTTTTTTGTTACTATACATACAGTTAGTTGTTGGCTAAGGACAAATTTTACCCTTTCAGATGTTTACAAAACAATGCTATGGTATTTGGTGGAAGGGGAAGGGGGTGAGACATTGACCTTCATATAGCAGCAGCTTCATCATCTTCTTTCTTTTTACTGGTAAAATAAGAGTTTCTCATGTATTTTCTCTGTGTTACTGGTAAAATGAATTCATGGAAAAGTTTCACTGAAGGGTTTAAGTTAGATGTTTTGGAATTCGCTGAAAAAAATGGTGTATGAGCAAAATGGTCAAGAATATTACATAAATGGTCAAATATTACAAAAATGGTCAAGAATATTACATACAACCAAACATGATTTGTTACTGAAGAAATCAGAATAAACCTAAAGGTACAAAAAAGGGAACTCGATCTTTTCTTGGCCCTAAAAAAGGATGCCATCCTGCAATCGATGATACAGTGATAGAGTGGGTCTAAGGGAAGAGAAGAGAGTGCTGTTTAGTGACCTGCAAAGTGATACAAATGAAAGGGCACGAATTAGCAAAACACCATGGAAATGCGAGTGACTTTAAAGCCAGTTGTGTGGGTGGGTGGTGCGATTAATGAGAAGAAAGGAATTCACTTTGAGGCGGACAACTTCTTTGTGCCAACGACTACCAGTAGAATATACTAACAAAGTTTTGGAGTTTCAACTATACATACTACGTGAAAGAGGAAAAAATCAGTAACCTCAGATCTCAGATTGGAAATGCCGATGAAACACCTGTCTCTTTTGGAAATGCTGCGGAACACAACTGTAAACAAAGTGGGTGAATTCAGTGTACTGGTGAAAACAGTTGAAACAGAAAAAATGTGGTGCACTATGTTATCCATCTGTGGAGATGGAAAAAAATTCTCCTTATGTCATTTTTGAAAGAAAAACTCTGCTGAAGGGAAATCTACCAAGAGATTTACATGTTCGTGTACAAGATAAAGATGGATGGATGCGAAACTAATGTGCAAATGACTAGAAATCATTTGGAATTGCTACCCTGGAGCAATGTTAAAGAAACGAGGACTTCTTGTTTTAGATAGCTTCTGTGGCCATCTTGAAGGTTATGTGATGAATTAAATCAATGAAATGCACACAGATGCTGCAATTATTCCGGGAGGCCTCACTTCTGTACTGCAATCCTTGGATGTGAGCATCAATAAGCCATTCAAGGACCATGTTAAGAAGTTTTACACTAAGTGGGTGGCAGATGGAGGTCACACATTCACAAAGCGTGGACAAATGCAGAAACCTTCAATAGAGCTTCTTTGCCAGTGGAT
Organism: Lycorma delicatula; assembly: GCF_047948215.1. Classification (NCBI taxonomy): domain Eukaryota; kingdom Metazoa; phylum Arthropoda; class Insecta; order Hemiptera; family Fulgoridae; genus Lycorma; species Lycorma delicatula. The sequence continues at coordinate 84,314,082 of NC_134456.1, read as the reverse complement.
TATCAAATCCTGGGAGGAAATTACTCTGAAATTGATAATCAAGAGTTTCAAGGAGACTGGCATCTCCTGTACATTGGATGGAGTGGAATATCACTTTATATACGAGGATTCTGATGACACAACTGAGGGAGAGACTGACATCGATGATGGTGAAGACGAGGATGATGATGTTGATGAAAACAGCAGTGACTTCATGTAAACAACTGTGTTCCAGGTAAAACACAATATAGGTAATTAAAACACAATACCGCCCTTTTTACATTATTGTTAAAATAACGGCAACTGGTTCCAACTATAAATTCGTAAGTCGTTCATTTCTGTTTTCAGACATACCGATACTTGTGAATCTGAACAAAGCCACGCTTCTGATGTCAAATAACACGATTCCTCAAATAACAATTCTTTTTTTATCTATATAACTTAAAATAGTTAGTGTTTAAAAAGAATACTAAAGTCATAGTTCGGAATTTTCATTTCCTGAAATACTCGTTTGCAAGACCCACTTCGAATAAAAGACCCCCCAAAATTTTGGGATATAATTACATTAAAAAGTGGGGGTTTGATTTTCAAGTAAATTCGGTATGAAGTCACAAAAAATGGGAAAATGCATTTTACGAGTTGCTTCAACAAAAAATTGATGGTGAATCTATCACTTATTTCTTTGTCTTGCAGAAAGTTCAGGCCTTACCAAAAACCCCTATTCAACAGACCTATTATGCACGGCAAACAGATTTCTATATTTTATGTATTACAGATCAAGACATGAACATCTTTTTTTTATACTTGGAGACAGTGATGCCCAAAATTTAACTGGACTTGAGCAAATTAAGAATAAAATTTTTTGGCGAGCCACATATATTTTGCTTCTAATATTTCGTTTTAAAACGTATATAATGCACAAAAAAATCGCAATATGTTAAAGAAAATGCGTAATTTATTAAGAATTCAAATACAAATTAAATATATGAAAAACATTTTAATATGAAACCTGACAATGCATTTCTTTTGCCAGTTTCTTGTACTCTGATACATACGATGTTATAACTAAATTTATGCAGTCATTCATTTAGTTATCCAGGATCTGAACTCTGATTTTAGCAAGTTGATTATTGAAAAACCAGTTTCGCATAGGTAACTTGATCCAAAGCAGTAGTGTAGCCTTTGAAAAACATTTTTTAGGAGTGGATATTTTTTTTCGTCTACGAGTATCCAAAAGTCTGTTTGTGATATTCTTGTTTTTAATTGTAGGTCAGATTAAAAATTATTATTTCCATTTCTAAATTAGTAGCATTTTTATTTATCATATTTACAATTGTTGCGATAATTCAGAAATATTAGTATCAATAAATGGATTTAAAATGAATGAAGCAATTATAAATTTTACAAAAATCAGAAAATCTAATTTCGAAATTATTTTTAAGCCCAGTGAGATTCAGAACATTTATTTTTTTTCAATTTTCACTCCAAATTTGTAAAGTGATCAAAGATACATTCCTTTATTTGGACCATCCACAAATTTAATTTTGATTTAAATGTATTGATACTTCCTATTAATTCGATAATAGTAATTTCTTTTCCCTGAAGTTCAAGATTGAGGAGTATATCCATTTTAGTTGTTATGTCTGTAAGTCAGATAACCTAACCAGCTACGATCACTAAGTTCTCCCAACCCCGTAGGGGAAGACACCCCCCTTGTGACGCCTCCGGTCGCCACACCACGACTCCCGTTCCTAGCCCTGATGGGCTTTAACGGGATCACTAAGTTCTACCTAATTTTCGTTTCTAGACTCTACAAACTGTTTTATCTCTGGAATAAGCTTTAAAAATCGTTGCAGGACTTTTCCCTTACTAAGCCGTCTAATTTCAGAATGTAACATTGAAGTTCCATACACAGTATCGAGTTCATCGGTCAGTTTTTTGAACAATCTGCTGTGAAATGATCTGGCACGAATAGAATTAACAATTTCTAGAACAACTTTCATGACGTGTTCATAATGCAGAACTTTTGTATGTATAAACTGTTGATGTATGATGCAGTGGTAGTGAAAAAATTTGGAAGCTCAGCATCGTTCTTACGAAACGTGATGAAGCCAACAGCAGAACCAACCATGGCAGGTTCGCCGTCTGTTGTTATGGACACAAGTTTTTGAAGCGGAAGATTAATTTCTGTAATATGGTTTTTAATAACTTGGTATATGTCCTCTCCACGTGTATTTCATGGCAAAACTGACAATATATCTTCTTCGCTGAGCAATCGTTAAAAACCATCCTTATAAAAATACTTATTTGTGCTTCATTGCAGATATCTGCTGAATCATCTCACTGTAAACTTAGAAAAACACATTTCTGTAAATCATCTTTCAATTGTGCTCTGATATTCTCAGAAATTGTTTCTATTCTACGATGGACCGAACTTCTTAGATAGCTAACATAATTTCATTCTTATTTTTAAATTCTTGAAATAATATTTCTAATGCAGCAAGCCTTAATCCTTTATGTTGCCACCCTCAAAAGGTTTTTTATGAATTGCAAGTATATGTGCAATATTAAATGATGCAATCGTAGCAGCTTTTGTTTTATTCACGAACCTGGCAAACAAGATTATTTGGCAACTAATGCGGTTTTCATTTCTTTCAATTTAGATTTTCTTAAATTGCTGTTGCAAGGATATTCAGTATCATATTTTTTATGAACTGTTGTGACATTTCGTTCTACGTTGCATTTTTTTCCCAACAGTAACTGTTGGGACAACAAATCAGACAAATATATTTGTTCTTAAAATAAATAAAAAATATTTCTCTTTCCATTCTTCGTGAAAGTTATAGTTGTATACACGTTTTTTCTTTTTCTCTGGTTCTTGTGCCGACATGATTAGGGTAGCTACAAAATAATTTCTTATATATAACAATGACTAATGTGATAAAAAAAAAAACATATATTTTTATACATGGATGAAACCACTTGTTACTTCATGCACAACTTCTGATAAATAAAAGTTCTGTATAGACACGTACTACAAAATAACGACACTATCTACCTGCCCTCTCCGTAGCTACTGGCCACCGTCAGCGCACAGCCACTATAGACTGAGATAAATCGGCGCATCCCGAAGAGCGCTGTTGATGGGGTGAAGAGAGCGGGGTGATGCCGTTTTCGAACGAAAATATTCCTGGCAGTGGCGTAGTAATTTAATAAAATCGAAAAAATTTACAAATAATCGACCAAATTAATACCTATAATTAATGTCTTTTTTCTTTCTATACATTAAAATTAAACAAATGTCTGAGCAACTGTGGCTATTACCCGCGGTACTGTATTTTATAAAGAAAATAATTTTTGGACATTTCATCCCCGAGTTGAAAAATGAGCCATATCAAAAGTTGCCTCGAGCCGCGCGTGGCTCGCGAACTACGAGTGGGCACCCCTGCTTGGACAGAAGAGAAAGCAAGAAGAAGTTCATTAGAGGTTTTTTCTGCCATTCTTGATTTCTAACAAAATTTAAATTTAAAAGGTAAGAGTACCGTACGTTTGTTCTGTGATGGGTGTGGAGGTCAGAACAAAAACAATATTGTACTTATGTATTTTTTTATCAAAGCATCATGGGATTGTAATTAAAATCATATAACACTTTCCTGTACCGGCCTCCGTGGCGTGAGTGGTAGCATCTCGGCCTTTCATCCGTAGGTCCCGGGTTTGAATCCCAGTTAGGCGTGGCATTTTTACACGCTACAAAAATTGTCATTCATCTCATCCTAATGGTAGTCCCAGGTTAAAAAAAACACTTTCTTGTGCTTGTAAACAGCTTTATACCCCTTGACAGAATTTTTGGTCAAGTAGAAAAAACAGTGAAGAAAGTTTTTAACATTTACACTGAACGGAACTAACATGTATTTATAAAGATTTCGGAACAGTCAAATTTTTGGGTAATGATTGAGAACTAAAAAATCATGCCTTTACAGAAACCTTGATGGGATTCAAAGTGATAAATAATTCACTTAAAAAATTAAAAAAACAGAGTTTTAAGATTATTCCAAATTTGTATTACAAATTCGATGATGATTCTAGTCATAATACTCTTCTAAAAAAAAGGATATTCTAATAAAAACTGTTGAGATTTTATTATACCTGGTGTTCCATTAGCTGATGGAATTTTACAAGCAAAGAAAACTGAATGTAGAGGATCTCTTTAATGTCCTTTTTGATCAAACTGGAGAAACTACAGATACTTTGAAGGTAACCACTGGTGTAATCCTTGATGGAACCACAATTCAAGAACCCGTCGTATCACACAGGAAGTGAAGTTTGTATGTTTGGAGGATGACATAGTAATAAATATTTAAAAAAATAAAATCATCTGTGGTTAAGAAGTGTATTACTTTGATTTTTACTTTTCAGTAAATTCAAATTTTTACTTTTTTATTCTTGTTCTTTATTATTATATTATTTGAAGTTTTTGGGATTTTTTTTTCACAATATGAACAGAACTTTTAATTTTCTCTTTATCAATACTATTCTGTGTACAATTTTCATTTAAAATAAATTTACTTTGTTTTTAAGCAGTTGATTGATAAAAGAAAGTAAATAATAATATTGATTCATAAGACAAATATACAAATCTCAATAACAGCACAAACAAATCCAAACATATCCATTTTATTTAAGAAAATATTTAATTTAAAAATGTATTTGATTTAAACTGTGCATATGAGATTTATTATGTATTTATTTATAAGCCAGGATTGTTATGTAATAAGTAAATGCTATCACAGATTACTGACATTCAGTTTTTCTTGTCTCCTGAAAATTATGTTTGATGGACGTATTTGTTTTTGCTCAGATATTCTCAACCTATGCGTACATGTCCGATCACTGCTCAAATATTTAGTATAATTTAAAAAAAATGTGTGTTTGTTTTATTTCATTTCTTTGAAATTAAGAAACATAGACACTTGTAACTTGATGAAGTGTGATATTTCTGTTTATAGCATTATTGTAACTGTGATGTTGGGTACTCTGGTTGATGTATGGGTCACCTATACATGGAAGTATCTATATTTTTCTTCAAGGAGATCTTTTCATAATGTATTTCAGTTGCTTTCTTTCATAACTGTATTACACTTATATCATTTAGAGGTGTTACCAATGCTGCCTTCAAGGGAGTTGTGATAAATCTATTATTTTATCTACAATAAAGATTATTTATTTTGAAAAGTGTAATAAATGAAACTCCAGATTTTCTATTTCATATACATATATTTTTTAAACTGAGAGAAATGAAAATTTTAAATTTTAGTTAATTTGATTTAAAATGCTTAAAAGAAATCTTAAACAGTATTAGCTGATTAATTCATTTTTATATTTTTCAGTCAAAAAAACCTAAACATTATCCAGTAATGGTTTTTATTCATGGTGGAGGTTTTACTTGTGGTTCAAGTAACTTATATGGACCAGAATATATTTTAGATAAGGATGTCATTCTTGTTACTATCAATTACAGACTTGGAGCTCTTGGTAATATATGGTTATATAAACATGTAATTTGTTCATTCTATCATAAATTAGGAAGAGAACAAATATTCCAACTTAGGTTAGTAGATTAGTGTCACAGTTTTAATTTAGTCGTAAACAGTGGCGGCTCGCGAATAGGCACTGAGGAACTGCAGCACTCCCTATTTCCACTTGATATTATCGATAACATTTAATATAATAAGACCTTTTTTCTTTAATTATTTTTTATACTTCTATGATATATAATTCTTAAGCTTAATGTCAGTAGCCATCCCCCAGTTTATGAAAAAGATACAAAAATCTTTGTATGGAGCTGTGCGTTTCACAGTTCCAGTAGTGTGGTGTTTGGCTGTTGTGCGCAAGCGCACATAGGAAGATGCACGCAAGGCTGCGAGGGAGAGAGAGAGAGAGCACTGTCGTTCCCACAGTTCTGACCCTGGCGTGCTGGTAGAAGGTAGTTTTTTATTTACTCTGCGTGTGTATGGAACATTCCTTGTTCGTTCCCTTTCCTAGTTTAGTTAGTGGAAGGAATATGAAAGCAGTTTAGTTGCTTTTTCAGTAGCCATCATCAGAAGATAGCGGAAAGCAAGTGCTCTTTGATTACCAAATCTGTCCAAAACACACTGGAAGGGCGAAAGAGAAGGTAATTGGTACAAACTAATTATGTGTCTGTTTCTGTGCACATAGAAATTCAAATTATTATCCTGCTTCCAGCTCTTTTGATTCATTTTTTTCGGTTCTTTTATTTTAAAGAAAACTTTAATCATGGCCTTGAAAAGGCCCGGAAAAAATTTTCTGGAGCAGAACCCCCACTAATTTTAGCTACAAGCTGCCACTGGTCATAAATATCAATTGAATCTCATTAAATTGTTAAGTGTTTGTAAAAAGAAGAATTACAGAAACAACTTAATGCTAATCAGCAGTAAAATATATAATTTTCATTATTTAGTAATAATTAATTTATGTTATTCTGTAAAAATAAACTGCCAAGATAGGTCTAATTTGCACGTTATGTTTAGATTTTATACAAACTTATTACTTAATATGTTACTTAGTTTATAGGTTTTGCTTATTTTAACTTATGCTCATTATCTTGATTTGGTCATTTTACTTTTCAATACAGGATGACGAAAGTAAAAGTAATTATTTTTTTAGAAAACATTAGGAATGAATTTACTTTAATTATACTTTAAAATTTACACAATAGAAATCTTATCAATATCTACTTTTCCATTTGGTATTTTCAAATATACCATCCCTTGTTGAATGACAATAGGTTTTGTCAATTTACATAAAAAAATAAAATATCTTGAAACCTGAGAAACTGTCTTGCTTTTGATACAACTTTTCAAACTATTTAAATTATTACATACTAAAAACAAAATATAATATTCTAATTGGATACTCTATTTGGTTATAATACAGAATGAGTTATGGGAACCTGATTTAAAAAATGAAATAAAAAATTTAATTTATCTAAGTATGTTTTAATATGTACTCATAATTTCAACAAATATAAATGCCATTTACTGAAATTAATTTCATTTTTTTAATAACATATCAAACTAATGACCTCCGTCTTTCACTGTAATCTATACTGCAGAGTTTGCATCTCTGGTGCACAATATTCTTTGGAACTGTTGTGATTTCTTACTGTGCAGAGTCTTTGAGTTCATTAAAGTTATTAGATTTACTGATGAAGATTCTAAACAACCTTCAGAGGAAATATTCAAATACTTGCAGGATCGAAGAATGTACCTGCCATTCAATATCTTCTCCTTTAGAAATCACATGGCCTGAAAACACCTCTTCAAATACCACCATGGATGCTCTGGCAGTGAAGGCTGTTGATCTATTCTACTTGACTTACACCATATTTAAGTCAATCCCATGACAAATCAGTTCAACAGCAAGGGAATCTTGTAACATCATTGTGAATTGGTCAAAACTGACTATCACCTCTTGCCCTTCCTGTCTGAAGGAATAAGGGTCTATGATTCCAAAAATTACCAGAGCACACCAAACAGTTACATGACAACTGTGAAGAGGATGCATGTGAAGCTGCTTAGGATTCTTATCAGACCAGTAACGAAAATTTTGTTTGTTCAATGTGCCCGATAAGTGAAAATATACTTCATCACTCATTAGAAGGGCCATTTCATTGTTAAACAAGTTAATAAAATTTGCACAAAATTTATACATATGAAAGTTCAAACCCTTGTGCAGAATTCTTCTGACACTGGTGTGGTTTAAATGAAGGGCGCAGCGTGCTTTCTAGTTGACTGCTGAGAACTCCTCATCACTGCCTGCCTGACTCTGTCAATGCTTGGAGGAAAGTTTTCATGGAGTGCATAGAACCAGGTGATGACTTGTCTTTCATTACAGAAGCAATAATTGATAAATTTGTTATCCACAACTTTATTGTACTGTGGCTACAAATGGTACCACGACATGGAGTATTGAAATTTCTACAGATTAATTGCTATGTATCATAATTGAATCACTACATCTAAAATCCGTTCCCACTATGAATGCATGTTGTACAGTAGTCCACCGCTCCATTGTCACTGAACTAGCATCTGGTAGCCAAGGTCTCATTCATTTCAAATCCCGCTTACATGCCAGGGTCACCAACTTATTTTGCTTTAAAAATTGTCTAATTCCTGTGACTCATTCTGTTCTTGAGGTCCTTTGTTCTCACAATGTATTTTTTCAGACTTTCAGCGCATGTTTTTTAGATGGAAAGTTGTTTTGAAGAAGAAACTTTGTGGGTTCTGAGATATGGTTGATTTTATGGAACATAATTTTAAGAATTGATAAATTTTGTGTTACATTTCCATATGTTAAAATCCCTCTATCAAAGCATAATTTTATAAAGCCATTATGCTATTTGTTTAATTCTGTATTCATATTTTATAATGATGATCATTTTTTTAAAAATAATATTTAAAAAAATTTCCTTAGCCTAGAAGGAAACAATGAAAACGACAATCAGTAGAAAATTGATTATGGTGGTAATAATATTAATACATAAATTGATTTGTAAAGTTAAAAACCAATAAAATGTAAATATTAAAAAATTGTTTAAAATCAGCTATTAGGTAATATTGTGTTTTACATTAATGTCCAACAGGATAAATGAAAAATAAAAACATTTTTCTTAACACATACCATACATTATTAAGAAAAATGTTTTTAAGTTAATAACATTAGTATTAACTAGTGTCACATGAGTACTTAGTATTTAATTTAAGTGTAACATAACCATCTCATTATTTCATACTGGTCTGTTTTTTTTTTGTGTGCAATAAAGTGGCAGTTTTTTATATATCTCAGCAAATATCAAATAATAAAGATACCTAAATTTATTTAAATGAATACAAAGAAATTGACTCAATTTAGTTCAATAAAAACCATGAATTCACTTAAACAAAAGTAAGGAATGCACAAATACTCAAAAATAAGGATCACACAAATAACTTAAAACAATTTTTGAACAAACAAGGATCATTATTAGATTTTATTGCAACTTAAAGAAAATAAGACAAAAAAATAAATCATATTTATACAAAGTTTATTTTTAATTTAATAAATTCATTGAAAAGAAATTTTCTGATAAATTGTGTACTATCTTTTATGCTCACATCTCTGTATAAAGTAACCTGAAACATAATAAAAATTCTGTACTGTCAGTAAGTCTAATCTAATTTTTTTTTTCTAAAATGTAATTAATAAAAAAATAAATTATTAATCTACACTTTTAAAAAGAGAAATCAATACTTTAAGTGCTAATAATCTAATGGGACATCCATTTCCCAGTCATAACCAGGATTTTTGTAGGTATGTATTTTGTATCTCACATTCCAAAACAAATTCCTTAAAAATTACAGGATTTGCCAGCACTGAAGATATTAATTTACCAGGGAATTATGGACTGAAAGATCAAGTCTTAGCATTAAAATGGGTTCAAGAAAACATAGCATCATATGGTGGTAATCCTGACAGTGTAACAATATTCGGACAGAGTGCAGGAGGAGCTAGTGTACATTACCATATGATATCACCTCTTAGTAAAGGTAAAATTCAGCTTAATTTATCATTCACAAGAGAGTTTATTTATTCACTTTTTTGTTTTTGTCCATAAGAGTAGTGATGAGATTATTTAAAACTACAAACATCTTAAATGAAAAATTGTAGCACATTTAATAAATGTAATTTATTCAAAACTTTGTCACAGTAGTTTCAATTACTCTTTGACCATCTTTAGTGCACCGCTGCTGTTCTTACTTTGGCATTAACTGATGTTTTGGCTGGCAATGCTTATTTTTTTTTTTGGCAGACATGTATTTAGAATATAGTCAAAAAATGAGTTGAATTTGTTCATTTAGTGCATTGCTATTGTTTTTATATATTTCACAATGTTTGTGTTTATTAAGAGTGGTTCTTTTTATTACATGTGTAGTTCAATTTTTGGTGGATTTTTATTTGTATCCATGAGATGGTTGGCAAATGTTGCACTTTGTTGTTATGGAGGCTTTCAACTATTCATTGTATCTTGTTAAAGCTGCTTCCCATTTTACTATGCAGAACATTGTGTAACGATACATAAATTCATTTTGTATATTACAGAAGCATTATGTTTGTTTAATTGTTGTGTTCTGTGTGTAACAAATAAGTTTTGTTTTTTTTTATACTCTAAAGGCCATACTATAAAAAAAAGTTTTTAAAACAAGATTTAAAAAAATAATCCATTTTCTTTGGGTAATCATATCTTAGCATTAAAACTGGTTCAGCCAAATACATCATTATATGCTATATTCTCAGTAATCTAACCACTTATTTAATTTTTATAAATCACTTTATAATCTGTAAATGTTAAAGGGATTTTTAACGGTTTATTTGTTATGTGTTGATTGTTAATCTTTATAATCAATGCCATAATTTATCATAAAATTAAAAAATTCTGCAGTGTTACACTTGGTTGGATAATAATTCTTATATGTAACTTGTTATATTATATAACAAAATATTATCATTTGCTGATAACATTTTATGACTTCTGTTTCATGAGCAGGATTGGAGGACTAAGATTCAAATACATTTAAAGTGCTAATAATTTACAAAATTACAATGGAAAGTATTAATTTACAAAATAATAATAATATATAAAATTATATAATAATTATACAAAATCAAATATACAGCTTAAAACAATGACATTCTCGTAGGTCAGTGTTTACCTGACTCATTCCCCAATTGTGATTTGAATAGTCTAATCAGGTTTGTTTGAATGATAGAATGAAACATGCACATATCTCATTTTTAAACAAATTAAAGAGATTAGTTAATATTATAGAATTGAGAATTATAAAAATTGTATATCCCTGTTTAGAAGCAGTTAACACATTTCATCTTTACTAAACTTTTCGGCGTGTTGAAACATTTATGCTTGTCTAAGCATAGTCTCATAAATGTGTTATATCTATTAATAATAAAAATTTGTTGATATTGTCCTGAAGTTTTACATGCAAATAGAACATACGGCAAAAGATGAATCAAATGAAAACAATTCTGACAGCAGAAACAGAATTGATATAAGAAATGTCATTCTTGACCATGAACTTATTTTAGAATGTAGACTTAAAGAAAGTAAAGCCACTTTATTGAAATCTGAAGCTCTGGAAAAGGCTTTTAAATATAAAGAATGAAGTGAAAAAAACCTTAAAAAAAAAATGATTTTTAATATAGAGAAAGAAGAGTTATTTACAATTTGTACAGGATCAGGAAGACAAGCTCGAATTTAGAAAGAAATGATAAAGGGTTAGTCTGTCCCCATTTCTGTTTAATAGTACATAGAGTAAGCAGTACAGAAAAATTACTACTATCTGAGAAGAGAAAATAAAGTTGTAAAGATTCTCTTATGACATTGCTCTTTTGGCAAAAACCAAAAATGAATTAAAGAAATATTAAACGGCTTGGATTTATTCCCAGGAAAGAAGTTCAGTTTAAAAGTGAATAAGACAAACACAAAAAAATGACTGAAAGGAGGAAAATGTGAAATTAAATATTAAAGTAGGGGAAGACAATATACCGGAATTAGCAAATTTTCTTAATTATGTAGTAAAGTTAAAAAAAAGATAGATTAAGTGAGGCAGATATCAAAAGTAGACTGGTCTAAGCAAGGAGAGTTTTCATGGAAAAGTAAATAATAAAAAAAAGTTAAATAATCATGCTGATATCAAATAAAAATTTAAGGATTAGAAATAATCTCTTGAAAACATTTATGTGGAGGTCCTGCTTTATTCTAGTGAAACATGTAGAAAAGAATGAAAAACAGGGAGAAAAAAGAGAGACCTTTGAAATGTGCTGTTACAGGAGGTTGCTGAACATTTTATTTGTTGGTAAAATTCAAAATGAAAAGTTGAATGGTGGAATTACCACAGAACCAAAAGGAAAAGAAGAATATCATCTAACCATTCAATTGAGAAAAGATTAAGGAAAAAAGGATAAATTTTAGTGAAATGTCTTTTACTCTTTTCTATTTATCACCTTATGTTAGACTCTTTGCTTGTGTTTCTTTGAAATGGTATCAACTTTTACATCTTGTTAACAGTCTTAACATGTGAAAAACTGTTATCAACTTTTTTTCAATTTATGATGTATAAGCCTGTCACATAATTAATCTAGAAAATAAAGGGAGTTGCCTCTAATGACATTCCAATCCACTTGAAACTGGCTCTTCCATATGTTTTTCATACATGCCTGCCATTTTTTAAACCGTCCTATCCATAAAATTCAAGACTGGATTAGAAAGAAATCTTGGCTCACTTGGGTCTCACCCTAAAACTGGTATACAAAACTTTGTAAGTTACGATAAAAATTATCTCAGGATCGATAGCTACATCTGAAATATTCACAAATTTGATGTCAAGCAAGTTCTATTTATGAATATGTATGTTATTATAGCAAAAAAATGGTTATTTTTAATTTTATAGGTCTTTTCCACCGTGGAATATTAATGAGTGGGTCATCACACTGCCCGTGGGCTTTGGCACCACCTGGAACTAATAAAAAAAGAACACAGGAGCTAGCTGCATTTCTTGGATGTCCAACTGAGCAATCTAACCTCTTAGTTGATTGTCTGCGTACAGCTTCAGCTTACTTGATGGCAGATTTGCTGACTGAATACAGAGTAATTCATTAAATTTAATTCAACTATTTATTTTTGTAGCTTCTAAAAAATTTAAAACCCTATAAAACTTTTCTTACATTGTGACTTATTATACCAGGAGAATTATTATAAGCATCTAGTAAAATTACATTTCATATTTTTTGTACTTGAGAAAATCTCATACTAGTCTAAAATGATTGAAATAGCCTTATATTTTTGAATAAAATTATCTTGTATATTTTATTCTAACATAGTAGATAAGACAATCCCACAGAAGTTTATCATTTAGAAATTAATACACTACATTTGGTGTAAGAACTATCTAATGTGATTGCTCTGTAGTAATGAGTAATACCTCATGCTGTACCGTTGTGATAATGTATAAAAGTTCATGTTAACAGCATAAAAGTTATAAGCATTATAAGCTGAGTTGAGTTTAAGTGTTCTGTTTTTAATAATATTTATTTTCTGTATATGTTTTAAAATACTTTTTTATTTATTGTTTACTGATAATAAACGGTAATAAAATCAAAATAGTAACCCAATTTAAAAACCTTGGAGAAATAATAACAAACAACCTAAACAAAAAACCTCCATCCAAATAAGAAGAAACAAACTAGCTAAATTTCAAAAATTAACCTTGTACACTTACAATAAAAAATGCCTATCAATAAGCACAGAAATAAGACACTACAACACAGTTTTATAACCAGAAGCCACTTATGCTGCAGAAACACTCTTCTACCTGAACGAAAAATCAAAGACAGGCAGACGCAAGAAAATCGAAAGAAGAATTGGAAGAACCTTCATCAATAAAAAGTATCAGAAAGACAGGCAGTGGTAGATTGCAGCAGCTTTATTTATGATTAATTTGTAATGATTTCTAAGTTTCTTATATAGATTAAAAACATTATTATTAGTACATTGATTTAAATCCATTAGTTACTAAGAAAGAATTCAATCAATATATTTCCTAATCTCTAACAATTATATTAATTATTTAGATATTAATTCCTTAATGTCTAACTATAATTTCAGGGACAAGTTCCCTGAATAAGTTTCAGGAATAAGTTGTAATTATGCTATTTCATTATTGCAAATGGTAGTAATGAAATTAAATTGAAGTGAGAAAAACAAAATAGAAAATGTAAACATTTTTTAGCAGTAAACTACGATACAGCAACTTATTCTCTTTAACACACTTTTGTTACAGATATATTTTAGTTTACATATTACTAGAAAACATTAAAAAATCTTTTACTGAATTCTACGTTGATGTTTTTATATGATTGTGTCACAAAACCATATAATTTAAAGTTAATTAAGTCTTTCAAGCATTGTAAATTTTTATCTATTAAATAATCTCTTAATTTAATCTTAAATATTTTTTACTGCATTGTTTAATGAAAAGGAGAAGCTTATTGAAATCAATACACCCTCTTATAAAGATGTTAGAATCAGTTTTAGGTTGTTCAAATATAAACTATTTTTATTTCTTGAGTTTTGCGCATACACACCTGAGTTTGTTTTCTGAACCTGATACAGATATTCTTAATAACATTAGAGTAATTTAAAAAAAATGAAAGGGTGTAATGTAAGCATGTTATATTGTTTTCTGGAAGATTATTTTAGATGACATTGCTGTGGCATTCAAGTATTTAATGATATCATTAATAAAACATTTGATTTTTGTTAAAGGATCTACTAATTGCTTTAGTTGAATTAAAAATAGTTTTACATCTTTTTTTTTTGTTTGGTTTATTCTAGTTTTTATAAGTTCAGGGGGACTGAAACATATCATGTTTTGTTTGTTTTTATAAATTTTATGTATTGAGTTCATATATGAGTATATTAGGTCTTACATTTTATTAAAACACGGATAAATAAAACAATTTGCTTACTATATTTTGTCATCCTCTGAGGAATTGTCTGTGTCTTTCCCTTTTATCTGAAGGATTTTTGTTTTAAATTCTAATGTAGTTTGGGATTTTTTTGCTACAAGAATTCCAAAATATTTTTCCAACTATTATCAAGCTTATGAGGTAAATTTAATCATAAAAAAGCAGGCAACAAAGAGTTACACGTTCTTGGCATTGGTTATTTATTCGTATATAGTGGAAAGATATAATAGATAAAAAAATTTAATAATTAAAAAAAAAATATAATTTTTTAATTTGATCAGAGGCTCTCCATCCCCAATATTGCTCCTAAAGTATTTTGGGCCACTTGCGCTATTACTATGATTAGGAAGACGTAAAAAAAGTTTGGTTAAAAAATATGCAATAAATAAAAGATAAATTTTTGAATTTTTTTGGAGTTTCTGGGTCACAAAACATCGAGAAATGTAAAAAAATCCATAACCCAATTTTTGACTGATTTCCATAATTTCCTTCTAGCAGCATAGCTCTAGGTCATTGATTATCGACCGTTTTAGCTCCTTGACTCTCAAAAGTAAAAAAATATATATAAAATAAATATTTTATAAAAAATATAAAATACCCCCAACCCAATGAAACCTAGTTAAAACTATTTACTGCGTTGATAGCGACATCTATAAGTTGCATATATAAAGGTACAAACATGAGCATTTTACAGGTTGCAACAAGATGTGTACATGTTCCTTGTAAATTTGGTCTGCTTGCATAATATTTGCTGTGAGAGGGTCATGTTCGAATATACATACGATTCGCTACGTTTGAACACGTCGTGCTCTCAGCAGTATAAAATTGGAGTAACAGATTGTAGCATATCAGTGTAATTTTGAATGCAAAGCGTGCGTCAGGTGCTTTTATATAAGTTTTTAATAAAAGCGTATTTTCATTGAAAATAATCATAATTGAGGTTTTGGTTTTTTAGTGTGCCCGACAAACGTTGTAATTGATCTTTTGTTCCTAATTAGATTCTTATGCAAAATGGATAATTTGTGAAAAAAACGAGTGAGCCATCTACATCCAATGAAATGACTGGTAAAAAGATTATACAATAACAGTTATTTAAATTATGGTTTTACTTAATTGGATGGAAAGCCACAGTGCGTTGTTTGCTTTCAAGTCCTGTCCGATGAAAGCATGAAGCCATCAAAATTAATTCGACACTTGGAAATTAAACAACCGGATCATAAAAGCAAACCCTTGGAATTTTTAAAAAGAAAATTATCTACTTTGAGAAATCAACAAGCTTCTATTTGTTGTCAACCCATACGTGTTAAAAGTACACTTGAAAATCTTATCTCGTAGCAATAATAGTAGTTAAGATATTCAAATCCCATACAATAGCAGTAAACCTCATACAGTATTGCCTGCTACAATTTATAGGCGTTTAAATAGGCGTGGAAGAAGCACAAAAATTACAATTTCTAACGACACAATATCACGGCGAATCGATGACGTGGCTGCCGATGTTCGCGATCAGATAATTCAGCTAGTGAGTTCAAATGGATTTTTTAGTATTCAATTTGATAAATCAACAGATATGAAAAACATTTCTCAGTCTTTATGTTTTGTGAGATGTAAATGCGATAGAGACAGATCAATAAAAGAAAGTATGTTGTTTTACAAATCAGTAATACCTTGTCATGCAGCAGGACAATGTATTTTTTATATTTTTATGTAACTACTAATAATTATTTCATAGATTGGACAAATGTATTGCAGTATGTAGTGGTGATGCAAAGGCGATAACAGGAAAAACTGTGGATTTCTGAAAAAAATTAAAAGATCGTCTTATACCAAGAGTGGAATGGACGCACTATTTCCTTCACAGACGTGCTTGTGCCACAAAAAATATGTCGGAAAATCTAAAACAAATTCTTTGTAAAGTCGTAAAAATAGCTAATCTTTTTAAAAGTCAACCATTATAGAATAGGCTGTTTACTAAACTATGCGATTAAATGGGCGAAAAGAAAAAATCCATCTTTTCCATTCAGAAGTCAGATGGTTATCTCGGGGGAAGTGTTAACTCGATTATTGGAATTGCAAGATGAATTAATAATATTTTTCCAGGATAAACAAACGCTATTCTCAATATAATAATGAGTATTTGTTACTGTTGGCTTACTTAGCTGATTATTTTAGCATTTAAATATCTTCAATGTGAATTTACAAGGACATGATAAAAACATTTTATTAATGATTAACAAAGTTCATGCTTTTTCATTAAGAAGCTTGCTTGTCGTCTAGATTATTCGCCTTCTAAACAAAAATTTTGATGTTTCCACTTCCGATTACATTGAGAAAAATTTGAGTGAAGAAGACACTATCATTCACCCCAGTTTGGATAACATGAATATGCATTTGTGTGAGCTAAAAATTCAGTGGGCTGAATAGTTCCCGCAAGATTAACATGATTTCTCGAAGAGATGGGTACTCAATTTATTTTATGAAAACGTTGTTGCAGTTGCTAAGTTACCAGTTGAAATTTAGGACAAGTTCATCGAAATATCTGCCGATAAAACGTTACAACTACAATTCACATCTTAAGATTTAAGTAGGGTTTGACTTGCTTGTCGAACTGAATATCGAAATTTACACAAACATTGAAAATATTAATCCCTATCGCCACTGCTTACCTCTGTGAAAAGGGTTTTTTGTCTATGATTGCACTAAAAACTAAATATAGGAATCGTCTTTTTTCAGGAAAACAATTTGTTTTTGTATTTCTAACATAACGAAACGTTTAAATTAAAAAAAAACAACAAAACAAACGCAACTATCTCCTTAATTAATTTTTATTTTACATGTTTACTTATAAATGCCAGAAAAATTGTGATAATATGACATTTTTTCTCATAAAATGATTTCATTATTGTTTACGTGTAAAGTTGGAGGTTAATTTCGCGATCCCCAGGTTCAGAAACACTGTTCTAGAGCAGTAATGCCAAGGAAGTAAAAATATAAACATAATGTACATACTATTTGACATATGAGTGTATTGTTTTGTGTATTTATTAAAATAAGGTTTTCTTTTATTATATAGCGTTGGGGTATTGATCCGCCAATTCCTTTTGCTCCAGTTATTGAACCGGTTGGAGTTAAAAATGCTTTCTTAACTAGTGAGCCTCATAATGAAAAAACAACTATACCAGTGATGACTGGATTCACTTCAGAAGATGGAGCCTTTAGAGTATCGTGTAAGTAAGACATGGATTTATTATTTCATAAATGAGTCTTTTGCATATATAATTATTTCATAGAGTGCGACTGCTAATATTTATAATCTCTCTTACTAGTACTTACTTAGTCGTCCCTCTTTGTACCCGTTACGGAGTCGAGGTTACAACATTCACCCATGTTCTGCTATCTTGAACTTTCCTTCCAAATACACGCCAGTCAATTCCTCTCTCGTTCACCAACCTGCTATTTCCACCTCCTCATGTTGGCCTTCCCTTCCTCTCAATGTTCCCGTGGTTCTGCAGACCGTAGTGCGTGACTATTTATCTAATCGTACGGCTCTGTTTAGAGATGAGCACCTGGCTGTGGAAAAGTCCGTCACCAGAGGAAACCCGCAGGGTTCCGTTCTCGGTCCCCTGCTGTGGAACCTGGTAAGTGATGAATTTGTGGGACTGACATTCCCAGAAGAGGTCACGGCCCAGTCTTTCGCTGATGACTGTTTCCTGTTAGTTCGTGGTAATTTACGACCGCAGCTAGAAGACCGGGCGCAGGCGGCTTTGTAGACCGCGGAGGGCTGGATGGACATGAAAATTTAAAGATTTCTGTGCCCAAGACGAAGTATAATGCTTCTCAAGGGTGCAGACAAATTGTTATACAGTCGCAACCCCCACGTTAAGTATAAAAGCAGTGTGATCAGCCGAGCTAAAGTTCATATGTACTTAGGTGTTTTGTTTGATGAGAAGTTGCTGTTTAGCAATCAGATTAGGCAAGTAGCGGCGGAAGCCGTCGCTGTGATGCACAAGCTTAGGAGGATTGTTCGGAAGGAATTCGGGCTGTCGGGCCGTCATTTGTACGTGGTGTACCGAGGTGTCTTCGAAAGTATGGCCTCTTATGCTGCGTCCGTTTGAGCGCATAGGTTGGACAGAAATAGAGCACTTATTCAGAATTTAAGAAGTGCCCAGCCCAGATCCTTAATAGTATGTACTGGTGTTTTTAAAACAACCTCCTACAAGGGTACTATTGTATTGGGAAAGGCTCTCCCAATCGATTTAGTGTTGAAAGTTTAGGCGGCCATGTGGAAGTTGCGAAGAGGCAGGGAGGCCGAGGTATTTGGGATGCGTTTTCGAGCCGGACCTGTGTCGGGGTGGAACGGTGATCACAATGCTCCGGTTCTAAATTTCATTCAGTTGTCTATCTCCCGCCTGCGAAGGAGGCTTTACAGCCTTGCGATGGATGCATGGCAGCAAGAATGGCACACACGACTAAGGGAAGATCCTTGTATAGATTTATACAGGACTTGAGGGGATGGTATGCCTCTCCTTCGTTTTTAAGGGCAACGGATGCCATGTGCTCTCCAACCACGCAAAGTTGAACAATATTTGTTTCGGTTCCGCATGGCCGCTGATGAGCTGTGCGTCTGCGGGCAGGCCCAGTCGAACGAACATATGATGTTCGACTGCTCAGCTCTTGGTGGGGGGGGGGGGGGGGGGGTTGAACTCGGGCCACCCTGGAACTTAAGAGATCAAGGGAAAAATTGGCCACTCATAAGTGGCGAGTCAATGTGGCGTGAGCCACATTGTCGGACCGTGTGGTATTCCTTGATGTCGTTACTTTGTTCAAATAGCATCAGTAGTTTATTTAAAGGAAAGACTCCTACCTCGCTGCTGTGGAAAGCTACCTGAGAGTTATGGCCATCAGCCAATTAACGCTCCAAGCGCTTTAATATTGATGGCAAGGTACTTGCTGGTATTCAGCGACCTAGGCATGGCAACAAATTGCTCTCTTGATGAAATAAATTTAATTTATTGATTGTCATATATATTTTAGTAGTTGACAAGGGTGTGTCTACCCAATTTTTAATATGTGACAAGTGAGCAGTAGGAGATGAAACAAGTGGTGTGTGGCATCATGCTTAGTTCGTCATACAATTAGGTTAGCTCCAGGAGTAAGTTAGGACACTGGTCGCTAAACTGATTCGAGGCTCAGTAGCCGTTTGTGGCACAGAAATTCGGTCTTATGTTCTAGGGCGACTGAATGGGGTGGTGGTGGGAGAAATGCATGAAAATCAATTTCCTTCCTCTTGACTTTGCATTCCCAAGCATTCTTCAGCAACCATCTCTGTGATGTGCACATCACATGTTCAAACGATCTCATTTGAGCCTTTCCCACTATTCATTTAAGGGGTTTGCTATCAAAAGCTGCTCATATATTTTGGTTCCATATATAATCCTATCTAGTCTTTCCTAACATTCTTCTCAGAAACCTCATTTCTGCACCTACTTCTTCTACTCTGATTCAGCATCCTTGTTTCGCCAGCACACATAAGTGTAGGAATATATGTTGACTTAAATATGGCTTTTTTAGTGTTTAAACTGATTTCTTTCATGTTGATTAATCCTCTGGATAGTGCAAAATGCAACATAACCCTCCCTTGCGCCAACATTCTAGAATGCATTTTCCCATCCATTTTACCATTACTACTAATAGCAGAACCCAGATTCTGAAGGGGACTTAATCTGCTCCAACTGACATCCATTTAGGTCAATATTTGTGTTTCTTTATTTTTAGAGATCAACAAGACTTTGGTTTTTTCCAATATTTATTTTCATGTTTATTTTTTCCAATTCCACAAACTTTACAGTCAACACAAGATTGTCTGCGTAAGCTAACTCTGTACACTGATTAAATTCTCCAATGTCCCATACAGAATTTCCTTTCTCTGTGCATGCAATCCTTTAGGATGCTATTTAATATAATATTAAGTAGGTAAGGTGACAATATTTCACCTTGTCTGACATCAAGGTATGTTAAAAAAACATGGTGATTCTGCATTTCCCACCCTAACTTAATTACAACCCTTGTAATAAAAATTTTTTATTGCATCAATCAGATGTTTGGGAACCTTCTGTTCTCCAGTTCAAACCACAACACCTTCCATGGGACTCGCTCAAACATCTTTACCAAATCTATAAAACACAAAACAACTTCCTTATTAAATTCCAAGTGTTTTTCTATTATTTGTCTGAGCACAAAAAATCACATCCTGAAAATTTCTTCCAGTTCTGAAGCCACAGTATGGTTCTTCAAATTGATTTTCAATTTACATCTGAAATTTTGCATGAAGTATTCTTGAATAAAATTTTCCTGTTATGCTTAACAAAGATATACCCCTAAGGTTCTTGCAATCCCTATTGTCTCCCTTCTTAAAAATAGGTATTATTATGGAGGTTTCTCAGCCTTCAGAAAGTCTTTTGTGAGTCTTTATGCTAACTTCAAAACTTTTATCAACAACCTTTCTTCCTGAGAACCCATATATTTGATCATTTTGGGAATAGTTTTTCAAGTCCTGACAACTTTCCAGCTCTGAGCTTTCTTAGCGCTACCCTAAGCTCCTCCTCCCTAATAAATATCAACCTCTGTAAAAACAAAATCTGTAAAACCTTTCTCTCTGATCTCCCCTGCATCTCCTCACCAACCACTTCTCCATTTCCCAGCAGCTCCCCAAAATACTTACTCCATCTACCCATGATCTTCCTCTCAAGGGTCAGCAATCAACATTTCTTATCTTTGACAAACTTTAAGAGACACTGTTTGGGCTTTCTAATATTGTTCAAGATTTTATAAAATAATTTCTAATTTTCTTCATAGTTTTCCTCCATGCACCTTCCAAAATTGTCCCAGGCCACTTGCTCATGCTTCACAATCTTTGCTGCTCCTCTTGCTGTAGCTCTGTCGTTTATAACCTTCCCAGTCTTCCTGACGTTTGGCAACCAAATATCTCCACCCCAGCTGCTTCTTCTTTTTGACTTCTCTTCACCTCAACTGTCCACCAGGCAGTTCTTTTTTGAAAGCACCCAACTTGCAATCTTTCACAAGTTTTTTCAGCAAAAGCAATAAGTGTGTTCTTAAATCCTCTCCAGCACTCTTCCAAATGCTCAGTTCTCATCAACTGTGGGTTCTCCATTACCTTATTGGTAACTACTGCTTCACATTCGAACATTCTCTAGTTTCAATTTATAAGCCTTTATTTTGTATCTAATATCTCCTTGGTTCCCTTCCTTTTGTTTTTCCTACCTCCCATCCTACCAGCTCCGCTCCCTGCAACTATAACAGTCATTACAACAGCCAACAGATGAAGGTCATTATCTATTTCAGGGTCTCTCATTATCCTATCATCCCTGAGTCTGTTAAACATTTCTGGGAATGATAATGTAGTCAACAATCGATCTTTCCCCACAAGAAGGCATCACTCTTGTGTAACAATGTATATCTTTATTGGGGAATTTGGTATTTGTAATTGCAAAGCTGTTGCTCAAACACAGATTTAGCAATCTTTCCTCACTATTATTTAAAATTTATTCTCTGTATTTATCCAAAACTTGCATTCCTGAAATCGGATTACTCCTCATCCTAGCATTAAGACTGACTATCAGAAATACCTCTCCAACAGCCTCATCAAAAGCAAGTTGCAACTGATCATAACATTCATCCTTAACTTGAACTGATTCATCATCACAACGTGCATACCCCATCATAACAGTCAACAAATTAACCTCTTCTGTTATATTCACATACATAATCCTATCATTCACAAAGTTCAACCCTTTATATACTCTTTCACATCCCCATGTACCACCATCTACACTCCACTCCTAGCTCTCTCTTGTGTGGTCATTCCACTGAACATCAAAAGGTAATTGTCATGTAAATCAATGCAGTCTTGTTTTTTTTTTAGTCTCAGTTATAGTGAGGTACTTTACTCTTTGTCAACTTTAATCCTCTTATTAATTCAACCTCTTTCCCCACCCAAACCCCTGACATTCTATGTTCCATAAATCTAAGTTTAGTTTCTGAACTTCTCCAGTTATTAGTCCTTTTATTTCAGTCCAGCTCTTTTATTCTTCCACTTTTAGTATAGTATGTTCAGATTCTTGGGGAACTTGCCCAAGGCATCCTACTCATGATGGGGCTGCCATCTATGTATCCAGGTGCACATGTAAGGAGCTTCTTTAGCAAACCTAGCAAATGCTTTAGCTTACCTATCTTTTGATGTGATCTGACGTTATTCTTCTCTTTATTTATTTAGAAGGAAGTAAATAAATAAGTTGATATGATTAACAAACAGATTACTAAGCAATTTATGTAAATAAAATCTATGTTGCAGTATTTGCCTCTTCACCAATTGGAATGGATAAGACATTAGAAATACTAAATTATAACTTTAATGATGTCTCTAAAGTATCAGTTACAATTTATGAAGATGAGAAAGTAAATCAAAATGAAATCTCAAATGAGATTAGAAAATTCTACTTTGGAGAAAAGAAAATTGATAAAAATTCGATTTCAGAGGTGATAAAAGTAAGTAATTTTTAACTTATTACTTGTTCATAAAGAATAGTTGCATTTATAAAGCTGGCTTTACTCAATAAACCGCTTGTTAATAAGTCTTCTTCCCCTATTAAAAAAACAAAAAAAAAACAGCTAAAAAAATGAGCAAAGATGTAAGGAGCTCAATTGAACATGATGTATGAATTACACCCAATTAGAAAGGGTAGTTAGGCATATAAGTACTAAAGGTTATTTTGGAGTAACTTACTAGAAAAAATGACTGCAAAATAACAGTGGACAAAAACCAACTTGAGAGTCCTGAAGTTGATTCACAGGTAGCCCACTATCAGATATCAAGAACCTACAGGATGTTTAGGTTCTGGCATTCTTAATATGGAGAATCTAGCAGAATTAGAACTTCAGAACAGTACCAGTTGTGAGTAAAGGTGAGGAAATGGGTAATGTAAAAGGATGGTACATCATGGTAGTATTCTTCTATACTATCATGGTCAGGATCTGAGAAGACCATAAATTATTTAATTTTTTTCAAGTTTTGTCTGTAAAATTAGTGTAAATATTTTTTAACATTATATTTAAAATATTTTTTTTTTTGTAATTATAATTCAGAAAATATTAATATTTATTTTCATTTTATTAATTTTATGTTATCTTTTCTGAACTGAAAAAAGTAAAAAAAATTCCATTTTTAGCAAAACGATGAAAAAGAGTGTAAAAGCACATTGTATATTAAATATTTGTAACTATTACAGTACTTTTATAAATACTAACCACATGAATTATATTTTATGAATTTTTGTAATTTACTAATTTACTAAATATGTTCAGTTACACTTTGAACATCTTACATAATACTATTTAATTTCGAAAGAGGCTCCTAAAATAATATTTTTGGAAGGAAGATAAAGGACAATGTTTTCTTAAAACATCACTAATTTCAAATTTCTAAGTTCCAATATCCCTCTAGAAACATGAATTCCCATAAATACTTCATAGATAATACAGAAGGGGTAGGTAACTCAATAAAATCTAAGATGTAAAACAATTACTTGAAGAAAGAAATATTCTGATATGGCAAAGTTTTATTATGGTTTATTTTTTTAGGCCAATAAAAGGGTAAATATACAGATCTATAAAAAACTTTATCAGAGGTTTAAAGCTGTTTAATATCTCTTAACTTTGTATTACAGTAATGAATCACAAATAAAATGAAAGAGTATCTCTTACTGTTTTTCCATATAAATGTTGAATGTGAGCCCTTTTGTTACGTGACACACATCCAACCATTAGGAGAGTTCGTCCCATACTTTAACCAGCATATCTGAAATAATGGTAGGGTTAGCTGCTTCAACCATCTGCTTCAAATCAGTTAGATCAGTAGGTTAGATTCAGTAGTTAGATCAGTAGTGGGAGCAGATTCTTGATAAAACCCCAAAGGCAAAAATCATATGGGATCAAATGTGCAATATGCATATGGGATTAATTTGCAAATATGTAAACAAGCTCTCTGTCATTGGGTCCATACTGACCAATCCAGCAGTTGGATTAAACATCATTCAACCATCCCATACAGAATTATGGCAGTGAGGAGGTACAGCATCTTGTTACCAAATAAAATTCTTGGTCCATCTTCCAACTGAGAAAGAGCCATGTAGACACCATATCTAAATAAGTAACTCCTGTTATACTTGGGACTCTCTGCAAGTCCCTTCAACTCCATATAAGTTCCACAATCCATAATCTGATAGATGTACCTCAGCCCTTGGCCTACCTCTAGTGCTTTTCCCTTCCATAGTACCTTTTATCTTTTTTTTTATTAATCCATCATGCCTTAATAAATGGCCAACCCATTTGTCTCTTCTTTTTTAAAATATTTAAGTGACAAGGCTTCACCACATCAACCCTTCTTAACACCTCCTCAATGGACACTCTATCCACCCATCGGACTTTCATTAATCTGTGGTAGCACCACATTTCACTCCTTTCCTCTTTAACTGTCATTGTCCATGTTAAAATGCCCAACGCATTATGTGAGTTAAATTTTCCTTTAAGATGAAATATTGAGTCGTCACTAAACGCAATACGATCAAGAAAGTTGTCATCTTTGTGTTGCACAATTACAATTGGGAAGTTTCAGCACAAGGAGACAAACGGTAGATCTTCAGAGGCTGTAACAACTATACACAGTGTGGACGTATATGTAAGTGTATCCTTAAAACATTCCACACTCTCAACATCTGTGTTGTTAGTTCGTGGCTGGCCTTCCTAACAGATTTTTTAGGACTATTTTTTCTTGGAGGATCACAATTAAACTATTACAGATAGCATGTTGAACTGTTTTAGTATATAGAGTCTGGCAGCTGGAATCTGTTATTAACAGTGTAACTACAGATTCATATTTAGTAAACTGCAAAACATTTCCTATTCAGAATTTACTACCTTTGCTAGTAGCTCTGTCAAGAGGAAAGATAAGGAATCAATCTATGTGCATGAATGCAACTGTTTTTTTTATTTTTGATTCTAGTATAAAATCAACACTGTGCATATTCTTCAAGAGATATTATAACAAATTATAATCCTGATTCTTTTTTTATACACTTGTGTTATTTTATATAATGAAAAAATTAACTTTCTGGAATATTTTGACGATTTAAAAATAGCAATTAATAATTTGCTAGTTGTGATTTTTTCTACAGATCTAATGTGAATTTTTTTCATAGATGTATACAGATGCATGGTTTATGCAGTGTGCAACATCTGTTCTGAGGAATCATCAAGGTGATGCAAATTTTTATTACTTTGCACAGAGAGGTCCACATTCATCAACTTTCGGACTTAGCAATTCAACAGAATATTTTGGTAAACATTTTAATTAATTTTGTTACATACTATAAAAAATGTTACTTTTCATTTAGAATTAATTTTATTACTTAAATTAATGGGTATTAATGATTAATAAGTATTAGTGTTGGGATGAGGAGGTACAGTGGAAATGCTGGCAGTGGCAATGCAAAATAGTAATTTAAGGTAGGTACTTACTCACACTTCTTCCTTATCAAGTTAAAAAGACAAATTGGCTGTTATCTACTTGAAATATTTTGTTGTTAATAAGCATGAAAACAATAAAAACTTTATATCTTTTTAGTTAATTTCTTTAGGAATTGCATATTGCTATTGAAAACATACAACATTAATTTCATTTTGAACATGATTAATGGTTGTACATACATCACATCAACCCTTTTTCATCTAGCAGTGTATTTACTTCTTAATATCCATTTTTCACTGTCATAAACTGATTATTTGAAGGAAAATTTCAATATCTGCTTTTTATGCTAATATACAGAAGTAATAGGTTGTATTATAACAATAAACGTTGGTATACAACAGACATCAATAGTTGGGACTAGATCAGATTAAGAAAATGTAAAAAACTTCACTACTTTAAATGGTTAAAAAAGAAACTAAATTTAATTTTTTATTTAATTATTATTTTTTTAAAATATTTTATCTCATAAATAATCTAAATTACTTTTTACGTCCTTGTAAGAATTACCCTAAATAATTTTTAAATTACTTTTATGTAGGATAAAAAGAATAAAAAAAATTACAGAGAAAAGAGTGTAATTGTTTATTAGAAAAAGTTTGGAAGAGATGAACTTTGAAGAAATATTGATTTAAAGATTAGTTTTACATAATTGGTTACATTAATAAGATAATAAATTGTTTGTTTTATTTTGTAGTTTTTTTTATATTTATAAAAATTAATTTGTATGTAATCAATATTTATTTATTTAATGAATAATAATAATGTCCTATGTAGATAATCTCCACAACCAGAACATACCATCTACATTTGATGTCTAGGGCAGTATCAGCTGTATATAAGTACAATACATATAGCTGGCTGACAGAGCATTTTTTGAGCATTTTTCCTTAGAAATGTGATAATTTTTTTAACTTGAATTCCATCTTCAGGTAATTGTATGGACTGGATTTTTCAGCCACCTGCAGATCACATACATTTGAAAATAATTTAGGAGATGGACTTACACCACCTTTAGAGCTGGCAATGTGATGCCCGAGATTGATGTGATTGCAGGCTATAAGAGATTCTTCCATTTTCAAGAAGTCCCTTGCGATGACAAGTATGTAGTAAGGTGCCCATGTATGTTGGTGCATGGGAGTCCTGAAAGCTTCAGTGAGTAAGGGCTTGGAGTCAGCCCAGAGATTGTGCATTCTCTCTCTGCCAGGACATATGCCGGTTCCACTGGAGTACCGGTATGAACCTTGAGGATTGGTAGCCCTGGAGTCAAGGGGGTGTACTTTGGTGACTAGCCTTGCTACAGAAGGGGATAAACCTTACATACAGAATCTTGAACAACCAATTGCAGAGGATTCATGTTAAACACCCTCATCTAAAAACAGCCAATTTGCCAAAAGTGAAATAGAAAAGAAGTGAGGACTCAGTGAGAATTAGAAATGAACTCAGGAGGTAATGGCAGCTATTTGTAAGAAGTAGTACTCCTAGTCCCAGGTTTCTTGTGATTACAAGAGAGATTGTAACTTATCTAAAGTAAGCCCATTCTTGATTGCTTGCAAGATTACCAGGTGTGTTGGACCTGTTAAAGGTCCAACTTAGTTGAAGGTATTCATAAGATAGTTATGATAATTATAATTTATTTCATTTTAAATCTATGACTAATCTTAAATACTTAATTTTTATTATGAGAAAAAAAGATGATTAATTGAAAACAATAGTGGTTTTCATGTTTTTTCAGAATTTTCTTATTGTTATTGAATTCATAATAAATATATTTAATGAATAACAGTATGCAATTACAATAAAAAACTTGCTAAATTCTATTTGTATTATAGGTGTTAGCCATGGAGATGATCTGATGTATATTTTCCCATTAAAAAGTATGACTTCTAGCAGGAAGTATTTAACAACTGACGAAAGAAAAATACAACAAGAAATGGTGTCTCTGTGGACAAATTTTGCAATTCATGGGTATACAATAATTCAGCTTTTTATCAAAACAATACTACATTTATTTTATTGGAGTTCAAGCTATTTTCAAGCAGTTTTCTTTAACCAGGCATTTCTATCTTTTGTTATCTTCTATCTTTTGTTATCTTCTATCTTTTGTTATCTTTCATATGCTTATAAAATGTAAAAGTTACATTCTCATGTATTCCTGTACAAGGTGACTTCTTGTTTCACCTCAGCACTTACAATCCTCTTTTTTTGGATATGACTTACTAAAATTATTCCTCTGTAGTATGCATGTGGATTCATTGATGAGAATAGTGAGAAATGGATTGAAAATTTTTCCGCTCAATATTCTGTACTACTTTAGTAATCATAATAAAAATATTATTCAAAAATAATTTTTAAGCTAAGAAGAGTGCCATTAAGTATAAAGTATAAATAAAGAGATCAGTACCTTTGTAAAGTGTTTTAAAGACCTACATTTAATGACCAGTGACAATCAAGTGTAAACAAACAGATATTCTAAGAAATTTAGATAATCATAATTTATTATGGCACAAAAGAAATGGAGCAGATTTGTGACGCTCTGAAGAAAAACATTATTTGAATTTAAGCCTTTTTATCTATAGCTGAAGTTCATAGAAAATTGCTTATGTTAGAGATATGACTACATACAAATTTTATAAAAAGGCAAAAGTAGTTTTTAATTGAAAAATATTTTTCTTCTTTAAGGTTATTGCATATTATGAGCCACTGACTTTTAGATTATACAGAGATTGTTATTTCATAGAGGCTTTCAGAGCTAAAAATGCAGTCTTTCTTTCACTGGAGTAATCATTAATAGTATTTATTAAAGATGTTTATATTTAAAATGCTTAGGAATCCACTTTAGTATGTAGTTAAAGAATATAAATCTGACAAACTAAAAGAGGTTTCTAAACATTTTAAAGCAGATTGGATTAACAGAAATTTATTGAATTTAACTTACTAAATAGAAACTGAATAATTTGCTCTGAAAGCTCCTTGGAAAAACAATTTTCTTATTGTTTAAAAATCATTTCTTTATAAATCTTAATAATTTTTAGATTATTACATCTCATTGTGGTATTTATTGTTTTTATCCCTTGAAAAATTCATTAGATAAAAAAATCTTCTTATATCCTTTTGTTTTTTTTTTGGGCTCTAGTGTTTCATGTCTTCTGCTTTCTGTACACTATTTTTTCTTGTAAATTTATTTTCTATTTACAAAGTCACACACTAAAATGAAAATTAATGATCAATGAAAGATTACAATACATTACTTTTATTATTTTAGCATAAGTTCATGTACTTGTACAATACTGCCACATTTTATGTTTCAACCTCTCAACTATTTATCTGAGTGTCTATAAAATATTTGACTTTTTTTAAATTCCTACGTTCATTTCTGATCTTATCATTGATTTTGCTATCGGGAAAAATACAAATTTTTTGTGTTAACTGAAAAAAATATAAATATTTTGTGTAACTTACACAAAGACTACATATTAATAAAACACAATTACCTTATTTGTGCTCGGAATCAGTTGTATGCTATTTTTCTTTTAATCACTTATAGTAATGATTATTAATGATTGTAGCAATTTTAGGTGTTTAAAAAGTAGTCAAGGAATTTTTTTAACCTTAATTGAATAGCATTTGAATTACTCTTAATAGAATGGTACAATAAACGGTTATGCTACGCATAGTATTTCTGTTACTCTTCCTATAGTATGGTTTTTCAAAGTCCTAATATTTTTAATTAATTTAAAAAAAGTTTGATTCAAAGTTTTAACTATTGATTGCCAGAAAGTTTTGTGAAATTCATCAATATAAACTCCTGAGCAAACTTCCTGAGCAATACTCAACAATCCTAGAGTAAATTTAAAAGTTATGAAAATTTGAATTAGCTGTCAGATGAATTATGTGCGCATTATAAACTCATATTATGCACTTTATTTGGAATATTACACTTTTTCTTACTTGCTGAGAATTTATTTTTCTAATGTAAATAAAGAAAGAAGAAAACTTTAAAATAAAGATGCAAATCTATAAATAGGGCAACTACAGGCAGCTTTTTAATTTGTAAATAAATAGAGAACCGGTGATTATATCAATTAACTTACCTTTCTTAATTTAATTTACCATTAAAAAAAATAATCCACTTGTTTAATGATAGTTTCATACAAAGTTATCTGTACCAAATGCAGTCTTTAGGTCATATTTTCAGTCCCTTCTTTTAATTCATTCACTTTATTGTAATTTTTCAGTGATCCTACACCAGATGGGAAATGGAAGAAGAGTTCTTCAGAAAATTTTGACTATTTACATATTGAAAATGGTCAATTTCAAACAAGAAACAATTTTTTACCAGAGAGAGTCAAATTTTGGAAAAATCTACAGTGGAAATCAAAGACTTCTCAAGTTAAAGATGAACTTTGATAATTGGAAGAAAAATCCTAATATTTTATTCCAAGGTGTATTATAATGTGCCAAGAAAGTCATAGATTTAATTCTGCAGCTAAATATGTGTATTTGTTTGTTTAGGGTAGCATGGAGCAATTTGAATGAATACATTATGCTGTTCAAAAATATTTTCTTTGTGGTATAAATATTTTTAAAACATTTTTACTGAAGTGAATTCTCTTAATCTCATTCAAATAAAAATCTTTTTCTTTTATTATTTTGTGTTCTTTCAGATTTCCTTTTAATATATTAAAATATTATTTAAAAAAATTATTCAAATATAATTATTTAACTTCAAAAACGTTAAAACATAAATAATAGAAGGAGAGAGTGTTACTTATTTCCAGCCCACTCTGTCTTTCTAATGGGCGAATTGAGCTGATTTTTTTTTTATTCTGATTGGAATGGCCCAAAGATGTGTCACCAAGCATTGACAGACCTTCAAAGTGATTTTTTTTGTGAATAATAACCTTGGAAATTTCCTCAATTAAGTAATAAATGAGAAGTTTTTGAGGAATTCTCAGAGGAGACTCATGTTTGGGATTCGATGACACTTGATATATCTGTGGGTCATTCTGAGGAGAGTAATAAAGGAATTTAGCCCTTTCATCCAGTAGAACACTCATGTGGATTGGAAATAGGTTTTCAGCCAAATGTTTTTTAATATATAAGATTTTACTATTTTTATTTGATTAAAGATGCCTCTCAAGATTTGAGTTCAGTTCATCCTGAGTGGGAAAATTTCATCTTTCTTATTAGCAAAATCTCTGAGAGTACTTTTTTATATTCTTTTTTTTTGGAGTTTTAGGGGCATTGACTACTATGGTCATTAGCCCCTTCCACAACAAAAAAGAAAAAAAGAAAAAGAAAAAAGATTCTATATCCTCCCAGTACGAAAACTCTAGCGACATAGTCAAAATACAAAAAAATATATTTTCCTTCCCCAAAAAAACAAAAACTCAGGTGACATAGTGAATGACTAGTCTTGTCAAAATAAAAAGCATCTAAAAAAAAGATTTGTCAATGATTAATGAAAACTCCAAAAAACACAACATAACAAGGGTGTAAAGGCCCTTGTCATTTTAAAATATTTCTAGCTATTTCTTACAAAATTTAGTCAAAAACTCTCAAAACAAATCTTGTCAGTGATTTAAATTAAAACACACATCAATAAAATCTATTAAACAAAAACATGGCAAGGGTGTAAAGGGCCCTTGCCATTAATATCACATGCAAAACACTTATATATAATCTCAAATATCTATATTAATTAAAAATTAAAATTTTATTTATTTATAAAAATCTCAATCTAGATATTTGATCTTTCACTTCTGAATTTTTGGCCTTGGTTTTCCTTTAGGCCATCCTTTTTTCTTACTCTTCTCTATTTCCCCGAAGGCCTCGATGTCGAATTCTACTGTGTCTGATACATCCGACATTGGTTTCATGTTTCTTCGTTTGTTTTGGACTTTGTGTCGCCTTTGAGTTAGTTGTAGGCTTATTTTTCGGAGAAATCAGACGCTGCTGCTTTTGCTGGTCTGCTTTTGTTTTAATCGTCTTTGGGCTGCTGCCCCTAAATGTTTGATTCCTTAACTTCTGATTAACGATTCTTTCTATCAACGTTGTTATTACTGGCGCCAGTTCTGTTACCACGTCCTTAGGTTTGACGGTGACTGCAGGAGCAGCAGCAACTTGAGCATAAGTCGTGGTCTTTGGCGTTCTGCTATGCACGATTTTCCTAGCTTCGAAGTAACTGATCTTTTGAACGGTCTTCACTTACTGAATAGCAATTTCCTCCTTATGAACAATCCTTGACCGTGCGCTATGTTGTCCATTAAAGTTTACACAAATCGGTAGGTCCCTGCACGGATCATCCGGGTACAAGGGGTTGCCACACGTGCAAATCTGTTTCCTCGTGTATCTCGCAGCAGTGTGTCTGAATTTTTGACATCCGAAACACCGCAATGGTGTCGGAATGAATGGACGCACATCAAGCCTATGAAATCCTGCCTTTATTTTCTCTGGACATTTAGGTTTGTTAAAGGTTAACATGTGTGACGCGGAGGATAAAACTTCTACGTTCCGTCGAGTGTTTAGCCGTCGACACACAATGACTCCTTGTCCGTAAAGTTCCTCAACAATTTCATCCTGCCTGCAGTTAAGCAAATCCCTGCACACAACTCCTTTAGAGGTATTAAGAGTACCGTGTGGTACCACCTCAATGTCGATAAGTCCAATCTTCTTTGCTTTTAATAACCGAGAAGACTGTACGTCGTTAACGGTTTCTACAAATAATCCAATCGCAGTTTTCCTTGTATCTTTAACCGGTCCTTCAGATGCTTCGGTAATGTCACGAGTTATCACGAAGGGGCTGATTTTAGAAAAGTCACCATCCTTTTTCTTTATTATTAAATACTTAGGAGTAGGTCCTCCGCTTTTAGGTCGAAAATTGGTTCGATCCTTCCTTTCCAGAACTATAAATTCCTCCTTATCTCTAGACTCAACGCTTTTCCTCCTCTCCGCTACTGAAGAAAGAGGATCTCCAGAATGAGGGTTTTAACGTGGACCCTCTGCCACGGAAGTTGTGGAAGCTGTTGTTTCCATAATCCTATAAATCGTCAGTCAATATGTCACAAGGTGCGGGCGGAGAGACGGTTGGGCGTGCCCCGGATCAAAGGTCCTGCCTTGGTTCCCCCAGTCAGCCGCCTTCCACAAATTTAACCCGGGCTGGGGAGTCAGGTATTGCGTGAGCCACGATACCGATTTCCCAGAGCTCGTACGTTGCAGTAAGGCTCCGACACCCTTACCCATGGGACAATCCCTGCCAAAGGCTGAAGTGACTGACTCAAACTGGATGGCGCAAGACTTCGGCAGAGCAAGCTCACAGCAGCCCAACCTCAATCCGGCTCCACAACCCAGAAGGGGGATGGGCACTTCCCGTCCGTACTCCGCCCAGCGTCGGTAAACAGATCACGGTCATACCTCCCACCCCTGCTGCAAACAGCGAAACCAAGAAGCACAACCGCAACCAGTTCGGATAGCTCAGGACCGCCAATCCCGTACTCCAAAAGTAGTTACTGAGCAAGACCATTTCACCGTTGGCGACGTAAGTGCAGGTACCGAAGTACCATGTTGTTGCTCGTCCCGGACGTGTGCATAGATGTTGTTGCACGGATGTGGGGTTGGATTTATCCGGGGCATTATTATTATTGTTTAATATTTTATATTGTTTTTTTTTTTTTTACATTTATCACATTGTTATTACAAAATCAATCAGAACCTTGCTGATTACTTACAAATATTACCAATAAGGAGTAGTTTGGGAGGTTAAATTTCTGGAAACATATTAAATAACAAAAGCATAATGTACAATTAATTCTACTATTGTGTTTCTGATCATCTACAACAAAGTATTCTGATTGTAGTAATTTTCTGAAAATATCACAATGTTGTTGATAAGGGCAGAAGTCCATTTTCTTTACCTCATAGTGAGGATAAATAATTGATTTAAAAAAAATCTCTAATAATTTTTTTAAAAGTCAATTATTTAATCTATTTTAAATGGGCTTTTGATAAATTTAAGAAATAGATAAACTTACATTAATCTTTTTTAAAGTAATGTATTTGTAATGTATAGTACAGAGTGATTCAAAGGAACGGGAAATTAAAAAAAAATTAAATAACGTTAATGAAAATTTTTTCTAGAAAATGAATTTTATTTCATGTAATTGTACAAATGTTGCCATTTTAGGATACATAGATTTTAGTTTATTTTTTAAAGATGACATCTTCCAGGTGACCTCCTCTTCTACGTAAACACTCACGAAGTGTCTTCGTTAAATTGTTCATGGTTTGACGTAACATCTCAACTGGAATTTCCGCAATTGCTTCTCGGATCTTTGTCTTCAGTTCTTCCGTTGTAGCAGGTCTACTGTGGAACACTTTGCTTTTAAGGTGACCCCACAAAAAGTAATGGCAAGCTGAAAGATCAGGCGATCTGGGAGGCCATCTAATGTCACCATTTCGTGAAATGACACGTTGTCCAAACAATCGGCGTACAGCTGCCATCGATATTCGTGCAGTATGTGACGTTGTTCCGTCTTGTTGAAACCAGGCTGTGTTAAGAATTGGTGGAAATCTCTTTCGTTGTTCCACAACAAAGGTTTCAAGCACGGCTACGTAACGAGCCGACGTAACTGTAATCGCAAGACCCTTGTCACCTCAAAAAAGTAAGGGTCTATAACACCGTAAGATGACATAGCACACCACACGGTCACTTTCTGGCTGTGCAACGGACGCTGGTGTAGCTGAGTAGGATTTTCTTGTGCCCGGTATCTGAAATTTTGCTTGTTAACAAATCCACTAAGGTGGAAATGCGCTTCGTCTGACATCCACAGTTCGTGAACAAACTCTTCGTTATCATTTATCTTCTGAAGCATTACATTACAGAATTGTGCTCGCACAACTGCATCGTTCGGTTTCAGTTCCTGGACGATCTGCATCTTGTATGGATGGTATTGCAAGTCCTTCACTAACATTCTTCGAACACTTGAACTATGCGATTGTAAAGATGCTGAGAGACGACGGATTGATCGATGTGGACTTCGTGTGACAGCATCTTGTAAAGCTTGAACATTCTGTGGTGTACGGACGGTTCGCTCACGGCCTGGAGGTTTCTTTTTCATTGCCGAACCAGTTTCCTAAAAATTAGATATCCATGTTTTAATTGCATGTGCTGATGGAACACGGTCGTGCCTTCCCAGATTAAAATGACGGAGAAATTCTGTACGCGCTCCCTCCACACTGTCATTGTTTTTGTAAAACGCTTTGATAGCAAATGCACGTTGCGCACCACTCCAAGGATCCATGACAACTAAATGGCAGGTTAGGTTAGAAAGGCTGGCGCCACTTATCAAGTGTTACCAATCGCCCATGGCTTTCAACACAACTTTCAAAATTTCCCGTTTCTTTGAGTCACCTGTATATTGATCTGTACTTAATTGTATCATATTTGCTTATTTTGCAACCTAACACAGGCAGTTACATATGAATTTTAACAAGGAAGATGAGATGAATGAAATATTATGAATGTAAGAGTGAAGTGAATGAAAACGCGAATAAATTCACTAATACATTAAACTATATATTACTGAAATTTTAATAAACACAACATTTGAAATAGTTTTCATCAGTTAAACAATGCTGGTGGAGACAATATCATTAACAATACAGGTAGTATGCACACATTAATCTGAATACAAACTTGACAAGAAAAAAATTATCAAATTATTATTAGTTAATATTGAAATGTTGACACTTATAACACAGGAATAGAAAATAAATAAATAAATATATGGGCATCACTGACATTAATATTCTGAAAAATTTCTCTACCATATACTAAGCAGGAACCTCTTTAAGTCAAAATATTTTACAATCTATATCTTTGTTATGAAAGCTGGTAAATAATTATACAATTTAATATCATCCAAGTATACTTCCCTTTCTGACAAGAAAAAAAAAGCATTAAATCTTCTGTTTGGACTTAATTACTTTACACCTTTAAACCATCCATCTTTTATTGGAGAAAATTCAATGTATTTCAGGTGTATAAATGTAATCATTAAAATATAACCCACCAGATTGGTTTAGTGGTGAATGAGTCTTCACAAATCAGCTGATTTCAAAGTCGAGAGTTCTAAGGTTCAAATCCTAGTAAAGGCAGTTACTTTTATGCGAATTTGAATACAAAATCATGGATACCGGTATTCTTTGGTGGTTGGGTTTCAATTAACCACACATCTCAGAAATGGTCGACCTGAGACTGTACAAGACTACACTTACATTTACACTCGTACATATCATCCTCATTCATCATCTGAAGTAATCCTGACGGTGGTTCTACAAGCTAAACAGAAACAAATTATTAAAATATGGACTATAACCATTTCTATTCATTTTATAATAAACTGTATTTTACTTTGCTCAAAAGTTTATAATGGTTTGCCTTGACTCATCTTGGCAAATACTGAGCAGTCTTTTTTATTTGTGGAGGAGAATATCTATCCATTATTGAATTGATTTTATGTAATATATGCTGATCAGAATAAAATATTTATTTAAAGTAAAAAATTGTCTTATCTTAAAAAGTTTTTTATTTTACTAGTATTACAGTCTTATTTTTTTTCAGATGAAGGATGCAATTCTAATTAACTGTTTATTACTAAAATCAACAATTAAAATTAGTGAAAAAGATTTTTTGTTGAGTTATATTAACAAAATACAATTAACATGATTCTCCAGTCATGTGATGCACTAAAAGAAAGTTTCATTTAAAAAAACTGTGTTAAAAAAATTTAAAACCTTTTTTACTAATCCAAGTGCATAGAATACATAGAAAACAAGCTCCTGGTTTGTTTTCTATTTGTAGCTGGAATCTCCATTATATATCCTTTCCTAGACTCTGAAAGAAAACAACTATCAATCTCATTCCTAATATTAGATCCCTCACTATAAGCAATTTTCTACTGATCTCAATCTTATCTTCCTTCTCTAAAATCATTTAAATAGTTGATCACCAGCATGATTTTCTGAAACAGCATTCTATCTCCTCAAATTTAAATTACTTCCTTTCTGTGACTGGTTTGAATGTGGAGAATAGAGAACAGATTGATGCCATCTACTTTGATTTCGCCAAAGCTTTTGACAAGATGCCACACTTTCTCTTTCTGCGTAATCTTCAAAACTTTGGGGCTTCAGTGATCGCCCGGCCAAATGGATTTCCTTGTATCTCAAGGGAAGAAGATTTTTTGTTTGCTATGTCGATGTTATATTTTAACATGAATTCGATGTCACTTCCGGAAATGCACAGGTCTCAAACTTGGTCCTCTGCTTTTTCTACTTTTTATTAATGATATGACTGAGGTTATTTCTACTGGTTTCCCATTTATGCTTATGATTTGAAAGTTTATCAACAGATTCACTCTAACAATGATCACACTATTTTCAGAATATTATTAATTTTATTTTCGCTTGGGCTTAAAATAACAGAATGTCGATTAACTTTAAGAAGATTCATCATGTTTTGTTTACAAGATAAACATATATTTTTCATTTCACTTATACTATCAACTCTTACAATATCCTAGAACCAATAAAGTCACGGATCTTGGTATCCTAGTGGACAGTAAGTTATATTTGACTAATCATGTGAATTTCTTAACTAGTAAGCATAATTTGGGTTTGCTTAAATAGCTGGGCCTGGCCTTTTAAAATATTGATACTTGTGTTGTTCTATAGAAATTATTGGTTCACAGTATACTCAAGTATTCCATTATTACTTGGAACAGAAATCTTAATTATACCAATGTTGATCTTGAACATGTGCGGGGTAAATTTCTCAGTTGGCTACGTTTTAAATTTAGACTTCAGCATCTTTTTCCATTTCTGTTGTACAACAATGGGTAAATTTGTCACCCTTATTCTCAGATGAGACCTGTTTGACATAATTTTGTTTTATAAGAATTTTCATGGTCTGAACTCCATTCTGGGCTGGTTTCACCTCTGACTGCCACTAGCTAATTTAAAAAATACTTCAATTTTTATTTCTGATCATGATTCTCTCTCCAACTAATAGAATAATTACTATAGCTATTAATTATAAGGTAAATTATTTTTTACCATTTGACAAGTTTATCTCTCAATTGAAAAAAATAATATAAGGAAATTGCTGATGGTTGATGAGATTTCAATTGATGGTTCTAGGTTGATATTTTGGCATGGGCGTAGCATCAGGAATACTGGGTGATTAGCTGGTCAATGAATTAGTCGGTCAGTGTTATTAAATTATTCCAGACTCTTAGTTGATGCGTCTATCATCTTTCTTTGATCTTTAGATCCCCAGATTCAGTGTTGTCATATCTCTTTTACTTGTTAGACTTTCCTCAACCTTATAACTGAGTCTTTATTTGTTTTTTAAATCCTTTTTTAAGACTCCTAGCAAATAACTGCTTGTCCATTTTAAAATACATCATCTGAGAAGTGGAAAGAAAATTATTATAACATTCACATTTGTATTCTGGTCTTCATATTTTTTCTGTTAGCGCACTTAAAGCACAATAGGGTTCGTAGGAACTGCTCTGCTGTTCCACTTTTCTCCCATTTGTTTGCCTGCTGCCTGACCTTCTCTGTTGTCTAGGGTGGAAAGGAGCACTGTAAGGGTGGTGGAGGTGCTATTATAAATAAAAAATTATTATTATTATTGTAATAGCACTGAAGTAAATAATTATTATTTATGTTTTAATTACCTTGAAACATAAGTAGGTAATTTAGGTATATCATAAATATTTTCTTACTTATTCAACAGTGATATACAACTATTTCAGCCATTTACTGCATCAAAATCTTCATTTTCCTTTTTCAGAAAGTCCTCATCATTTATTTAATTGTCTTCTCTATACTGGTTCACTTACTCCCCCTTACCACTTACTTTTTGGCTTTCCCCTTTTCCTTCTACAATTGGGTCCATCTCCAAATGACAATTGACCATCATGCATTCTGTATATGACCTTATCACGAGCACAATAATTTCATTTCAATGGTGTGCTCCAATGATAAGTGTTTATTCCCATTTTTTCCCTAATGCTTTGGTTACTTACAAGATCCATTAGAGTCTCTTCCAAAAAAATCATATTCATCGGTGCTGTTCTTCTTTTAAGATTTTTGTTCAATGTTGAAACCTTCACACTGTGTGTAACTCCACTCTCTAAAAATGAAGAAAATACCTGTTTTTTATTGCTTTTCTAGACATGCTAGAGTTCCAAAGAATAGAATCCAGGCTACAGGAAGGAATTGCTTCGCTTTCCTGGCCAGCTAGTAAATAAATAAATAAAATCTTACATAACCAATAAATAAATAAATAAATAAAATATATAGTTAATTTGTAATTAAGAATAAGTGGGAGTTTACATTTTCTCACAAAATCAGGTAAGGTGTGCTATTTCTTAAGTGAAGTAATATAACTGTTATATTATGAACTGTTACATATAAGTGAAGTAGACCATAAGTACACAAACTGTTAGGTAATATCCTACTTTGGGGCAATGCAATTTTTCAGAAAGATACGAATGTGAGTATTATAGTGAGGCAAATGATCATCTGACAGACATTGTTCTGGTCTGAGAGATAAGATATGGGATGTAAATGACTTAAATATTGCTTACAGTTTTATTGCTGATATATAATTATCTCTCTGTTGTAATAAATAACTTGATTTTAAGTATTGTGAGTGTTTGTTATTTTACAAATTAATTTCTCAAATGTGTGGAGTACATGTGTGGGGTACTTCACTATTAAAAAATTAAATGAATTTTTTGGTCAAATTCAATTTTTTTCAGGCATGACATAGAGGAAAGTTTAAAGAAATAGGTATAATCTGTTCATTCTTAGAAGGAGATATGAAATAACAAACTGCGAGTGTGGTAGTGCGTGTTTATACAGCACATTACTGTATGCGTCGAGCTGTTGTAACAACCGGATGTTTAAAAACAAAACATCGTTGTTTATCAGTATAAATTAAATAACAGTACAAATTCTCTTATTCCATAATGGATATTTTTAATCTTCTTTTAATTGCAGTTCTGTATTTCAGCACTTTTTTTGCTACGCGTGACTGTGTGTGTATATTGAGTTATTGTGTGATTTATTTACTGTGCGATTATTGTGAGATTTGATAATGTGATTAACCTGTATGTGTGCGATTCGAATAGTTTATCGATATGGCTGATAATTCAGGAACATCTTTCAATAAGGACAGAAAAGGTAAACATTTGGGAGTGGTGAAAAAAAAAGTTTTAAACGTATTCAATCAACTGCTGGAGAAAAATCCTACGTTGGTTAAAAAGACAGTACTGTAACTTACTTCTGAATTAATTGGTGTATCGGTTAGTAGTATTAATAGATTATGGACTGAAATAAGTAGAAAAGGAGAGGTAGAAACTCCTGTTAAAAATAGAAAACGTGGAAAACCTGTGCTAGGAAAATGGGATGAATTTGGAAAAAATGTAATAAGATTGACTGTACATAATTTTTTTTTTCGAAATGAAATACCAACCTTAAAAAACCTTAAAAAAATTACTGGCTGTGATAAACTGTGACAAGAGTTTACCAAAGATTGGACTAGCAGCGTAATTATTTAATAAAAAAATAGCAAATTATAGAAAAACGAATAGAAATATATTTTATTTGGATGAGATGCCGGTAAATAAAGGCCACATCGCTTCAAGAATTTGGTGTGATACGACAGTTACATCAGTAAAAACAGTATTTCTGTCACGATTAAGCAGGAGCTGCAACCTCCAAAAACAAAGGAAAGCGATTAATTGTGGTACATATTGATATGAAAATAGATTTTTAGAGGGGGAAAAATCTGGAGACAACCACGATGACATGAACGGAGATATTTTTAGGAAATGTTTGAAAAAGTATTGTCATTATTACCCGAAAATAGTATTGTTGTAATGGACAATGCTCCGTACCATATTGTAAAACTGGAAAATATTCCAAACAATTCATGGAGGAAACAAGAAATTACTTTATGGATGCAATCAAAAAATATCCGCTTTGGAAAAAACAGTTTAAAAGCAGAACTTCTTGAACATGTAAAACACAATCGTGGCAATTTAATATATTCTTAATCGACGATTCAGCTGAAACGAAAGGTGATGCGGTGTTAAGGCTCCCCCTTATCACTGTAACCGTAATCCAGTTGATTTAGTGTAGAGTCGAGTAAAAGGTTACGTTGCTCGAAATAATAATACATATAAAATGAAAGACGTTAAAATCCTGCTTGAAAAAGGCGTAAACAAGGTATCGACTGATAAGTGGAAACAGTGCGTGAATCATGTTACAGAAGAAGAAAAGAAGATGTGGGACTTAGATAATTTTCTCGATGTTGTGGTTGAAGAAATAATAATTAATGTTAAAGATTATTCGTCGTCAACGCCAACTTCTGGAAGTGATGAAGAATCGGATGTAATGGAGGGAATCCAGTGTTTGTCGGACACTCACAGAGAATAAGATAAGCAATTTTCTTAACGTTTCGAAGTGATAAGATTTTGTGCAAGTTATATATTTTACCTATTAAATTATTTTTAATAATATGGTAATTATTGTTTGGGATATTATTGTTTTCGTAGATTTTTTAATATATAAAAAGTTTTGTAAGGGATTACAAAGTTATACATTTAGTATAAAATTAAGTATAACGTAAATTAAATAAATAATTATAATTAAATAAATTATAATATTTATTAGAATTATAATAATTATAATTAAATAAATAAATTAAATTAAGTGTAAAGTGAGTATAAGATTTTGTGAGGAATTACAAACAATTGTAAGTTTAGTACGTAATGTTTTTTAGGCATACTGTTCCACAGCGCTCTGTCTTCTGCAGTGTGTTTATGCTATA
Organism: Lycorma delicatula; assembly: GCF_047948215.1. Lineage (NCBI taxonomy): Eukaryota > Metazoa > Arthropoda > Insecta > Hemiptera > Fulgoridae > Lycorma > Lycorma delicatula. The sequence continues at coordinate 84,271,999 of NC_134456.1, read as the reverse complement.
TCTTCTTGTTAGAATGAACAGAGATTAGATCTTAGAAGAATTAATAGTTATAGAATGGTTCTTGCACTTACTTATTAACCCACCTTATTATTTTTTTTTTTACAAGAATTATAATGCTAAATAAGCCCATGATTAAAATTAAAAATATGTTTTGTTCTGATACAAAAATGATTTATTATCTGAAACTTCTATGAATCTGCAAGAAATGAGTTGCAGTTTGGCAGTTATTTTTCTGACTTGTCATTATTACCCGAAAATAGTATTGTTGTAATGGACAATGCTCCGTACCATATTGTAAAACTGGAAAATATTCCAAACAATTCATGGAGGAAACAAGAAATTACTTTATGGATGCAATCAAAATTGGATATTTAGTATTCTAGTTTTGACGTCAGAATATTTATATAAAACTAAATATTTTTCTTAATGTAAATGGTTAGTGAAACAAAACAGATTTTGCTTGTATCCGTACATTCGTTTAGGGAGGGAGTAAATGTAAAGAAACGGTTACGTTGAATTGTGGGAAGGACAGAATAAGCCAGTTTAAGTGTGGGTACGTCAGTCAGTTGGACGTCAAGGCTGATTGTTTGTCGTGCAGCTAAGGAAGTTTTTTCTTATGATGAATATGAATTCGTTTTTAAATTTATTTATCTTTCTAAATATTATTTATTTTTCTAATGCGCATACAATTTCAACGCCACAGGGTGATATTAAAGGCACCATAAAAAAAACAATAAATGGCCGTGATGTTCAATCATTTACTGGAATACCTTACGCTAAACCTCCAGTTGGAGATTTAAGATTTAAGGTCAGTTAAATTTCAAATTTCTTAAACTTTAATTGCAGGTAGGTCCTACTAGTTCAATGATTTTTTCATCAGTATCTATAATATATAATTTTTCTCAACGGCTATTTTTTCCATTTAAAAGGGTTATGTTTTAATTGTGCTCTGTCCTCTGTGATCGTTTTTAACGTAACAGTTTTATTAAAAATTACCGAAAATTTGTTAGACATTTACCGTCACCAAAATAGCAGAAATCTTCCTTATTTTAAATTTTATTTATGTTATGAATTTTACTACCGATTAATTTATTATCGCCGATTTTCAGAACAGAAAACTTGTATCTAGGGTAAAAGTTATTTCAATTGTTGTCTTAATATTCATTACATGCTGGTAATACAATTTAAGGCAAATCAAATCAAATACTGTTGTTACATATGAGTTACCAAAGGCTACGAAAATCGTGAAAAAACTAATAACTACTTACTAAAAAGAAATTTAGTATTAAAAAAAAAAAAAGAAATTAAATTGAAAATTTAATGAAAAAACGTTATTCGATTCTGAATTCGGCGCTAAATTAAAATCAACCAGGATCTACTAATTCCTTAACTGGCGCCGATTCAAAACATCGAAATTTATAGAATTTAGTTTTATCAATTAAACATTTTTATTTGAATTAATTTTTATTAATATCTTATTTTTGGTATGCACGAGTTGAGCTAAGGGTATTCGGAATGCAAAAATACTACATTTTGTTTTACTACCTTAAGTTTTCCAATTAATTTTCGTGGCTAAAGCCGCGTTCCGGGAGAATCCTATAACTATGGGTTGTTTCTGATGCACAGCTATACACACACATACACAAAGAACTGAATTTAAAATATTTATCATTTTATTTAAGTAAAATATTTTTTCGTTTATCTAATTCAATGATTCTAACTAAAGCGCGCGCGCATACAGTAATGAATTCGCGCGGGTGTGGCGGTACAAGTGGCGACGGTCGGCACTAACTAAAGAAATGTAATTTCACAACTTACATAGAATAAACTTTGCTTGGATGGTCGAGAGACTGGTGTAGCTGTGAGGCTTAACGCAGCAGGTACCGAGTCGACCGGGCGATCGAGCTAGAGACCCGGCGAGACCTAGTTACTTTCTTACACTATAAATATTATTCAATTATTTAATTCTACCGTTCACCAGCATTTTTTGGGTTGGAGGTGCGATTTCCAAAACTTTTTTTACAAATATTGTTATTTTTAATCGTTAACAAATGTGCCGAAGATATGATCTTAATTAGGCGAAATCTAGAGATACTGAGAGTGGCTTTGCTCTACAGCCTCACCCAGTTGAAAATTTAATGGGATCAATGCCCCATTCAGTTTTAAAGTAATTTGACCAAGTAATCTGAACAATTACTAATTGGTAAGTAATTTTGACCAAGTTTGGTCAAAATCGGTCCGGTAGCTCTGGAGATAAAAGGTAATTTAGTGGCAGACGCCGAACACACACCGTACATATGAACATTAACATCAGGCAAATTTCCATCAGGTTTTTTGGATTTCTTAGATGTCGAAATGTCAAGATCGGGTGAAAACCGCATATGCCCAATTTGGATCGATTACAATACTTTTCCTTCTAGAGTTACAGCTCTGCTACAGCGCTATCTAGACGGGAAAATAAAAGATTACATACGAATATAAACGTACATAAGAATTACATACGAATATAACTCGGCGAGTTAATGTGGCGAGATCCGCATTGTCGGACCGTGTTGGAGTTCCTTGATGCGGTTGCTTTGTTCAACCGTCATCAGAAGTTTACCTAAGGGAAAAGACTCCGACCGCGCTGCTATAGGAAGCTAACCGAGAGATATGGCTGGCTACCAGCCAGATTAAGGCTCCAAGCGCTTTAATGGTGGACAGGTACTTGCTGGCATTCGGCGGTCTAGGCATGGCAGCGAATTGCTGTCTTTGACGAGATAAATTTAATTATTGATAGTCATGTATGTTTTAGTAGTTGACGAGGTGCGCCTACCCATTTTAGTGATATATGACAAGTGGGCGGTGGGACACGCAAGCGAGTGGTGTATGGTACCACGCTTATTCGCTCACGCTTTTAGGTTAGCTCTAGGAGCTAGTTAGGCACTGGTCGCTAAACTGTTTCGAGGTTAGTAGCCGTTTGTGGTACAGACATTTGGTCTTATGCTTTAGGGCGACCGAATGGGGTGGTGGCGGGAGAAATGCCAAGAAAACTAAATACGAATATAAATATATATATAATTAAAGTCGTTTATGGGACTATAAATTTTCGTTAAATATCATTTATTCATAATGTGTGGAAAAAACAATCAGATTTACCAAAGGAACTTCCTCTAAGCAATTAAAAAAAAGTTAACATAATCCGTGTAATTATAGTGGAAAGATGAGGATGTGTAGAAAAAACAATTAAACACTTAAAAGTCGAATTGAGATTTCCTTACTTTTTCAAAAGTCGGTTATGTTACATTTAAATATCTGAAAATATTTTAATAAAAAATGAATAATTTTATATTTGAATGTAAAATCAGAAAAACCAGGATACCGTTCGGTAAAAATTTGTGTGTTGTTTATTGTGGTGGCAGTATATTTTTGAAGGAAAACTAATATTTGGCTATATTGTGGTCTCGTTGAGAAATTATGTCATTGTTTGAAAACGCTAAATAAAGATCCAAATTCACTGAGAAAGAACGTACTTATAATAGATTATTGGTTTTGAAATTGTAGTAGTATTATATTTAGTATGCAAAGAAACCGAACAAGAAATAATGTCAAAAGAAATAATTACAACTGCAGAAGACAATATTCTACGCTGAAAATTAGGCGTAAAGCACTAAAGCCGAAGTTTGGAAAATTAGTAAAAATTACTGCAATTTACCAGTGAAAAAATTTAAAAAAATAAGAATTAGTTACTTGGAAAATAATAATGTTAATGTTCAATATTTAATAATCTTAAGGAGTATTGAATTTTGTGATTTTTATAAAAATTACCATAATATAACATACTGTACAGAATGAGGTGCAATAATGACATGACAATTTTCAGATTTAAAAGCCTGAATCAGCTTTTGTTTTTTTTTTAGTTTTTTCCCCCTGCATTGGGGAACCGACCCTCAATTAGGCATGAACACGGTTCAGGGAGGTGTCTTTGCCTCTAGTCGCCAGACGAGGGAAATGCCAGGTTTTTGAGGCCTATGCCGGCCTCACCACCCAGCAACCGGGACTCGGTCCTTTGTGCTTCGTCTCTAACGGGGACAATCCCAGAGGAATGGCCTCGCCGGGACTCAGTCTTTTAGCCGAGGGGATCGAGAGTCTCCGCACTTCATCACCATCGTCCATCCGTGCAAGCACGGCGAACGGCTGTTCCGTACGGAGCTATTCCTCACCCTCTCGTTTCCCGTTATTTCAGTTGCAGTATTCCCGACACACACCCTGTCGCAGTGTCGAAGTCCACCGAACTGCGTAACATCGTTCCAACGATCGTCCCCACCTCGAGATACCCAATTATGGCAGTACAATCGCGGCGCTCCTCGTCCCATCGTGGGCACTGGAATATCACGTGTTCCGGCGTGTCTAACTCCCGACAGTAGGGGCGGAAGGGGTCTTCAGCTCTTCTTCGTCCTTACAGGTATGAACGAAAGACTCCCATGGCCGGCTCTCTTCCACATTGGGGCGCCATAAAGAAAATTGAGTTCGCTACATGCGTGCGGCCTCCTCTTCAACGTACGGGGCCCTCCAACGTTTGATAGTAACTTAACCAAATTCTTGACAGTCTGCCCAGTTTTCTCACTCACCGCCTGGACGTGACGAGTGAATGACCGCCTATGGTCCAACCACACTCCAAGATACTTGGCGGCCTATCGTGATTGGATCATCGCTCCCTCCATCGAAATCGGGAAAAGCACCAATCGACGCCTTCCTGCCATTGGGACAAACAGAGATTTATCGCAGGACAGATGGAGTCCCACCTCGGCCATCCACTCACCGACCATTGCGATAGCGGCATTCGCCGCACTTGTCACTTCCTCTTCGGTCTTTGCCACCACTTCCAGGGCCAAATCATCAGCGTAGGCGATAGGGGTGACACCTCGCGGGTATCGCAACCGGAGGACTTCATCGTACTCTGAATCAGCTTTGTGCCACAATTACTGATTATGCAGCATCTGCACAAACATCACAAATTTTTTTAGTAGAATTAGTTTGCATTCTTCCCTTTTTGTAATAAAATGTCAATACGTACCGAATCTCTTTTCTGTTTTCACTCATTTTCTAAATTTTAAATAAACTAACGCAATCATAACCTTACCAAAAATACGTAGGATAAATCATCTTCCAGAAGCAAGCATGTGTTGCCAGGTTTGATTAAAATCAGTGCTGCCCTAGGATGGGGTCAAGATGAACCGGGCGCCACGTCGGGGGGCCTCTACAGGCATCCCTCTTGAGGTTTCAAAACTGATAGACAGATAGGTTGCATCCGGTTCTAGTGGCACTACAGTTACAGAATTAGTTACCGATCGTCGTCTTGTCTATTCGCCATAGTCATTGTACTGTTTGTATATGTGGTTGGTTATGTGAATTTTATCTTGTAAAGGTTAACACGGTGATTTACTTTAATTACGGCAATAAAACGAGTACAAAAGGACAGCGTCTACGATCTTTTACAGTAAATGAAAAACTGCGCGTTATAGAAGAGGCTGAAAAAATTGGATATCGCGCGGCAGGAAGAAAATTTGACGTAGATGAAAGCTGCATTCGAGACTGGCGTAAGAAGAAACAACTTCTGGTGACAGGCACTTGTAATAAAAAACTTTTTCGTGGCTTAAAACCAAAATACACAGGCATAGAAAAAAGATTGTATGACTTCGTTATGGAAAAAATGAAATGCGGTTATGCAGTCACGACAGAAATGAGTTAATCTTGTGCTCGTGAAATCGCTAAATGACTGAATAAAGTTGAATTTAAAGCAAGCTGTTGTTGGATAACGCGATACTTTGCACGAAATGATTTGCCAGTAAGACGAAAGACGACCATTTGTCAACGATTTCCAAACGCTTATGAACAAAAATTATTACTTTTTCACAAATACATAACAAATCTTAGAAATGTTGAAGGCTATTTGCCTTCTCAAACAGGAAACGCTGATCAACCCCCGTATATTTTGAAACGCCATTTGACAAAACCGTAAACAAAAAAAGTGAAAAAAGTGTTACGATTCGCACTGGTGATAATGAAAAACATAAGTGTAGTGTTATGCTTTGCATTACTTCTGATGGTTCAAAATTACCTCCGTACATTGTTTTTCAAAAAAAAACTCTTCCTACCGTACAGGTAAATGGAGTTATTGTCAGAGCAAAGGAATCACGTTGGATGGACGAAACCTTAATTTTAGATCGGATCAGCTGTGTATGGCAAAAGCGATCAGGAGATTTACTTAATAAAAAAAATACCGGTATGATAGTAATGGATAGTTATCGGGGGCATACACTGATAAAGTAAAAGATATTTTAAAAAAGGGTATGACAGACAAAGTAATAATTCCAGGCGGATTGACATCTATCTCTATTGCAACCACTAGATGTCTGCATTAATAAACCGTTCAAATCTGCATTAAAACAACTGTACAGTAAATGGATGGCTGATGAAAATTTCTTTCTCACGCCTACAGGAAGAATCAAATGCCCAGATTTTAACTGGATTTGTGTTTTGATAAAAGACATTTGGGAAGGTATTTCCACGGAATTAGTAAGGAAAAGTTTAAAAAAATGCGGAATATTTAATGAACTTGATGGTAGTGAAGCGATCACCTTTGGCAGAGCGACGTGGAGACTACCGCTAACTCTTCTACAGACATTGGACGGTGACAGTGATTAATTTAAAATAAAATCCCATATTAAAAAGTATATTGAAATGATCCTTTTCAACATGATACTTTTTCGATTTATTGGTCTACTGATTCTTAACTAAACTAAAATTACGGTAATTAATTATTATTGTTATATTAATATTGTAATTTAAATGAACGAATTAAATGCTTTACTTTCTGGACATTTTTGTATTTAAGTATTTTTTTATCATATCTGTTGCATTTTAAAATACCGGTATATACTCGATTTTTTTTATAGATTTTCAGTCCGGAAAATTGTGGTGCGGGGGGTATTCGAATAAATACGGTAATGGCTTGCGTCGCAGTTCTTCAATGACGATGACGAACTTCAAAATGACGTGAAACGGGGGTTACTTTCCGAACCGTCCTCGTAACATTTGATTCATATACATACAATAATAGAGATCTTTTAGAAATAATATATGTCTTTTGCTTTGTTTTGATAAAACATTCTGTCATTTCATTTCTTTGAGCACCCAAATTTTAATATTTACACTACTTGGTGAATTTGGCAGTGGAGGGGGCGCCTTAGTTGTCTGACCCAGGCGCCTCAACCCGTAGAGACGGCCCTGATTAATCCTGATTACCAGAGTTATACTATACTAAAGGCATCTACTGAGAGTATATGAAGAAATCTTTTCCCCGACCCCGATATAAACAAAATAAACTAAAATTAAACTTTATAGTCGAATACAAAAAAATACATTTTCTTGGCTTAACCAAAAGAAAAAATAGCCAGCAAAAAGGCTCTTTTCAAAATATAAGATAACCTGCAACGGCAGTCGCTGTCATTCGAAACATCTTAGACCACCCGTCCTCGCGTTTCAAGGGAATGATTTAAGGACAACTTAACACAACCGTGACATTTGAAGACCAAATAAAGAATTTAAAAACTAGAAATATATGAATTCACAAACTGACGTAGCAGTACTGGAGAGAAATGGAAATTTTGCAACTTATAAAAATTGTCATGACTACCGGCATTTGAAAATACAATAAAAATAAAATATCTTGTTTCTTCATCAACTGCTAAAAAGTGGCCGGATAAACTTTTTGGGTTATTTTATTTTTAACTAATAAGAAATGAACAATCTTTGAAACGAGCCGTGAATCCAGTTTTTGCGATTTGCCTCTGGTGACGTACCTGATGTCAAAGAAAGTCTCATCTTTCATCGTACGGTCTATAAGACAATTGAAACATTGTGGAAATACAGTGAAAATCATATGTAAAGAGGTAGTGTAGAATGTTTCTGGAAAAGTATTAATTATGATAATATACTATTAAAAAACAGAAATCTTATTTTTCAGTAGAAAATTAGGATTTACAGTTTGTATCTTAACTGTATTTATAAACTGAATAAACAAAAATCAGAAAAATTTAATTTTCAATAATTATAACAGATCGATAGTAGTGAGTCGTAAACTTTATCTTAAGCGGTAATTTCTATTTTTATTAATAAGGAGTGAGCGGGAAATCCCTTTACACTGTAATAAATTTATCTCAATCGGGCTCTACTGATGCTGGTAAAGGTGGAGATCGTCCGGTGTGTTTAATCATGATGAGATGTCCTTGTCGTAGTCGAGTGTGGAACGATGGCAGGTATGAGTTCTTTCACTCTCGAAGAGCGTTTGTTAGCTTGTGTGCGGGTCAATGAACGTCAATGCGGGTCAATACACTGGTAAAACATCGGAGAACATTATGAACGACTTCTTTGTGCGTTTTGGGAAATCGTCACCATCACGGGAAACGTTACTGACATGAGAGAAGAAGGCGTTTGCAACGGGAAGTGTTCTTGATGCGTCACGCAGGGGGAGGTCGAGCACTCGAGTTGAGACGTGTGCTACTGTGGAGGCATCGATTCAACGGTCACCGATAAATCGACGCGTAAACGTTCTGCAGACTTAGGTATTCTAAGATCACAATGCGAGACCATATGCGGAAGGACTTGAAAGTAAATGTTTTCGTCAGGCCACCGTTAATGAGTCGATTGACGATGACCTTGATCGATGTGTTTATGCGTGTCAGTTATTGCTTGAACGCTTTCCGAAAATAAACGATATAAAGAACGTCATATTCTCAGACGAGTGTGCGATTTATTGAAGTTTACGTAACCGAAATGGTTTGTTTCTGGGCAAAAGACAATCCTTACTTTTTTGAGGAAATCGAACACCATCCGCCTTTTTTTATGATTTTGGCTGTGCTGACAGCTGAACATCTTTTTGGTCCTTATTTTTGACGAGGCAGTTAATCAAGACAGTTATCTGGGAACGATAGACGAGTGGTTTGTTTCCAGAATCAACGGCAAAAGGGATCGCCGACTTCGTTAAATTTCAGTAAGATGATGCTCAAGCGCATTTTTGCTTTCAATGTCCGCAGAGGTCTCAATGAAATTTTTCCAAATCGTGCATGGGCCAGAAGAGTTACCGGCTCTATCGTCATGACCACCAAAAAACCCTAACCTCACCACACCTGACAATGCACTCTGAGGTTTTGTAAAAGAAGAAATCTGAAAACGCTGATACGTCAACCGAGCAGCTCCAAGTTCGGTCAGCATTTGAAATGATCAACCTTGCTCTGCTGTTGCGGATGAACTACCGGACATGGAGGCGCTTACAGCTGTGATTTGAACACGGTGAAATCCACACAGACGTTTTAGATCCATAGATGGTAAGCTGCATTTATCCTAATAATTTTATAACTAACGTAAACGGACTTCCCACCCACTCCGTAGTTATCATAAAGAATCTTTTTTTAATAAGTTTATCTTTTTTTTTCGCACGTATGCTATTTTTATTTCATGCGAAAACATTAATATCGATAATATTGTAATCATTTTACGATCAGTTTTTATTATAACAAGACTGTTCAGTACGAGTACAGAATTTTTTAATAGAGAATTAATGTTTTGTATATATATATATATATATATATATACATAATATATAAGGAATCGCGTTAACTCCTGATACTGAAAAACAAACACATTAAATTTTATGAGAATACTTTTATGAAGATAGTCTGAGAAAAATTATTTAAAATAATAATAATTATGTAATCATTATTCATATCTTATTACGTAATTATTATTTACTTACGCAAAAACAGGTAAGATGAAAACAAACGTGGAGGAGTAATAAGACTACCGAATTCATTAGACTAACTTAATGAGTTATTGAAACAGTGGGTAGAATACGTCTTCTGTTTTATTTATTTTATTTCATAGTTATAGTTTATACAGTAGTAATGAATCATGGTAAAAGAGAACCAAAAGTAAGGAGAATTTACGTACATATTCACTTGAAATATACGATATAAAAAGTTTTAAAAATTTTCATAATACCGATTTTTTTCCATTTTCATTACTGTGCACACCCATTTACCGCGTGCACAGTTTTGTTCTGAATGATTATAAAAAAATAACCTACCCATTGTACACGGATTTTCAGTTTCATATTGATGATGATAGCATCATTAAACTTATAAAAATTACCAATCGCAATTGTAATACAAACTGCTTTGTTTTGACTAGGAACCTATAACCAGTGAAATTAAATTATTTAGGTAAACAAATACTTTGTTATGAGTAATTATGGTAATAGAATATTAAATTCTTATCTAAAATGTGGCACCAGTCTTAACGAAAACTTTCATTTGAATTTTTTTTGCACGTATGCTATTTTTATTTCATGCGAAAACATTAATATCGATAATATTGTAATCATTTTACGATCAGTTTTTATTGTAACAAGACTGTTCAGTACGAGTACAGTAGAACTACAGAATGAACCCACGGGTTTGCCTAATGGTGAACGCGTCTTAGCAAATCAGCTGATTTCGAAGCCGAGGGTTTTAAGGTTCAATTCCTTGTAAAGGCAATTCCTTTGTAAGTTATTTTCATACGGATTTGAATACTAGATCGAGGATACCGGTGTTCTTTGGTGGTTGGGTTTCAATTAACCATACATCTCAGAAATGGTCGACCTGAGACTGTACAAGATTACACATCATTTACACTCATACATATCATTCTCATCCATCTTCTGAAGTAATCCTGATGGTGGTTCCGGAGGCTAAACAGAAAAACTACACAATGGATGAAAAAAGTTTTCATTCATTATTTTAGAAAACTTACGCGGTTTTTCTTATGCCAAGGGGAATGGAAATCGTGCTGCAGGCAGAAAAGTTTTTATAATATTGTCCTGCATTCGTTGGTGGCGAAAGAAAGAAAACTAACTTCTTTTTAATAAATCGATAAAACAAAAGAGCATTTCGGCAGAAAAACGCGAAATACCCGGAAATAGAAGGAAAATTTGCGGTATATGTATGGAATATACGTCGATATGGATACGCGATTTTTTTTTTACGGAAATGTGTCAGATGAAAGCCTCTGAAATCGCCAATAAATATGAAGTTAGTCTTAACAGGGTACGTCGATTTCTTTGCCGATATTGTTCTATATTCGAAGAAGGACGATAATAGCACAGCGGCTAACAGAAGCTTAGACAAACTGACAAAGTTGCAAGGATATATCATAAATTTACGAAAAAGAAACAGTTAATCCATAGTTTAAATTTGGAATGCGGACTAGACACAGGATTCAACTTTGGTGAACCCGGACTAGATACCTTATCTGCGAACTAGACACCTTTGAAATGCCATTGACAACAGTTAAAAGTGTATCTGCAAGTAGCGTTCGGGTACGAACTGCCGGTTACGAGAAACAATGTCGCTCGGTGATGCTCACAATGAATTTTTACTTCCTTGTACAAAGTAAAGAAAGTGAACTGTAAGCAGTTGACTCGTAACAAGTATCCAGTAAGCAGTGAAATGAAAATTGTTTTGTTTCACACTTAATCCTGTTAAACATTTACACTCCTCTATTTTATTTGAATCAGTAGGTGTTAGGGAATCAACCAGTAGTTTGAAATGCTGACAACATTGAATGAGATAAAAATTTCACAATTAACTAAAAAATCAATTTTTAAATTTTAATTAGATCCCATCTTCTATTTTCCCGTCTAGATAGTACTATATCAGAACTACAGCTCTAGAAAGGAAAATAAGAAAGTATTGTAATCAGGCCAGTTTGGGTGTACGCAGTCTTCACCAGATCTTGACATTTTGACACTTAAGGAAACCAAAAAATTGGATGGAAATTTTCCTAATGTTGATGTTCATATGTGTGTGTGTCATCAAGAACTACTGGATCGATTTTAACCGAACTTGGTGAGATTACTTTTATATATGGGACATTGATATTAAATTTTCAACTTAAATGTCAAGGGGGGAGGAGGCTGTAAGAGCAAGGTTTCTCTCAGTATCTTGAGATTTCAGCTAACTAAGGTCATATTTTTCTTAGGTAGATTTGTTAATGATTAAAAAGTAACAATATTTACAAAAAATGTTTTGCAAAATTGCACCCCCACACCAAAAAATGCTCTAAACTACTGCTATGTTGTGACATCACAGGTGAGCGGTAGATTTAAATAAATGAATAATATTTAAAGTGTAAAAAAGTAACTTGGTCTGGCCAGATCTCAAACTTGATCACCAGGTAGATTTACTTGTACCTGGTATGTTAAGCCTCGTAGTTATATCAGTCAGCTGACTGTACAAGCGAAATTTGTTTTATGCAAGTTGTGAAAATACATTAGTTTCGTTAGTGCTAACCATCATTGATAGTACCGCCACATCCGCAGGAATTAAATACGGTATGTGCCCATGCTTTAATTAGAATCATTGAATTAAATAAACAAAAAAATATTATATCTAAATAAAATGATAAATATTTCAAATTAAGTTGTGTGAGTAAGCTGTGCATCAGAAACAACCCACAGTTGTAGGACTTTATCCATCATGCAGCTAAAGCCATGTTCCAAAAAAGACCTACAGCTGTGTTTTCAGCTTTTTTTTTAAATAGAAAGAGATGTTTGTAGTAGTAATTTAATAAATTTCTTTAATAATCATTTTACTAAATGGTAAGTTGAAGACTTTTTTTCTGGAAATTGTTGTATTTAATTACCTTGTTCATTTATTTTTGGGAGGCAAATTTCCAGTTAAGATATAATTAGCTTGCATCCTCACATAATTTATCATCACATTTTAAACCCCTTCTTACTTTTTTCATTTTGCAGAATCCTGTACCATTTGGTTCATGGAAAGGAGTGCGAGATGGTTCTAAGAACTGTCCAATATGTATGCAGAATGGTGAAAATATAGGAATAAAAGGAATAATTGGGTCAGAAGACTGCCTATATCTTGATGTATTTACCCCAAATGTAAGTAATGTAAAAGTGTTCACAAATTACATGCATTTACAGAACATTCACAGATTTATTTTAACTGTTTAATAAGTTCACTTATACATATTTTCTACCTTGTTCTTTTGTATGTATCAACAGTAAGAGTCTCATGTAAGTTTTGTAAATTGATCTGTGTTTGTGTGTGGAGTTAATTTCAAAATGAATTAGATACAAAATCACAGCCAATGGAAAACACCTCTGTTGGTAACTTGAAAAGAAATTGAAAAATGGTAATTGGTGATTAAGAAAAGACCATTAAAAAGTTGGTTCAAATCTTGTTGGAACATTCAATTAATCTTCAGATACAATTTTTTACTTCAGGTACAGGTTTTAACTACAGTTTAGCTAAAATGATTTGTTTATATAATTAATAATATTTTTATTAATTAATAATAATTTTTTTATATAAATTAGTAAGTTTACAGAACTTAAGAATTTCAAAGAGATATTTTGAGTATTTTTTTAATTAACATTCTTTTTTATTAGAACAAGTTAAGTATACTTATTTCATTTTTATTTTTATTTATCATTAATAGCTTGTTGGTATCAGAAAACACTCAACTGTCATTTTGATATAATATATTATAAGCAGAAAATTATCTCTTTTATAGAGGGATCATTGATAAAGTAAAACCTCTACTCCAAACACTAACTTTCTCAGCATATTAATATTTTTATTTTCACCTTCCAGCAAGTCTTAATAATATTTTTTCTAACAATGGTCGTTTTAAAAGAAGGTTTTTTTTATTATTATAATCTTTTATGACCGTATAGGATCACTTCAGTCAGTCCATTATGTAAGTCTCTTCAATGGGACTGTTTGGGCCTTGTGACCTCCCAGTACTTTTTCATACGTTCCGATCTTTGTGCCCTTTCTAGTGATGAAAATGTTCCTGTTGTGAGTTTTTTCTTCTGAGTGTTTTTGTCCTTGATTTTCTTGTTTAATTTTATCTTATCTGTGATGTCTTCTGGTGTAAGGCTGATTTCCCTCACATCCACTCTTATTTCTCTGATCCATCTGTATCCTGTCTTGGTGTTTTTCACGTTAAGACTTTACTGTACTAGCTGTTTCAAAAGTCTTGAATGTCCGAAGAATCCTAGTCTCCTATCACACATGTAATCAATGATGGGTTCTAACTCTTTGTACATGACTTTGTTGGGCACAATCCACCACTGTCCATTTTTCTAGTACTTTTTACTAGATTCTAGTAAAATTCTAGATTCTAGATTCTAGCAGGTTCTTTCAATTCTTCTTTTCATTTTCCGGAGTCTGTCTATCTTTGATTGTTCGTTCAGGTGGAAGAATGTTTCTGCTGCATATGTGGATTCTGATTTTATAACTGTGTTGTAGTGTCTTATTTTTGCATTTATTGACAGGGTTTTTTTTTGTAAGTGTACCAGGTTAATTTTTGAGCCTTAGCTAGATTTGAATCAAGCTTTTTTTGTTTAGGTTGTTTGTTATTTTTTCTCCGAGGTATTTAAATTGGGTTACTAAAGGTTTTATTAAAAACTGTAAAAAATTTAATGTTCTGAAGTTTCTACTGTTTTTAAAATATGAATTGACACAAAAGAACTTATTTATAACAATTAAGAAACATTGCTAATGGAGGAGAGAAAGGTAGAAAATGTGGTTTCCTAATTAATTAAAATTAACACATTACTTGTAATTAGGAGATTACAAGTTAAGATTGTTCAGACATAGAGCACTAGGATTACTATACAAGCTGAAGCTCATCCTGTTTCTTAATACACACAGGCTAGCAATGATTACAGTACTTTCTGTACACTAGAAGTAACTGAGAGAGGAATGAATGCTATTAGCTTTTCAGTTTTTGTTTGTAAAGTGGACAGCACTGACTAAAATTTATAATAATTTCAGTATCTTCAAATTAAGCAAACTAAGAAAGTTGGTCGGTGAACTAATGAGTAGGTATGCTTCTCCATCAGCAGATTTTGTTCTTTCAGTTAAATAGGATTTGTGCAGTAACTGCTGTATAAATGTAATCTTTTACAATTGTATTATTTTAACATATATAATATTGTTCATGATCATTTAAGACACTCACTATTCAATATAAGAGCCCCTCTACAGCTGACAGATACCACAAGAACAACTACACGATTATGTGTGTTATTCATCACTCCTTTAATAAAGATCATAATAGCCTACAGTGAATAATTATGGGATACTCCAATATGGGCACTCCATTACTGCCTTGAGACAAACTATGAAATTTAAAATCAACTTACTTCAATTTCTGTAATATTTTTTATTTCAGTTCACAATACCAAAGAAATATCCTGTAATTTTTTACATACATGGTGGAGCTTTCACAAATGGAGGAGCAGCATTCTATGGACCAGAATATCTTCTTGATAAAGACATTATTTTAGTGATCATCAACTATAGGCTTGATGCATTTGGTAAACAATTATTCAGTTTTATCTCTGCAATTATAGCAATCTGATATTTTTATTTAAAGCAGTTCAGATACTGATATATGCAATACTTTCTTTTACTGATGCCATATTTGATACAATCAAATAAAAAATAAAAAATAGTTTTGTAATAGTATATCAGTCATCATTAAAGTATACGGTACGTGTTGAAAATTATTGACTGTATCTTATTCCATAATTTTCCAAAAGTTAAAGTTACATTTGAATAGTAACTTTAAAATTATCCCTAAATCAAACTACTACCTCATGAAAAACCTAGTAGTAAAACTTAATTCACAATGATGCACATGGGAATTATGTTGTATTATAACTTAAAACTTTTTCAGTTAGCAAAGATCAACTACGCATTACTGCTTGGATGGCTGGGGTTATGGAAGGTGTGGACACTTTTCGGGTTATAAAATTCTATAATTACAATTAAAATAATTATTGTAATTTTAAAAATCTTTAATACAGCTTGAAATTTTAACTGGAAATGAATGATCTATTGTAATTAAAAAATTGTTGCTATTCATTTAATAAAATAACTGATAAATTTGATAGATTCTAATTTAATTAGCGTTACGAAAACCAAGTTATATAAAAAAAAGAGAATTAAAAAATATATTGATACTAATACTGAATATACAAAAAAATTAATATTATATTAGATAGTTAATATTATAATATCTAATTATATTAATATTTAATTTAAAAATTAAATAAAAATCTGTTACATTGAGGTTTAAGACTATATTATAAACAGATAAATATTACATACTAGCAGACCTGACAATGCTTCTCTATTGCTAGATTTTAATATATATAGATTAAATGAACACAATTGAAAGTTTGATAAAACAAAAATGAACATTATGACAAATGATAAAATACATCAATTAAATGACAAAAATGAATGAGAACATTATGGAACTTCCCAAAATTTAACCTCTCCCTTTTACCTTTTACCCTTTCTCCCTTTTCCCCATTTTACTTTTCTCATTTTCATTTTTACCATATTCCCCTTTCTCCATTCCCCCTTTCCCTTTCCTTCCTCCATCCTTTATTTCCCTTTCCCCCTTCCTCTTCACCCTTTCCCCTTTTGTTTTTCTCCTTTTCCCATTCCATTTTCTTTTCCCGTCTTTCATGTTATTTGTTTTCCCCTTTTCTTTTTTATATTTCCCCCTTTTCCCCTTTTACCTTCTTCATTGTTAACTTTTTAGATTTTTCCCTTTCCAGATTCCCCCCCCCCGCATGTAAATCGGTTCAGTAGTTTTTTAGTCTATAGCGAATACATATATCGGAAACACTGAAATGGAATCATAAAATATTTAGTATAGCGTGTATTGCTTTTACGTCCAACAGATAGCGCTATTTTTTAAAAAAAGGGTGTGACATCTTAGGTATATAAATAGTAGGTGTATAAAACACGCACGTATTCGAATGCAACGTGTGTCAAAATTTCAAAGCAATCGGTGAAGAACTTTCGGAGATTTAAGATTTTGAACAAATGAACACTTCACTTTTATTTATAAAACTGCTCATTTTGTTGTGTTCATGTGGTTTTTTATACTGTTATTCAACTAACAGACATCAGTTTCTGTACTTATTTTTCATGTCTTCAATTTTGATTGAAATGTGAAAAAGAAGTAAAAATAGAAAATGTCCACGAAGAAACGAAAAAACTTTCAGGGCATGTTTTAATGGTGAAAATAATGAAAAAAGTTCATATAAGCATCTGGAAATGCTTTGTTTTTCAGTTACGGCTAGCAAAAGATTTCGCCCGGATTTGAGTTCTTCTAATAAAAAGTAGCCCTACTGCAATTTTTGGGACCGAAATCAAGGAGTAAAGTTTGTCTTTTCTAATGTAATTTGAACTGGGAAAGGATAAAATAGCTCTGATAAATATAGAACTGTAATCCAATAGTTTTTAAGATATTCGATGTAAAACACAAAATTGGGTGTCGAAAAACAAATTGTTTTAGGTTTGTAGTACAAAGGTTCGTTAAATGACTAATAAATGAGGAAGATTAGAATAAAACTTGTCGAGAATTTAAAAATAGACAGAAAATCGTGTTATCCTTTCTGTACTTAATAAACATTACTACTTATAATATAGCAAAACAAAAAAAAAAAATAAAATTCATCAAATGATAAATCGTAACTGAATAACAAAGTTACAGTAATTATTCAAACTTTTCTCCTTCACAGTGTACACAGTACTCTGCTCAATGTAAAATTTTTAGTGGCTTTCATCTTTCACCTCAGGATCGTTTGGTATTAAATTCAATAGCTTTTCGTATTTTAGTGTGTAACTAACTCTTCTTTAGTATTAAATTTTTGCTGGTATACTACAGTTTTCATATGGCCCCAATCGCTATGTAAAGCTTGTATGTAATCACAATCAACAATCGAATTTTGTTAGAATTCCTGTGTAGCAATGTGTGATTCCTACGTGTACACTAGTCTGCAGCCACTAGAATTACAATTCTGTAATATGTGGCCAAAACTCACAAAATTGAACTTAAATTCTTACCTCTAACAAAATTTGTTTTCTAAATACGTAATATGTTAACTATTAAATTTGTAACACTTAGTAGAATGTGATTCACCTCAATAATCACAATTTCGTGAATCTGTTACAATGTATACTTTAGCTCGATCATCAGTTGTGTAACTAATGTTCGACAGGAGCGAGTATAGACGATGACACTCAAACCCACCGGGTTGGACTAGTGGTGAATGCGTCTTCCCAAATCAGCTGATTTGGAAGTTGATAGTTCCAGCGTTCAAGTAGTAGGAAAGTCAGTTTTTTTTTTTACACGGGTTTGAATACTAGATCGTGGATACCGGTGTTCTTTGATGGATGGGTTTCAATTAACCATACATCTCAGGAATGGTCGAACTGAGATTGCACAAGACTACACTTCATTTATACTCATACATATCATCCTCTGAAGTATTATCTGAACGGTAATTACCGGAGGCTAAACAGGAAAAAGAAAGAAAGACATTGACACTCAGACAGCTCTGCGAGAATGGAAAAATTTTGAGATTTCTTTCTAATTTCCCGTCACATTTTGTTTTTGAATTCAACCTATCTACCTATATATGTATATATATATATATAGGTTTTAAAATTATCTTCAAAATTAAAGCCTTTAGGAGATTACTCGTTGTATTGATTAATTGACGCAATTGATCCTTTTATTTTTGTTCGTTTTAATATTTAAAATTTCTGGAATACGCAAAGTAATAAATTTTTTATTTTCGTGTATCAACTAACAGTTTCCAAACAGTCGGATAATTAATTTCAGTAATAGCTAAATTTTTAATCTCCGCTGCATTTGAGTTCAAAGTAGACACTAAGTAATAGAACTTTTGTGTGTTACTAATATCACGGTTATTATGATCCAATTCATTGGAAGCATCTAAATAAGAGAACCGGTTTTCAAACTAGCCAACAAACACAGGCAAATTGATTGCGGGTAATTTGCCCAAGGGAAAAGGCCCTAGAGACCCTACTTCTACTCGAAATAAATAATCTATTTGTGTAACGATACAGATTCAACAATGCCATTCGAATTTAGTGACATTAGTTCTCCCATTTTTGCTCTAATCTCATAATATTTGTCTTCAAATTTAAGCCTACTGCTAACTTCATTTTCTGTCTCATTTTATATTTCAATTTTTTTGGTATACTATCGTATTTCCTACAAACATCTAGTAATGCTTCTATCTATTCCTAGTTGTACTTTAACGAAGTGTTTTTATGGCATGCATCAATAAAAATTAGCGCATCTATTATAGTTTTACTTTACATACGGTTCACTGTTTAATTGGACTTTGCAACTCTGTCTTAGAATTCATTATTGTAAGAATAAATAATACGAAATAACATTACGAACAACGAATAAAACAAGAACATAATGAACTCATGGGAACATAAGGAAGTTGTACAGACTAATTAATTAGGCTAACATGGTTAGAACTGACGAGAAAGGAAACTATTGACAAGACTAAACAAACGGTGGGAATAAATAATAAACACATGTTTATCTTATCAAACTGGTGACGTCGAACGGCAGGTTTTTATTAATTCTACGCAATCTGTTGCTATGCGGGAACATATGCTGTATGTAAAACGCGTACTTGTATCCAAATTGAAATTATTTAAACAAACTATACGAATCTTTATGCAAAACTAAATCTAACTTTCTACTAAAAAATATCCGTCCCGGAAACTATTAATGAATACAGTTTAGTATGAAGTAATAATAAGGAAGAAGTAACTGAAACAAACGAAATTAACTTCATGCTGTTAACGTATAAACTATTTAATATAAAAATATTTGGTAATTGTTAGCCTGAACGTCCTCAATCTTAATCTTTGTCAAATTGAAGTATGTTATATAATTAATAAAAATACAAATTTCAAAAGTAGGAAGAATGAAATTACCATAGTATTCTTCCTCAGAATCTGCAATGCCAGTAGCGTTGTTATAAGCTGTTTTGAGCAACTCCATCATATAGTCAGGATACAGTGAAGCAAGAGTGGGCCATAAATGACGTACTCGGATCTTGTATCGCTGTATTTTCTTTAGAAAAAGAACTGTATAAAATGCCCGTGCTTACAATTTCCTACCGAGGAACGTTTGAACGCACTTCTCGCCACGCTCGCTCGATTGTCTGTGTATGAGCTTCCGTATCAGGATATATGAAATTATATTTGTGGTTCATCGTAAAATCATCGTAAAACAGTAGCCCTCAATTGTATGTCTTCCAGCAATCGCTAACAATTATTGTACCGGGAAGAATATAATTTTGTGTGATAGGCAATTAGGTGGTGTGTGTGATAGCTGGTGTAGCTAACTCAACAAGGTATTATGTTGTTAAAACTGATTTGGGGAAAAAGATCTGAAACAGTAATATCGACTTGCAAGGTGTACAAAAAAATATCGGTAGTTATTGGTGATATGGGACCCCTACTGAAATCCAATTGTTTGCGTATATAAAAATAAAATCACCTATACGTATAATTTATTGTATATAATTTTTATTTTTAACGTTAATCAGACGAGCCTAGCGAAACCCATCGGGTTGGTCTAGTGGTAAACGCGTCTTCCCAAATCAGCTGATTTGGAAGTCTAGAGTTCCAGCGTTCAAGTCTTAGTAAAGTCAGTAATTTTTACACGGATTTGAATACTAGATCGTGGTTACCAGTGTTCTTTGGTGGTTGGGTTTCAATTCAACCACACATCTCAGGAATGGTCGAACTACACTATGATCAAATTACTATGTAGTTTTGTACAGTTGAGACTGTACAAGACTACACTTCATTTACACTCATACATATCATCCTCATTCATCCTCTGAAGTATTATCTGAACGGTAATTACCGGAGGAAAAAGAAAGAAAGATGAGGTTAGCGAGCGAAGTGAGGATAGGTTATGTTTGATTAGATTATGTTGAGTCCGTGTAATGACGTATCGCACACTGTATCAATAGAACCTAACCAAACATAACCTACGCTGGCTTCGCTCGCTAACTTCGTCTAATTAACGTTTAAATAACTTCGTCTAATTATATATATATATATATATATATATATATATATATATATATATATATATATATATGTATTACCTATTTAGGTGGCCAGTAGACAGCTTCATTGTATCCTGACTATATGATGGAGTTACCCAAAACAGCTGATAACGCTACTGCCATTAAAGATTCTGAGGAAGAATACTAAAGTAATTTCACTCTTCGGACTTTTGAAACTAGTCGATCTCGTCATTATGAGATCGACTACGCTTTTACTACCGAAAGAGTGGGGAAATTATTGGAACAAAATTTGAACTGTAAAAAAAAAATAATTTGTCTGTTTTATGAATAATTGACCATATAACTTTAAAATATTTGCGTGGGAATATGAATACACAAAACGTTTACCAAATTTACCATATACAAATGAAAAGCTTAGATGCTGCTACTACACCGTAGGGACTGTAAGTGTACTGCAGTGTATAAACTTATCAACCTGCATGTACCAAAAGCTTGTTATTTTTTTATATTATAAAGAAATATAATAATGTTATTTAGTATTGTGAATAAATAGCAGTTTAAAACTATCAAATGTGAAGAACCACAGCATTCTGGAATGCAAGTATCTTCATTCAAGTGGGATTACCATGTGTGACTCAGGTATTAAAATAAGGGGTGTAATGATGAAATATTCTGTGTAAATTAATTTGAGGTATCATAGTTTTAGGAATTAATATGTATCTTAAATAGATGCATTTTATTTCGGTGAGTGTTCCTGTCATTGATTTAGGAGCCTATCTCTAAATTAATAACTCATAATATCATTTTTGAACTGCAGTAATCAGTGGAATAATTTAGACTCTGATTTATATCAGCACTGCATTCAAAATGAAATAACTGCTTCATGGAGTTTTAGCTGCTGGTGGTAAATGTTTGTTTTTATGAAATATTGCTACACAAAATTCACACAAACACACTCGCGCGCGCACAGAGAGAGAGAGAGAGACTGACAGACAGAGAGAGAGATAGATTATAATATATAAATTCCTAATGTAAACAAAAAAATATGAAATGATAGTTTTATTAATATCGTGTAATAAGAAGTGAAAAAGAAAACTATTTTTTTTTTTTTTTTTAATTACAGGCTTTGCTGCTACTGAAGATGCTGAAATGCCTGGGAATTACGGTTTAAAAGATCAAGTTGTAGCACTTCAGTGGGTTCATAATAACATTGCATCATATGGTGGTAATCCTAAGAGTGTAACAATAGTTGGACATAGCGCTGGAGGAGCTAGTGTTCACTATCAAATGGTATCACCACTCAGTAAAGGTAAAAAATAAAAAATAAAAGTTATACTTATTTACAACATAAGTATTTGATTAGTATTTTTGTTTTAAATTGTGAATCAGAAATTACGAGATCTGTTCAGAAAATAACCGAAGATTTTTAATTACGCGCCAACGGAGATATTTAGTGACTTACAGTTGGCAGCATTGTGTTCCGCATAATGTGCTCTGTAACCACTTCTTCTTGGATTGTGGATATCTCGTTTAGTTTATTTGTCTTATTGTTATTTGAGTGGAACGTGTTAAAGTGTTAGTAGCGATTTTTGTAATGTGCGATTTTCGGGAGCAACATACAACGTAAAATTTTGCATGAGACGGGGGAAAACTCTCACAGAACGTTTCAACTTTTGAAACAAGCTTAAGAGATGATGCTCTGGGTCGAACGCAATGTTACGAATGGTTTTCACGATTTAAAAGTGGTCGTCAGTTGATCGAATATGACCCTCGATCAGAAAGGCCTTCGACTTCAACTGATGATACCCGCGTACAGAAAATTAACGATCTGGTGCGTGCAAATTGCCGACTGACTGTCGGAGAAGTTGCAGAAGAAGTTAGCGTCTCGATTGGGTCATGCCGTGACATTTTGACTGAGAAATTGACCAATGTACCGACTTGCAGCAAAGTTGTTTCTCGTTTGATGATCACACCTACTCCTCAAACTTGTCTTCTTGCAATTTTTTCTTATTTCCGAAATTAAAATCTGTGATGAAAGGACGCCGTTTTGAAAATATTGTGACATTAAAGCAAATTCGTCACGGACCTCAGGCCATTACAAATGAAGCTAACCAGGACTGCTTCGCGTAGTGGAAACACCGCAGGGAAAAGTGTTTGATTAGGGGAAGGGAGTACTTTGATGGGGACAAGAACCAATTATCTGTAAAATATATATATATATATATATATATAAATGTTAAGTTCGTTTGTGTACGGCTTCAAAAACTCAAAATGTTCTGCACCGATTGAGCTCAAATGTTAGCACGATGTATAACCCGCATCAAAGATTGTTTTTATCTATTTTTCGCATCAGTCACATACCCGCGACCACGAGAAAACAGTTTTTTTTTTTTACGGTCAGTTGTGTACCAGTGACCGCGACATCTGCCGGAAGCGAGGGGAACACTCGCCATACTAGCTAACGACAACCGCAGTCACATGTGAAACAATACCTGTTCCCAATTACATTGTTTATAAAAAAAAAAAAAAACGTATCCACTTGCATCTGATTCAGATTATTATACAATCTGAATTAAATATTCACTTTAATTGAGGTACTTTTGTGTGATCGTGTCGTGATTGAGCTGCGCCTTTCACCAAGCTCTGAATTTATTAGAAAACGATCAACAGTGGGATATATGTATTAATAAGGCGTGCAACACTGCACATCCAAACCAAATTCGCGCATTATTCGCAATTATATTGCTTCCTTTCATCTCCCACAGAGTTATGGGAAAGATATCGATCGCATATGGCTGAGGATATTTTGCATAGAGTACGCCTAGAAAATACCAATATGACGATGGAATTTACAGAAGGCATTTACAACGAAGCATTGATAAATGTTGACAAGTGCTTAGCTATTGCAAATAAAGTTCTTAGTCAATTGGGAATGCCAGCACCAACCCGATTGCTTCATTATGTGGATTTAGGCCGTGAACAGAGTTACAACATTGGTGATCTTCATATGTCCAATCAAACATTCCCAAATTAACGCGTGAACAGAAAGGCATTTATGATCGCATAATGCAAATGATAAATGACGGAGTTGGGGGGACCTTCTTCTTGGATGCGCCAGGAGGAACTGGGAAAACATTCCTCATTAGATTTTTTCTAGCAACGGTTCGATCAAAAAATGACAATTATCCTGTTGCGGAATATTAATCAGCCAAAACTCTGCAACGGCACGTGACTTGCAGTTAAGAAATTTATGAATAACGTAGTGGAAGCAACGATTTTAACGGGGCCTTTCAAAGGTGAAGATGTCCTCATTCCTCGAATACCCATAATCCCGACCGATACACCATTTTAATTTAAAAGATTGCAATTCCCAATTCGATTGGCATTTGCAATCACAATCAATAAAGCTCAAGGTCAATCTTTAGAATTGTTGTGGTTTAGATTTAGATGCGGAATGCTTCTCACATGGACAACTGTATGTTGCGTGTTACCGAGTCGGCAAACCAGATAGCCTTTATATCTACGCAGACAGTAGAAAAACAAAAAAATATTGTATATCCACAAGTATTGAAAAATTAAACTTCTATGAAACGTATGCTTTGTTTTGTTTCTCATTTCTCATCCATGGAACCACAATGTGCCACAGCGAAGCGTGGCGAGTAGAACTAGTTAATAATAAAGATTAAAAAATACAGTTCAATTATTTTCTAAACAGACCTCGTACATGGTTAGGTGTAAGAGGTAACTTATTCTCAAAGGATTGGTAATACGCAGATTTTATTACACCAATAATATGGAAACCTGAGGTTCAATAGCCATGTTGACCTTTGACCCTTTGAGTCCAAGTTGAGGCACAACTTCAGTGTATGTTTTCCAAGATTACCTCCTGTTTGTCGTTAAATTTACACGCTGAAAGAGTGGATTTACTGCAAAATACATAGCAAAACATGAGTTTGAGCTCCAAAATTACAACAAAGAACCAACAATAAAATTGGCTATTGAATCTCAGGGGCTTTTTCACGGTTTTATTCGAATACATTAAAGAACGGCTGCTTTCAATGATGAATGTGTGTTCACATGTTGAAACGGTTGATTAAGTGAAAAATTCATAGTAAAACATGTTTTAACTGCAAATACCATGATTAATTTATGATGATGATGATGATAACAACGATGATGTAGGTCATCTCATTACTTTCAGCGAAAGCGGATGTTGTAGATTTATAATTTTTTATAGTTGCGATGGCTAATTATTGACAGTTGATGTTGTTTTATCTATATCTTACATAAGAAATGGGATTTCTCAGACATATCTTTTATTAAATAAAAAAAGGGCGTATCTCAAAAACGATGCGTCCTAGGCCATTTTTGTCTCTGGAGCCCTTTACAACTACGCTACTTGCTCACTAATCTGGTTTCATGTTGGCATTGACAACCAACCTTCTTTATCAACAAACAGATAATTAATAAGATTAGAGAATAATATTTTTTTGGTCAAATTTTTATTTCTACTGATGCTTGTGTTCTGTATTATTGCATCATACTTCCATATCGCTAGTGAAAAAGCGCTCTATCTCCATATAAGCTTTCAGATCTCTTTGGTTGTAGTTAATGGATTGAAAATGATAAAGAACAATAGTTAACTTAAATGTATAAATTTTTTTATCTTGAACTAATTCACCACGGAAGCTTGTACAGAAACTTGTAATGGTAATATCAAAACAGAATTATATAGTATATGAAAATTGCCATACGTTATGTAGTTAATTTCACTAAAGAATTTATGAAATGAAATAAGTAGCATGAAAGAAACCTTAAAAGAAATACCTTAAAGAGGACTAAAAATAAACGGTTTAGGTATTACGTAAAATTAACTTTTTAAAATGTCAAATCGTAGAGACTTCAAGAAACATTCAGGTATTCTTAATCTGATATATTGTCTTTTAAATATTGCACATTATTCTCATATTTTGGAAGGAAAGGAAAGGAAAGGAAAATTATACACCACTGTATAATTTTATGGATTGACATATCATTCAGTAAACATTTTCTAAACACTCAACCTAATTTTCTTAAGAATAACATTTTGAAAGATGAGAAAGATTAATAACTTTATTTAATGGGCTTTTTAATTACAATGTTTGATTTAAAAATCCTTAGTTGAGGAATGGCAATGTTTAAATAATTTTTTTAGTGAAGAGTTTATGATACAATTTTATATTGATACAATTTTTCTATTTTACCTGTTTTTTGTTTTGGACATCAGTAGCAGGTATCTTAAATTCTTTTAAATCTATACATAAAAAAATGTGCATTTAAAATTAAATACTTACAAAATTATTCTTATTCATACATTTTAACATTTTAAGATATTCATTACAGATGTCATGAGAAAACAGATTAGCTATTTTATGTTACAGCAGGGTTGTTTTACATTTTTATTTGTAGATGTTTACTTCCTAAATGTGTATAAATACACCTATTAATTTGTATTTTCTTATAGGGTTGTTCCATCGTGCTATACTAATGAGTGGTTCATCACACTGCCCATGGGCTTTAAGAGCTCCAGGTACAGTGGCAAAAAGAACAAAACAGTTAGCTTCTCTTGTTGGTTGTACAGCTGAACCATCAAAACATATGCTTGATTGTTTGCAACAGGTATCACCACAATTGATAATTGAAATGAATGATAAACTTAAGGTAAGTAGCTTAACTTACATTATTTATTAAAGTATTTAATATTACACTTTAATAAATAACGTACTCTGTAATTAAATAATAATGTAAGCTACAAATATCGCATGGAGATCTCATTTCCCATCTCTTGTATGGAGTTTGGAATCACATCAGTTTATACTAAAAAAAGTTTAAAATAATTTTAAATATAAAAAACATTTTCAGTTCAGTAGTTTGTAAAATGTATGCTGTAGAGTGAAATTAAATGGTTCACGTATGACCATACCTTTTTAACAAGAGTATTTTATTACATTTCAGTTCCAAATTGTTTAATCCATTTTTTTTAATGGAAAAAGTAGAACTTTTCTTTAGATTAAAGAAGAAAATGAAATCTTAAAGTAAATATAATGAGAAAAAAAGGGCCACAGAGAAACCATATTACTTACCTGAACTATTATATACTTCATAATAGTCTTATACTAATACTATGGTAAAGTGGTAACATCTGCTATCATTTACAAGGTTATAGATTATCCTGGTTAGACAAGGGGATTGTTTCAGATGCTACAAATCTACATACATCAACCCACCGGGCTGATGTATGTAGTGGTGAACGCGTCTTTGTAAATCAGCTGATGTCGAAGACAAGAGTTCCAACGTTCAAATCCTAGTAAAGGCAGTTACTTTTATACAGATTTGAATACTAGATTGCGAATACCGGTGTTCTTTGGTGGTTGGGTTTCAGTTAACCACACATTTCAGAAATGGTTGACCTGAGACTGTACAAGACTACGCTTCACTTACACTCATAGATATCATCCTCATTTATCTTCTGAAGTAATACCTTTTGGTGTCTCCTGGAGGCTAAACAGAAAAAAAATCTACATACATCATCTCTAATAAGTATGTAGTGTGGCCGAAAAATTCTTAACAAATCTCAAAAAGAAAAGAAAGTGAGTATAAAAAGAAAAAAACAGTCTTATAGTCTATAAAGCCAGGCATGTGGTTATTAAAGTCATCTGGTTACTATTTCTGAGATTGTTAATTGATGTTAATGGAATTTTAATAACAAGATGTTATTGTTAATGTGGTGTTGAAATTTAATTAATGTTAACTATCTTTGAATAGATTTGAACTTTAATCTCACAACACCATTTAGTTAATTTTTTTCTTTATCGTTCTACCAAATTATTTATTTCATAAGAAAACAAATATTAGATTTTGATTCATAATTTTATTTAGTTTTATTTAATCCTATGTATTCTTTTATAAAATTAGGAATGGGATGTGGATCCAATAATTGTTTTTACTCCAGTAGTAGAACCAAAAGGCACTGAAGGTGCATTTTTAACTGTGAATCCTCGAACTGTTAAGACATCTATTCCGATGCTGACTGGAATAACAAAAGATGAAGGGGGATTAAGACGAGCATGTAAGTTTAAGAATTTATTTAATTCAGAAGACATGTTTGCACTTTATTAACAAATTTATAAGAAGCGTTTATTTTGGATGCTGTTTTAGATTATAAAAATATAAATAACTATCCTGAAGGCTGATTTGATCTTTAGACTAGCATTAGCATTATACAAAGCCTAGATGTATTGCTGAGGTATACTAAACTAATAGTTATTAGTAGGGCTAATATTTTTCAACTTGGAAAGCATATTTGAAGTTTTACAAAATACATATTATTACAGTTCAGTCAATATCCTAGAATCACTGAAAAAATACTAAACAATTATGCATACAGGCTCACAGCAAAATCGTTTAATCCAGTATTAATGTAAGTAGGACCTGTTCCAGACATGGAAAACCATAACATGTTCCTGGCATTCCAGTCAGAACTGATGTATAAATATTATAAATTCAAATTTATTATTTATTAACATACATTCTAATATTATGTATAACTCAATAAAATATAATATTTTTGGTAGTTGTATGTTACCTTAAAATGTAATTTGTTACTTTATACATGTGGTATTAAAAATTTCTCTTAAGGCTGTGATGTATATAAAGCACCTGAGACACAAAGATCAGAATTGCCATCTCTGAGAATGACAATGTTCACTGTAAGCCAGCCCTTATGATGAAAAAATTGGAGTCGCAATCTGAGTATATGATCTTGTTCTTAATATAGCTTGTCAGATTTCCCAATCACAATTATTTTGGTTGTAATATCTAGTGAACATTGAAAATAATGTTAAGAAAGAAATCAGTCGCTTATGTTTTTGAGAATAACATTTTTCATTTAAACTTTTTTTTTTAAATTCTGTTACTTATATTCTTTCTTTCAAGATTTAATGGAATTTCTTTGAAAGATATAAAACATTAAAATAGAAAGTTCAGCTGCTCCAGTGTGTATTGAATATTAAGGTGATATTTATAATACATTATGAGATACTGAACTATATAGCTCCTAGTCATTAACCAATTTTTTATTTATTAAATTGCTAAAGAAACAATATCAGTTTTAAATTTATGTTTAGGATGGAATTTAATGCTATATTATCAAACTAATTTTTTTATATTTAAAGAATGAATTGTATAAATGGTTATAGAGAGATGGTCAGTAACAGAAATGGATGTGAAAATGAAAGTAGCAAGAGAGAACTCAAAACATTTAAAAAATAAAATATTAAAACTAGTTGCACATTTTCATTTGAGCATTTTGTTTCATAAATTCTTTCGAATTCAGTATAGATTTTTTTATGAATTTTTTGTTAATCTTTTCAAAACTAAAAGTGAATTCCAGTATCTAATTGCAATTTGCTTGATTGAGACATGTGGATTCCAGGTTAGTGTAGTGGTTAAACTTATCATCACAAAATCAGCTGATTTTCAAAGTCACGAGTTCTAAGGTTTGAATCCTTGTAAAGGCAGTTGCTTTTATATGGATTTGAATACTAGACTATGGATACCGGTGTTCTTTGGTGGTTGGGTTTCAATTAATCACACATCTCAGGAGTGGTTGGCCTGAGTCTGTTCAAGACTACACATTTAATGGTGCATTTACACTTACATGCCAGATTACTGTCAGATGCCTTGTCATCTCTGCAGATTACTGTTGACATCATGTCACTGTGCTATTACTCTGTAACCTGGTATACATAATTTAATAAATAATCTTCTCAAGTTGAACAAAGATCAATTTACAAAATTGAATAGTCAGTTATTATTGTTTTTGGACAAAACATTACGCACAGTTTGAATTACTTTGTAAATTACAAAGATGTTATTACTTTGTGGATTTGAATTTTGTTCTAGGTAAAGTCACTTTCACTATTGTCATAACAAGTATTCACACTGATAGATACATCATGAAGAATTTTCTAATTTTATACAAAATCAGATATAAGGTTTCCAGGAATAGTTTTCTAGGCAATCTATATTCCACTTGAAGAGCAAACAATAATATATTTTAAAAAGGAAATTTAACATTACTGTAGCAATCATTAGGAAATTGATCTCTTTCTACAGAAATACTAAAGATAAAACTAATTCAACGATGGATTGGGTATCGATAAATTGATTTAAGGTAATAATTGCAATTTGGGGTATGTAGACGAAGCTAAATTGAAAGTTGAAACCAGAATGGGAAATCTGGTGTGGCCAAACATTCTTTGAAAAATGTTCATAACATAAGTTCATTAGAATGAAAAGTTAATTTATAAAAACAATTATAAATTTAAAACATATAAAACCCACATAAAACATTAATACGTGAATGAATAAAAGGAAATTAATAATGTTTGGGGATTAAAGTTAATAAATTTGGAGATGTTAAGAAAATTTATTATAGAATAACATCAAGAAGCTTATATTTAATATACTCTTGGAATTTTAATATATTTTTCTTCAGCAGAATTTTTTTATAATAAATCATAGATTGTTGTATAAAGAGTACATTTAACGTAACTTTTCACTTTTGACTTGGAACAGCGTAAAGTGATATTGTATTATTTTGTAATTTAGTTTTTTATTTTTATAAACACTGAAGTGCTCTTATTGTAGGATTGGTGAGTAGTGACTTTTTCTTTTATTTATTAATTTATTTTGTTTATAATTTTTAATATTAATTTTTGTTTTTTAAGCATCGTTTTAAAATTTAAAATTTATTTTTTTACTTTTATTAATTTCCTTTCATCTACTGATGTCAGTTGTATAACTACGGAAATGTTATTTTAATTTTTTGTGAATTGCTTTAAAGCATTTTTTCTTTCTAATTCTATATTCATTTTGTTAAAAATTGATATAATAACAGAAGTTTATTAAAAAAAATCATTAAAAACAATTATGAAAGCTATCCCAAATTTAATTTCAGTTGGCTGGTAAACAAAACAAAATTAAGAAAAAGATTTACTATATATAAATTTATTTACCTACAATCAGGCAGTATTAACTTGGTCTGGAATTTTACTGTAGAGAAATAATTTTATTAGAGATATCATTGATGGCAAATTCAAAGTCAACAAGACTTATTAAAGGTGAGAAAAACACTCTTACTGTGGAATAAAACAAGTACTTGGATAAAGCATGGAAAAATAGCTTAATCATCATATAACAATAAAAAAATCTTTAAAAATCAAGACTTAAACATTATTCTGGCTATTTTATTATATACAAGTTATCTACATAAATAGTCATGAGATTTTCAACTACTAGTCACCACATTCAGGTACTTATTGTATTTTAACTGCATCAGACAACACTGGAGTCAAAGTATCCAGCAAGTTATTAACCCCATCATAGATTTGAAAATTTTGGATATTCAGCCAAACCTTTCATGGTAAAGATATAAGTTGTAGTGGGGTTTTAAAAGTTCCACATTTACTGCTTAGTTAAAAACTCTGTGTAAACTGCCGAGTGGGTATGTGCTGTCATGCAGAGAGACATCAGCTTTTGTGAGCATTCCATATATTTATTTTAGATTGATCTCTGAAATGTGTTTGGTATTGAAAGTAAACTTTTGATGTTACTATAATCTGATATTCCATGAATTCTGTCTGCAAAATCGATAAACTCTGCAAAATAATTTTCTCTACAAATGCCATTCTTTCCATCCCTTTCCAAGCATATTTTTGATCGCTTTTAGAATTCTTGATACAGTCTCCATAAGCATTGTCATTTACAATGTTATAATAATCATAACCATATACCAGAAACATAACTCATGATTGGAGTGGTAAAATGTCTTTTACTTTGAAAAAAGCAAATCATGGTACGAAGGAACATTTGGCAAGAGTGACAGTGTTTTGTCACTCTTTTTTTTTTAAAGCAATTCTTTTAATAACTATACTTCTCTGTACCAGTACAAATTAATTTATATTTAATAGATCAACTGTAAGTACAGAACAAGTGAAATAAGATGACTTACCTTATTTCATTACATAACTGAAGTGCTTTTGCGAATTTGAATCATGTCATCAGCTGTATAAATTATATAATATTACAAAACCATTAAAACCTTGCAATCCATGACAACATACTGTCCATTCACTTATAATTTTATGTTAAAAATATTTTTAAGGAAATTAAATTTTTTTTTTAATTTTCAAATTAAATTTAACTTATCATACTTTAAAACCATATTAAACCCTTTTATTTAAATTAAAAAATTTTAAATTATAATTATACTTTACTCAGTAAAGTAAAATCAGTGAAATGGTTAGTATATGATTTTGCTTTGCTTAAGTTTTTTTTTTATTTTAAAAGTTTTAATTTTTAATTATGTAATTATAAGTGAATATATAATTATATATATATATATATATATATATATATATATATATATATATATATATATATATATATATAATTATAAAATTATTTATATATATATATATATATATATATATAATTATAAAATTATAAGTGAATGGGCGGTGTGTTGTCACGGACTGCAAGATACTGATGGTTTTGTAATATTATATAATGTGTGCAGCGAATGATGCGATTCAAATTTGCAAAAGGGCTTCTGTTATATAATGAAATAAGGTATGATTTACCTTATTTCAATTGTTCTGTAGACTTGATTTATTAAATATAAATTAATACACACACACACACACACACACACACACATATATATATATATATATGTTTGTTCTATGTTTTTTTTTTTTTTAACTGAATTTTTACGGGCATCGACTGCTAAGGTCATTAGCCCTCGTCACATTCTTTAAAAGAAATTGTTATCTCCATCAGGATCGTCATATGTAAGGGTGTAAAGGGCCCTCACATTTTATTTAAAAACACAAACTTCACAATAAACATTAAAACATGAAAGACAAGGACAATCACAAACACTTACGGGGTGTAAAGGGCCCCAATATTAAAATTTGAGATAGGTTCTCAAAAGACCATGAAATTAAAATTAAAATTAAACTTATCAATACCATATCTTTCTTTCTTTCTTCTATGAAGTCTCATTTATAGTTTGTTTAAGCACCCTCGGGGTGACCAGAACCGCCGTTGAGCAGTATATCAGTCGTGCCAGGGTGCCGTGGCAGTTGAATCCTTCTTATATCAGGCCATAGGCATGCACGGCGTACACCCATAGCCTTGCGCCCTCAATCCACCTTTGAGGGTCCCCCATGCCATCATCGGACACACCCTGACTCACTGCTCTTGAATGCAGGTGAGCCAAAATGGCCTAAGCAAGAGGGCTACCTCCCGTCACTATACGTGCCACGCTTCGAGACTTCCTTATATGTATATATAAAACTACCGCTTAGAGTATCTTTTACCACAGCTTTAAACTTCCATTTTATAGACTTTTAAGAAGTCCACTGGCGTGTAAAAATGCAACTATATTTTCTTCATTTCCATTATCCAGATCAGCACTAATATTATTTGTAAGACGGAACCTCTTTCTGAGGTCATCATATATGGTACACTCTTCTATTAGATGCCTGATTGTCAGTGTTTTATTACAAACACCGCACATTGGTCTCACTTCGCCGGTTAACAAATATAAATTTGTTAAACGCGTGTGGCCGATTCTAAGTCTGGTCACCGCTACTTGTTCACGGCGAGTCAACTTAAAGTCGCTTTTCCATTTATAAGGAGAAGTTTTAACCGAGTTTAATTTTGTATTTAAACTCCTCCATTCAGCGTTCCACTTGTTTCTTACTATGTTTGTTAGACGGTTTTTAACATCTGCCACTCTTACAAGAAATGCATCCAAGTCATCGCAGACTGTTGCCTTTCTGGCAGCTTCGTCTGCGATTTCATTACCTGTAATACCAGCATGCCCTGGAGTCCATACAAATACGCATCGCTGTCCTCGTTGTTTTAGTACGTATAAAATGGACAGGATGTTTGCAATTAGGACATCCTTAATGTTCTTGTTCCGAATTGCGACGAGTGCACTTAATGAATCGGAACATATTAGCACTCTCTCTTCGCAATAGTGTTCAGTGTAGCGAAGAGCTTGCTGAATTGCAGTGAGTTCTGCCGTGTAGACACTGGCCACATCTGGCAGTCTCCAAAAGTGGGCTTCTTCATTTACATATATCGAGCATCCAACACCATGTTCGGTTTTAGAACCGTCAGTATAAATTCTAATTCTAATATGTTCTTCGTAATTACTGACAGTTGCTAAAAATTCCTGCTGGATGATCACTGCTGGTTTCTTTTTTATTTCTCCTTGAGAGAGATCCAAACTTGTATTTACCGCTGGCAAGAGCCATGGCGGTATTTCTCTAGTAGAAATTGCTAGTGTCTCTGGTATAGCAATTTCATATTTTCTTCTTAATTCGTGTTACCTAATTCCGGTTGGTCTGGAATAGGTAGCACGATGTTCATATACTGCAGCCATAGGATGATTCGTAAACAATTTATTATTTATATGAGCAGGGAAAGCCCATACATTTGCTGCATATCTTAACAAAAGGATCTCTCTTCTATAATGTAGTGGCGTTATTCCGGCTTCAGACATCAGACTAGCCGCCGGACTTGTGCGGAAAGCGCCTGTTGCATATCTTATTCCGCTATTATGAACTACGTCTAACTTTCTTAAGTGCGACTTTCTAGCGGATGATTATACGATACATCCGTAGTCTAGTTTAGATTGAACCAATGCTTTATACAATCTCAATAATGTCTCTTTGTCTGAGCCCCAATTTAAATTCGATAAACATTTTATAATGTTTAGGGCTCTTTTGCATCTATCACTCAAGTCCTGTATATGTAATCCCCATGTAAGGGATTTATCCAATACTAGTCCTAAATATCTTACGCTATCTTTATATTGTATTGGATTATCGTCAATTGTCAACGCGGGACTTTGATGAGGAATTCTCTTCCTACAAAAGTGTACACAGCACGTTTTCTTTGGTGAGAATTGGAATCCGTTATTCCTTGCAACTTCATTTAGAGCATTGATCGCTCGTTGCAATTTGTACCTTACCATAGCAGTCTTGTTGCTGGCATACACAATTGCCAGATCATCAACATAGACGCTTTTGCTGATTTCTACTGGAATGGCTAGTATCAATTTATTAATGGCAATGGTAAACAAGGTACCGCTCAATGGCGAACCCTGCGGTATGCCATTTTCCAAGATTCTTTCACATGAATATTCATTGTTGACGCGTACTTGGAAGGTACGGTAATTCATGTAGTTGCTGAGCAGTATAGGCAGATTGCCACGAATGCCCCATTCATGTATCTGGAGCATTATACCATGACGCCAGGTCATATCGAAAGCCTTCTGAAGATCAAAGAAGACTGCGACACAATGTTTCCTTTTAATAAAGCTGTTATATATAATGTCCTCTAAGCTGATCATTTGATCAGTGGTAGAATGGTATTGCCGAAAACCTGCTTGATACGGTGATATCAGGTTTTCTTTTTCCAAAACCCAGACGAGTCGATTATTAATCATTTTTTCCAATATTTTTCCCATAGCACACGTCAAAGAAATAGGACGATAGCTATTGGGGTCTGTTAAATTTTTATTTTTCTTTGGTACTGGAACAACATGAGCTTTTTTCCACTGCTGCGGGTACGTTCCATCCCGCCATATTTTATTATAAAGTTCTAATAATCTGCGTTTTGCAGTGGTATTCAGCTGCCTGATCATATTATAATGGATTTCATCCGGACCAGCAGCTGTGTTACCTGCTTTTTCCAACGCTTTCGCGAATTCTTCCATTTTAAATGGTACATTATATGAGTAATTATACTCAGTTCTAAAATTTAGTAGACCTTCGAGTTCTTTTTTGGTTCGAAAACCTTCCTCGTAGTTGGCCGTTCTGCTGGCCTTTTCGAAGTGATTGGATAACAGCTCTGCAATTTCATATGGAGTGTCTTTTTATTTCATCTTCATCTTGAAGGCTAGTTATGGGAGCAAAATCATTACGCCCACAAATCGCCTTCATTTTCCTCCAAACATCTGATGCAGTAGTAGTTTTGTCGATGGATGACACGTATTGCTGCCAGGATCGTTTTTTCGAGTCTATCATAAGACGTTTTGCATACGCCCTGTATTTCCTAAAGGCAACAAGATTTTCAATGCTAGGACGCTTCTTAAAGGCGTTATACGCCCTTTTCTTTCTTTTTATAGCTTCACTTATTTCATCGTTCCACCATGGAACGGGTTTTGTCGTAAGTTTCCCAGATGTTTTGGGAATATATCTCGATGCCGATTCAATTATTGCATTTGTTATGGCGTCGACATCGTCTCCGATAACTCCAGTTGTTTCCGGGAGTATCGTTCTAGCTGTGAAGCTCGTCCAGTCTGCCTTTTCAAATAACCATCTTTTAGGGATGGGATATATTGTTCTTGTAACATCAGTTACAATTTGCACCGGGAAATGATCGCTTCCATGCAGATCGTCTATGACATGGAAGCTGTACCTCGGTGCTATCGATCCGCTTATAAGTGCAAGATCTATACAGGACGTCGATCCATCTCTGGCATTGAAAAAGGTTCCTGATCCGTCGTTTAAAACAATAAGTTCTGAATTCATCAGGAACCCTTCCAGTTCTCTTCCACGGGGATCTACTCGATCTGATCCCCAAAGAGAATTATGAGCATTAAAGTCACCCACCAGTAAAACAGGTGGGGGAAGCTCGGAAATTAGTCTTGCTATGTCATCCTTATTCCAATCAAAATACGGCAAGTATATGCTGCAGACAGTGACCTGGAGCGGACGCTTCATTCTAACGGCGACCGCTTGTAGGTTTGTGTTTAGAACAACCGCTTCGGTGGTAGCTCTAGTCGATGTTAATATAGCTACTCCACCTCTAACTCTTACATTTGGCGGTTGATCTCGCCGAAATATATCGAATCCTTTTAATTTAAAATTTTCATTTCGGCGGAAATGCGTTTCTTGCAGACATATACAAATCGGGTCTACGTCATGTACCAAGCGTTGGAGCTCATGGATGTTTGAAAAACATCCATTGATGTTCCATTGTACAATCGACTCGCTAATTTTTAATTAAATTATTGCCTGGGTTTGCCTTTCGGTCATCCTTTTTTTCTTTTCTTCTCCATATTGCGAACGGCATCGTGTTCGCGGAGAACGTCGTCGCCGGTGTAGCTTCCGGTCTCCGAATCGGAGACCATCGAAGCCGCCGACGACGACGGGCATGGATCGGCGCCGGTTTCTGGCGCCGATTGAGAGGCGGCAACCTGGCCGCTCCCTAACACGGGGGGCGCACCGGTCACCGCCTGTGGGAGGGGGGACACTCGCCCCCCTGTGTGATTTTTTGTGGCCTCTGAGGCTTAGAGGCCACTTTAGTTGCAGGAGGCTTGGGATCCTCCATAACAGTCTCTGTAGGTATTATCGTTTTCTTGTCATCAAGAATCTCACTAAGACGGACTTGGCATTCTGCTTTGGCGTCCGTTTTCTTCAGAGCGAGAGCAGCTTTCGCTGTTTTATCTTCGGGAGGAGGCTGTACTAATATCTTTGGCTTTATTGGATCTTTAATATTGAAAGATTTCATTTTATTGTCAATAATTCTTTCAATCATGTTAGCCAAGTTCGGAGCAAGTTTACTGATGAGCTGACTTTCATCTACAGCAATTGGAGCAGGAGCAGGAACAGTAGCCGCAGCTTGAGCATAAGATGTTGTTGCTCTGGGTTTGCGGGCGTTAACAATCTTTTTGGCTTCGATGTAGCTGACTTTCTGCAGAGTTTTAACTTCCTGCACAGCTACTTCTTCTTTGTAGACAGGACAATTCCTGGATCTACATGAATGCTGTTCCTTGCAATTGATGCATGTATGGGGCTCTTTACACGGCTCTCCCTCATGCACCTCTTCGCCGCACACGCATATTTGCGTTCTCTCACATTTGATGGCGGTGTGGCCAAAACGTTGGCACTTGAAGCATCGCATTGGTTGCGGGATAAATGCCCGCACATCCAATCGATGTATCCCTGCTCTAATCTTCTCCGGCAAGGTAGGCCGGTTAAATGTGAGAACATGAGAGGCTGAAGGTAGGACCTCGCCATTCCTCCTCATGTTCAATCGGCGACACTCTATGACTCCCTGCGTTGACAACTCCTCAACAATTTCTTGCTCCGTACAATTTAGAAGGACCCGACAGACGACCGCACCTCTTGAGGTGTTGAGCGTACCGTGGGGATCAACATGTACAGCCAGTTCTCCAATCTTTTTAAGCCCTAAAATCTTTTGAGACTGGACATCATTTACAGTCTCAACATGAAGTCCCATGAAGGTCTTCCTTATTTCTTTTACAGGGCCACCAGCGCATTTGGTTATCTCCCGAGCGATGAGAAAAGGACTCACCTTCGAAAAATTTCCATCCTCCTTGGTAATAACCAAATATTTAGGTTTCGGTGCATTATTGCTCTTGAAAAAAGCTTTTTCTAGCCTCAATCTCTATCCTTTTAGTTTCCGCACTTTTTCTCCGTTTTGCCTCAGGCGAAACGGCTGGTTCTAAACGAGGGTGTTTGCGTGAACCCTCTGCCACGTTTAATTGTTCAGTTTGCATGAACAATAAATCCCTTCTGTAGTAAGGCTAGCCGCCGGGGTACACCACCACTCCAGGGCTACCAACCCTGGAGGTCCGTTCCGGTACTCCGGTGGAACCGGCATATGTCCTGGCAGAGAGCGGATGCGCAGTCTCTGCACTGACTCCAGGCCCTTACACACCGAGGCTTTCAGGGCTCCCATGCTCCGAACAACATGGGCACCTTAACTACATGCTTGCCATCGCGGGGGGGATGTGGACAACAAAAGGTCTCCGTTACACCTGCAAATAACTTCGACCGTGGCCGCCACATCGCCAGCTCTAAGTTTGGTATATGTCCACTTCCTAATCCATAAATTGTTCATATCCTGCAGGTAGCCGAAAAATCCAATCCATGAGGGGACCTGAAGGTGGAAACAGGTCAAAAGAAAAGCATATCCGAGGAATTTACTCGGAGCCCCGTTAGCCAGCTATATGTATTGTACATAAGTACGACTGTTACTGCCCTGGACGTGGAACGTAGATGTTGTGTTCCGGACGTGGGGATTACCTACCTCAGGGCCACATGTTCTATGTTTTTATCAGCTGCTGCTTTACAAACATTAAAGAAATTGATGGCAGATAGATGTGATGAGATTTTGGATTGTTGGTACCTAATTTACAATCACAATATTAGTATCACAAACAAATCATTTTCAAGAGCCAGTCATTTTTGGAATTCAACTTGTATTTTAAATAAATTAGTATAAAATTAATATACAATCTATATTAGTAGGGAGAAACAAAGAATCAGTTAAGAATAAGCCAGAGCAATAGCACAGTGTTTGCCTCATTGTTTAAATATTAAATTACAAAAATAGATTGAATTTTAATGTTCTTATAAAGCTTAATTTACCACTGTGTTTGTGTACACTTTTACTAACATCTTTCTCATATTGCTGATGCAGAATGTAGCATGTAATTTGTATTTATTGCAGTTTTTCAGCTGACAGGAGGAGAAGAATTACGTTTATCACAGTTAGACAAAAGTTTTGATGAAATTGGTCCAATAACATTAGTTTTTGATGATACTGCCAAAAATCCTGTTGAAATTGCCAGAAAAGTAAGAAAGTTCTATTTTGGAGAAAAAAAAATAAACAAGGATAATCTCAAGAATTTAGTTGAAGTAAGTAAATTCTTAAAAACAATTATTGGTTCACAATAATAATGTGTAATAATTAGATTATTATCTGATACCTTTTGTTTACATTTTATATACAGATATCATGAAGTTCTCCCAGGACTTTCATAACCTATTCTACTTGTGAAAATAATGGAAAAAGTTCATATAAACTTATGTCCTTATTAAGATATACATTTATTCATAAATATACTCATGTAAACATTTATTCAACTTATCTTACACCAATTTGTTCAGAATTAAATTCTCTACAAGTTTTATTTAAATATTTTATGTGTTTATTACCGATTCAATAAAGTTATTACAAATCTAACATAAAAAATAGGGTTTTTCCCCCCAATTTATTGGTTTTCACCCCATATTTATAAAAAAAACTACTGCAGACATGGTTCTGGGAACTATTTTATTAAATTTTTCAGGTCAAAAACCATTAGAAATCACAAATTTCCTTAATTAATGTCCTAAAAATTTCAGTATGATGTCATTTCACCAGGGTAGCAAGTCCAGTGAAATCTTTCATTAGCCATAATTTGCAAACGAAGCTTTTTAGGATATATGTTTATATAAACTTTTTCCATTATTTTCACGAGTAGAAAAGGGTATGAAATTCCTGGGAGAACTTTGTGATACACTCAGTATATTTACATACTGAATGATTCAGGTGGAAAGGAAAATTTGGCAATTGATTCTAGAGTTTAAAATAAGGAAAAAAGTTCATACAACCGTGTGTTCGAAAACGCTTTGTTATCTAGTTACAGTTAGTGAAAACTTTAGACCGGATTTCAGTTTCCCCAGAGAAGTGAGGTCATACTGAAATTTTTAAGACATTATACAGGGGTAAACTTGATGTTTTCTTATGGTTTTGAGACAAAAAAATCAAATAAAACAAGTCCCAGAACTGTATCTCCCATAGTCTTTATGATATTCTATGTGAAATAGAAAAAATTTGATGATGAAAAAATGTTATTTTGGGTTTGAAGTAAAATAACTTGTTAAATAACTAATAAATGCTAAAATTTTATTATCCAAACTTGTAGCAAATTTAATTCTTAGAAAAACTGATATAGTAAATCCTATGAAAAACAAAAAAAAATCAAATTTTATTATTAAAAACGAAACAGAACAAAACTTAACAGAAAAATGTTATGAATTTGTAAAAATTAAAAAGTTTTTAGTACAATAAATTTTGATCTTTGAAAAATTAGGTTGGCAAAACTAGCTGTATGTTTCAAAATATATCTGAATACTGCTTATTGTTGTCATAAAATTGTGGTTGCATATTAGTAATAAACATTTAAGCTGTTGTTTTTTATATAATTTTGATTGTGTTTAATTATTTTTGAGAATCAAGTTATGCAGTGTATTTGTATTTGTTATACTTTTACAAGTTAACTCACATTTGGATCTGAATTAAAGATCCAATTCGATCTGAATTAAAAAAAAAGTGAAATTCCTTTATAAAAAATGCTGCATTTCTTCATTCATGCAGAATATGCTGATATGATTCTTGTGTACGGCTTTTGCGATGGATATGCTGCAGTTGCAGTGAAAGAATACCAATGTAGGTATCCTGAATGAGTAGTTCCAAACTGTAAAGCACTTTTTTAGAATTTTTAATAATATTCAAAAGAATGATACACTCTTCTGATGTATTTCAAACCTTAAAAAACTTGTTTTTCATCACCAAATTTTTTTGTTTTATATTGGACATCATGAAAACTATGTAAGATACAATTATTGGACCTGTTTTATTTGATTCTTCAGATCAAAAAACATAAGAAACCATCACCTTTACCTCTTATATAATGTCCTAAAAATTTCAGTATGACTTCATTTCACTACTAGCTGTAATTGGATAAAGTGTTTTAGAACACATGTATGAACATTTTCTATATTTCATGCTGTAGAATCAGTTCCAAATTATTTACCATTCCTTCTGAATCACTTCATGAATATATATATATATATATATATATATATAAAACGTTTTTCATAAATGTCATACATGTATCCTTATTTCACTAAGATTACACTATTAAGCTGTTTAACATTTTTTTGCACTTTTATAAATATAGAACCAAGCAAAGTTGCTTATTGATTATACTTGTAATGTCTTATATTCTAATTAAGAGATTTTTAAATTAATTTATTTTTATAGACATTTTTTCATGGTTTTTGATTTAACTTCTTTTTTTTGCTTAGAAGAATTTATTTCTTATATAATAGCAGTCAGCTGACTATCATGTTTTATTAATGGTATTCTATTCATATGGTTCAATGAAAGTGCTTAGT
This sequence comes from Lycorma delicatula, assembly GCF_047948215.1. Classification (NCBI taxonomy): domain Eukaryota; kingdom Metazoa; phylum Arthropoda; class Insecta; order Hemiptera; family Fulgoridae; genus Lycorma; species Lycorma delicatula. The sequence goes on along the minus strand of NC_134456.1, from coordinate 84,229,891 downwards.
CATTGCTCCACTGCAGGCTAAGTTAATTCTCTATTTGGCTAAGTCATTCCATTCTTAAATTAAAAATGTAAAACTATTAAAATTTTTTTTATTAGTTGTGTATGTCCAAGATTTTGATATATTGCTAAATCTCGCAAACTATCTTTAGAAAGGAGGTGTAGGTAGTGTCCAGTTTTGCTATATCCTTGTGAAGATATAAGCAAACAGACAAAACTCCAAACAATATATTAAGATACATAAAATATCCTCCTCTATGAATCATGAGACCTTGCCGTTGGTGAGGGGGCTTGAGTGCTCAGGGATACAGAGTAGCTGGACCGAAGGTGCAACCATATCGGAGAGGTATCTGTTGAGAGCCAGACTAAGGAATGATTCTGAAAGAGGGCAGCAGCTCTTTCAGTAGTTGTTAGGGGCGTGAGTCACAATGACTTAAACGGCCGTATCAACATCACTCAGTCCTCTGAGTACTGCGCAGCTGAAAGCAATGGAAAACTACAGCTGCTTTTTTTCCAAGAAAATGTGGCTCTCTGCATTTTCACATAGCAACAATGGAGGCGCCTTCCTTGGTAAAATATTCCGGAGGTAAAATAGTCCCCCGTTCGGATCTCCGGGTGGGGACTACTAAGGAAGGGGTCACCAGAAAATTAAAAAATAACATTCTACGAGTCGGAGCGTGGAATGTTAGAAGCTTAAAAAAGGTTGGTAGGCTAGAAAATTTAAAAAGGGAAATGGATAGGGTGAATGTGGATATAGTAGGAATTAGTGAGGTTCGGTGGGAAGAGGAAGGCGACTTTTGGTCAGGTGATTTTAGAGTAATTAACTCAGCGTCAAATAATGGGCAGGCAGGAGTAGGTTTCGTGATGAACAAGAAGATAGGGAGGAGAGTGGAGTATTTCAAAACGCATAGCGATAGAATCATTGTAATAAGGATAAAATCAAAACCTAAACCGACATCGATTGTTAACGTTTATATGCCTACAAGCGCCCATGATGATGATGAGGTAGAGTGTGTATACGAAGAGATTGATGAAGCAATTAAACACGTAAAGGGAGATGAAAATTTAATAATAGTTGGAGATTGGAATGCAAGCATTGGAAAAGGCAAGGAAGGAAATATAGTGGGTGAATACGGGCTGGGCAAAAGGAATGAAAGAGGGGACCGACTTATAGAGTTTTGCACGAAGTATAATTTAGTAATTGCCAACACCCAATTTAAAAATCATAATAGAAGAATATACACTTGGAAAAAGCCAGGCGATACTGGAAGGTATCAGATAGATTATATCATGGTTAAGCAAAGATTTAGAAATCAACTCGTTGACTGCAAAACTTACCCTGGAGCAGACATTGATAGCGACCATAATTTGGTGATAATGAAATGTAGATTGGGGTTTAAAAACCTGAAGAAAAGTTGTCAGATGAATCGGTGGAATTTAGAGAAGCTTGAGGAAGAGGAAGTAAAGAAGATTTTTGAGGAGGACATCGCAAGAGGTCTGAGTAAAAAAGATATGGTAGAAAATGTAGAAGAAGAATGGGAGAATGTTAAAAAGGAAATTCTTAAATCAGCAGAAGCAAACTTAGGCGGAATAAAGAGAACTGGTAGAAAACCTTGGGTTTCAGACGATATATTGCAGCTGATGGATGAACGTAGAAAATATAAGAATGCTAATGATGAAGAAAGTAAAAGGAACTATCGGCAATTAAGAAATGCTATAAATAGGAAATGCAAACTGGCGAAAGAAGAGTGAATTAAAGAAAAGTGTTCAGAAGTGGAAAGAGAAATGAACATTGGTAAAATTGACGGAGCATACAGGAAAGTTAAGGAAAGTTTTGGGGTACATAAATTAAAATCTAATAATGTGTTAAACAAAGATGGTACACCAATATATAATACGAAAGGTAAAGTCGATAGATGGGTGGAATATATTGAAGAGTTATACGGAGGAAATGAATTAGAAAATGGTGTTATAGAGGAAGAAGAGGAAGTTGAGGAGGATGAAATGGGAGAAACAATACTGAGATCTGAATTTAAGAGAGCATTAAAAGATTTAAATGGCAGAAAGGCTCCTGGAATAGACGGAATACCTGTAGAATTACTGCGCAGTGCAGGTGAGGAAGCGATTGATAGATTATACAAACTGGTGTGTAATATTTATGAAAAAGGGGAATTTCCGTCAGACTTCAAAAAAAGTGTTATAGTTATGATACCAAAGAAAGCAGGGGCAGATAAATGTGAAGAATACAGAACAATTAGTTTAACTAGTCATGCATCAAAAATCTTAACTAGAATTTTATACAGAAGAATTGAGAGGAGAGTGGAAGAAGTGTTAGGAGAAGACCAATTTGGTTTCAGGAAAAGTATAGGGACAAGGGAAGCAATTTTAGGCCTCAGATTAATAGTAGAAGGAAGATTAAAGAAAAACAAACCAACATACTTGGCGTTTATAGACCTAGAAAAGGCTTTCGATAACGTAGATTGGAATAAAATGTTCAGCATTTTAAAAAAATTAGGGTTCAAATACAGAGATAGAAGAACAATTGCTAACATGTACAGGAACCAAACAGCAACAATAACAATTGAAGAACATAAGAAAGAAGCCCTAATAAGAAAGGGAGTCCGACAAGGATGTTCCCTATCTCCGTTACTTTTTAATCTTTACATGGAACTAGCAGTTAATGATGTTAAAGAACAATTTAGATTCGGAGTAACAGTACAAGGTGAAAAGATAAAGATGCTACGATTTGCTGATGATATAGTAATTCTAGCCGAGAGTAAAAAGGATTTAGAAGAAACAATGAACGGCATAGATGAAGTCCTACGCAAGAACTACCGCATGAAAATAAACAAGAACAAAACAAAAGTAATGAAATGTAGTAGAAATAACAATGATGGACCACTGAATGTGAAAATAGGAGGAGAAAAGATTATGGAGGTAGAAGAATTTTGTTATTTGGGAAGTAAAATTACTAAAGATGGACGAAGCAGGAGCGATATAAAATGCCGAATAGCACAAGCTAAACGAGCCTTCAGTAAGAAATATAATTTGTTTACATCAAAAATTAATTTAAATCTCAGGAAAAGATTTTTGAAAGTGTATGTTTGGAGTGTCGCTTTATATGGAAGTGAAACTTGGACAATCGGAGTATCTGAGAAGAAAAGATTAGAAGCTTTTGAAATGTGGTGCTATAGGAGAATGTTAAAAATCAGATGGGTGGATAAAGTGACAAATGAAGAGGTATTGCGGCAAATAGATGAAGAAAGAAGCATTTGGAAGAATATAGTTAAAAGAAGAGACAGACTTATAGGCCACATACTAAGGCATCCTGGAATAGTCGCTTTAATATTGGAAGGACAGGTAGAAGGGAAAAATTGTGTAGGCAGGCCACGTTTGGAGTATGTAAAACAAATTGTTGGGGATGTAGGATGTAGAGGGTATACTGAAATGAAACGACTAGCACTAGATAGGGAATCTTGGAGAGCTGCATCAAACCAGTCAAATGACTGAAGACAAAAAAAAAAAACATAAAATATGTGCCTCCCAATGTGAAAATAGCTTCTGATGTAAAAAAGTGTATTTTCTTTTTAAATATTCAATCTGATAGTACTAGTTTTATGATAAATTAGTTGTTAGTTATTTTTAATGAGAGATGCAAAAGAAAATTTTCACCAAAAGTAGTGTGGTATATTTATTTGGTATGATGTTTTTCTGCAGATTATTTAAAATTATGTTTAACATTGAGTATAGCCTGACAAATGTAATTTAATTGAAACTGAAGAATTTTAATGGCTCAAATATTTTAAGCATTTTCTCAAAACATTACTTCAAATGATAATCATTGGTAAATATTCAAGATAAATTGTTTCAATTTTATAAAAATTATATTTTTTTAATAATGTGATTTTGAATAATGCCTCTAAGGAGGCTTGTGTTCCGCTGATTTTTTTGGGATAATATTTGTCATTCTGATTGTATGTACTCTGACAAATGATAGCAGAAGGCAGCTCAACAGAATTGATGATTGGTTACTGTCAATCTTTAAGCTGTATTATACAGCCTAATCCTTTAAACAAAATGGTTTAGAAGTTATCAGGGTGATGTAGCCACACTAAAGATGTTCGTTCAACATTATTTGCATTTGGAGGGTACCAGATTAATGCATGAGTATTTCATGCCATCTAAGGATTATGATGATACTGTTTGCATCTTGGGTAATTGTCTTACAAAATGCAACTTATTCTACCTGGTTGTGAACATTACCTGCATTACGTATCAAGACTAGTGCACATACTTGTATTTGGATAATGATGTGATTAAAGTTGAAAGGTTTTTCAAATTCTTACAATCAGTTAGATTTTTATTTGAGTTTTAATGTATGTTTTGTTACATTTCATTTTCTGGGAGCTTTTTATATTCTCTTTTGATTATTTTTTATTCACTTATACATACATATAAAACGATTTCTTGTTTGTGTTTAGGTTTTCTCCTTATTTTTTTCTTTATATCTAATTATATATTTATATTTTTTTATGAATAATTGGTTTTTATACCCATTTAATTTCATTAATCCTTGTTAGTGGAGTCCCATTGCAACTCCTTAATCTTGATTTTTATTTCACCACTTGAGTATGTCACTTTTATTTTATTTTAGGAATATTTTTCATTGGAATTTATTTTAAAATTATACATTTATTTTTAATTTATTATAAAATTAGCATTGAGCTGGATGATTTATTAAATAAATAATAATTTTCCTTGTTTGCTCATAAAATCAAAAAAAAAAAAAAAAAATATTTTTTTACCACTTCCGATGTGGTTTTTAACTTTGTTTTAGTCGTTATTGAAAAATTATTATTCTTGTTATGTTGTGAATGACATTTTTGCTTTTTTCACGGTATTCATCATTCTTTCTGTAACTACATCCTACGTCCTTGCTACTTGTTTTTATAAATTCCAGTCTTTGTGTTCCTGTACATTTTTTATCTTCTATTCATCCCTCATCATCAAATTAATTAAACCTTCCATGTCTTAACACAAGACTCAACAACCTAGTCCATCTCTGTACTTCTATACAAGATTCTTAATGTCCTTCTCTCCTCAGCGATTCATCTTAAGATTTTTATCTTCTATTCATCTTAAGCACATTTTACCAACATATATTATTTTCAACATTCTCCTGTAACACCGCGTTTAAAAGGCCTTAATTTTTTGTTTGTTTCTGCTTTTCCTATTGTCTGTGTTTCACTGTAGTAAAGTATTACTTACTAATACTTATGCTTATTAATATTTTTAAGAAAATCTTTATAACGCTTAAGTCTATACTGTATACTAGAGACTCATTTTCTGTATAAAAACTCTTCTCCCTTCTATCAATCTACTTTTGACAGCTGCCTCACTTCATCTTTCCTTTGTAGTTTTACTATTTCAATGAAAAAAATTGCTGTTGTATAATATTCTTTTATTTTAATATCTAATTCATCATTACCTGACTGTCACTTTTATCATTTTTCAATTTATTTTCAGATGAAATTTCTACACTAGCATAAAGCTATGAGATTCAGAGTTTTTTCTAGCGTTTAATTTTTATTTAGTATTTTTTTAGAATTCCCTCAGAAAACACAGTTGCATTTTCATTACTTCGTAATGTTTTCCATCACTTTTAGTTGCATAGTATTTTCAATCTAAAATGTGGTAGCTGTAAACTAGCTGTGCTAATGATATTTGATTATTAGCTCAACAGCTATTGGAAGGACCAGGGTGGGGGGAAGCACCTTTTCAGGAATTTTTTGTCCAGCTTCTTAGATCTTACCAATCATGTTGACATGCCTATCTTCTCAAAGATGTGCAGCAGTCTTCTGCATGAGGGGTATGTCAGCTTATTTACAGACAGCTGATACTAGCTGGCGACACAGTGCTTGTATCAGCTGCATGGCATTTTTTAAGTCTGCTGTCTCCCCATTAGGAATTACTCCTATAGAACAGAGATGCAGTTGTAGCCCATCTCTGACTATTTATTCTGATTACTATTCATTCCACTGTACTTGTGATCGTACTATTATTTTTCAATCCACCTGTTGCCAGCAGTTATTTCAGGGTTTGATGTATTTTCTTGATTTAACAACTCACGACACATTTACTGAATATAAATTTGAATTTTTTAATGTAATCAACAAAATAATAGATACATGTTTGTTTAGTATTTATTTCTCTATTTTTTTTGGCACTTGACAAATTCCCAGTACATGCATGATTTAGATGCTTTTTATTTTTTGTATTTGTTTCAAGAAAAAAGATTTCAAAAGATATGATTTAATTGTATTTAGAAAACATTTATAATTTGATTTATATCAATTACAAAGTGAGAGTAAAGGTTACCTCAAGGATTCATTTATAAAATTTTCCAGTGATTCATGTATTTTTTGAAAATGTCTATTAACCTTAGGTTTTCCTATAAGATTTAACTTTATCATAAAAGTTAACCAGTTGTAAAATGAACTCTATTATGTAGTCCAAGCTGATAAGGATCTTTTTTTGTATCTGTATGGTTGGTTTTAACACTTGTAAAAATTCTGACATCTTAAGTAAAATTCAATATCTGTAAGTAACTTATTAATAATAATTTATAAATTGCTAAAGTTAAATTGTTAAAGTTAATAATAATTTTGTGTGGAATGTAATACTGTATTTGATATGAACATGAAGGTTAATTAACGAATTGGTGAAATATTAAAGTAATAAATATTAGTGATATACAAATAATAGTAGAAAATAGATTTTGCATGTGCTACATAATTAGTTTATCATTAAGATATATGATTATGTATTTCTTCTAAATAATAAGTGAATTATAATTAGGCAGGTTTTTTGATATTTTCAAAAACAGTGTGTTAGTATATGGTTTATTTATTGATTTTTTATAAATGTGTTCTGTAGTTCTAACACATATATTAATCAATCAATCAATTTCATGTTTTTAAAATTTTACAAATTTCTGATGAAAGATTCACATACACACTATTACGAGGTTAACAAAAAATTATAGTAATAATGTAGGAAAAATTGCTTTAAATCATTTAAGGTAGTCAATCCCAACATTATTAATCAATTGCTGGCGTAGGCATCGTTACGTCTACATAAACTTACTCTTTGAATAAAAGGATGGAATCCTTTTATTGGAAGTAGTTTAATGGTATTATTACTTGGAAGTATATGGCATACTTCCATAAACTTTTTGAATAGTTATAGCTTTAGAACAAAGGATTGCAGAGATATGAACTGTACGTTAAATGAAAGAGAAACACATGTGCAAAAGCTAGCACATACATGTGTTTCCAGCACACGGAAGCAGCATGGGGGCATTAGTCATCATGTTTGTGGTGCAGAGGAAGGTTCAGTGTCTGTTGGGGCTTGCTATGTTTCAGTCGGTTACATGTGTTAAGTGTGAATACTGTTGTGTGTTCAATGAAGATCCCTGCATGAAAATAACATTTGGCGATGGGACAAATAACTCAAACAAACAGCCAGCCTACTGAAACAAACATGTCCAGGACGGCCATCAGTGTCTGAAGAAGTAATTGAAACAATGCGAACAAGTTTCTTGTGTAGCCCGAAGAAATTCATCTGGAAGTGTTCTAGACAGTTGGGCATTCCTAAAACAATTGTTTACAAAGTGTTAAAAAAAAGTTATGTTTCACTGCATATAAAACTAAGGTATTATAACAACTTTATACAGGACAAAATGAAACGATTTGATTTTGCTGTAGACATTCCTAATAGGTTAGAGCAGGATGATGATTTTTAAAAAAGTTCATTCTCAATGATGAAGCAATGTTTTGTGTTTGTGGACGAGTACATTAGCATAATGTTGTTAAACAATATGCTGTTGTTGAACAACAGTGTAAAAGTGAAAAAGTGAATGTAGGTGCGATTGGACGAGACAGAGTTTTTGTTCCTTCTTTTTTTTGCTGATAAAACAATAAAGGAGAACATCTTCTTGGATATGTTAGAAGGGTATGCCATACCCCAAATACTGAAGAATTCCACTTTCCAGTTAGATGGACCTCTTTCACATTTTGCCTCAACTGTGCAGGATTTTCTTAACGAAAAATTTCCTTAGCGATGGGTAGGATGAGAAGGGTGGATTGCCTGGTCCTCAGTCTCCACACCTTACCCCCCCCATGGATTATTGTTGGGGTTATGTGAAAACATAAGTGTATTTCATTCATCTTTAAAATCTGGAACATTTAAAAGAAAGGATCACTGAAGCTGTTTCTTCCATCACGCCAGGTATTCTCTGCCTTGTATGGCAAGAGGCTGAATATAGTCTTGATGTCTGCAGGGCAACTAAGGGATCACACATCAAAATTTACTGAACAGCTAAGAAACTTGGAGTGTTTCTCTTTCGTTTAACGTAGAATTCAGCTCTCTACTGTGCTTTGTTCCAAAACTATAACCATTTAAAACCACACACTATTATTTTACAGACACTATCTGTCTACATATATATTTAATATTATATAAAGTATAAATCACCAAAACACAGTAATTAGATAAGTTAAACTTACCGTATTAATTTCCAATAATTAATTTTCGCCATGTCCCGCATCTTCAGTTTTTATTGAACTCTATAACTACATTAAAATATATTCTTTTAATAATAATTTTTCATTTTATTCTAAATTGTATTTCTATTTTGAAATTATGAATTGTATAATGAGCATATATGTATATATATGATTTGAAAAAAAAATTACATGTATGTTCATAATACAATAAATTCAAAATTTCAAAACAGAAAAACAATTTAGAATAAAATGAGAAATTTTTAAAAGAATGTATTTTAATGTAGTTATAGAATTCAATACCAAATTAAAGATGTGGGACATGGAGAAAATCAATTATTGGAAGTTAATACAGTAAGTTTAACCTATCTAATTACTGTGTTTTAGCGATTTATATAACACATAATATTAAATTTATTAATACAGTGGTTTTTAGGATTGCCCCTAAATTAACTGGACTACAAAAAATTCATGAATTACATACCCCAATGCAACCATTAATCAATTTTAAATCTGCTCCCTTAATATATTATCTCCAAAATAATAGATAAAATTCTTAGGAATAAAACGAATTTACCTAATATGTTTAGTATAAAAATTGTTACGAATTAGTAAATAAATTAAATAGCTTAAATGTAAATAGTCACTAGAATAGTTAGTTATGACATAACTAACATATATCGTGGCATATCTATAGACCATACCATAAAAATAATTAAAAAAAAAATTCAAAAGTAACCAAGAAGATCCAAAATTTAAGATTTAAGATCCAAGATTAAAATTTATTTTATTATTAAATTTATTAAAGATATCATCACTATTATAAGAAATAAATGTAAGGTAAACTATTTTGAATTTAATAACAAATATTAAGCACAAAAACTATCTTGTTTAAGGGATTGCCACTATCAGCAATTATCTCAGAAATATATTTACAAGATTTTGAAAATAAATTAGTACACTGTATCATTCATACTCATAAAGTTTTAAATATAGACATGGTATATTGATGATATTCTTATTATATTAACCCAGTAATAAATAGTGAACTCCTGATAATATTAAATAAATTAAATTCTTATAATGAAAATTTAAAATTCACATTTGAAGTAGATAATAATAGGATGGTTAATTACTTAGATGTCAACATTGAAATAAACAAGGACAACCACTCCGAAACATCAGTATATAGAAAATCAACATCTAGTAATATAACAAATATTAAAAAATCACCCTTGGTTTCATAAAATCTTTTATTTTGTTTACCAATTAAAATATTGCTTAAAAGGATTTTTATTTTGTTTAGTGTTAACAGCAGCAGGTAAATTAATTGATTGCTTTATATAATCTCTCCCAGATTTTCTAAGGCCTGTGATACATTTAAATCACTGAAGGACAAAAGGTATAAAAGCTATTTTCTATGAGAGTAATTTTTTATCTGAGAGGCACTCCTTGCGGTGACAAAGTGAAGGTTAATATCAAATTAAGACTTAAAACCCCTAATTCGGTAAGTTACTAGTAAGTTTGGAGTCCCGTGCCAAAAACATCTGCTTGTTATTTTCAATTTTGAGAAAGACTTGTGTCTAATGGCATGTTCCCTACAATCTTTTTAGTTATAGCATCTAACATACAGCTTGAAAAATACAGAACTCCACAACAAAATACTGCAAAATATAATTTAAATATTTGTATGCATTTTTATAATTCTATTATTTTTTGGTAGAAAAGAATTGTTTTGTGTAAACATTATGAAGTATATTATTCTAAACATTTTTTCTAACATGATTTTTCTAGATGTATACAGATTGTTGGTTTACACAATGTTCTACATCTATAATAAGAATTCATGAAGGTCCAGCCTATTTGTATTTGTTCAATTACAGAGGTGCTCATTCTGTTACCGACAAGATAACTGGAGGAAATGGAGATTATGGTGAGATTTTAAAAATTGTATAGATACAATAAAATGCAAAGTGGGGACTGGAATACCAGGCTTAGGAAGTATGGGAAGGTTCAAAGGTATATAAGAATAGGAACTAGGCAAAACTTCCAGAATTTTGTATGAAGGTGATAAAAGTAATTACTTGTGTGCTATTATTGTAAACTCTTTCTTTTAAAAAGCATGCAAGAAGATATAGAGGTAAGGGACATGAGGTACAAGAAGGCATCAGGTAGACTAAATGTGGTTATTATTGTTAATATTTCAAAAACAGATTTTACATTGAAAAACTTACTCAGGAGTAGACATTTTATTTCAAATTACAACTGAAACATAGTTTACAAAACTTCATGACTGAGGAGAAATAGATAAGTTATAGACAAAATTAAAGAAAATTATGTAAAATTTAATTTCAAGTAATTACAAAATAATTTAATTTAATTTCAGTCTTCAAAATCACAGCTCTAGAAATTTCTATAATAGTAGATACTGTTGGTAGGGTAGGAAAGCCATACAAATGAGCAATTTTAGTAGTGATAAAGACCTATTAACTGTAAGTAGTGTTTTAATGAAAGCAGCAGATAGCATGATTTACTGTCTGCTGTTACTGTTGCGTAAGCTGATATGTGCATTATCATTACGTAGAAGTAGCCTCTCTAAACATCTAGTCCAGTTTCTGCTGTGCTCTGTAATCTCTATCCAGCTGGTAATGAAATCATAACATTTTTTACAGATATCACAATTTTCTTTTAATAAGCAAATTAAAATTAACTTATTGTTTCAGGATTTCAATAAAACTTCCTATCCCTGTTTTTTAAGAATCTTTAAATTTGAACAAGTTTGTATTCTTTCTTTTTAATAATATTTTAAATGGCATTGACTGCTATGGTGATTATTAGTCACTGATAAATGTCAATTTGGTGAAATCTGAAGCTATTACTGTTTAATTTACATGAGTTATAGAAGCCAGTTTATTAAATATGGCTTAGGTCATTAGAATTTTAACTTTTTACTTACTTTTCAACCTTCTGTTTCTTGGTTACTACTTTCAGAAATGTTACAGGTTTTGCAGAATCATGTGATAGTAACCAGGATGCATTTTACTATTCTGTAATTATGGTAATTAAATTACTGTTAATTTTTTATACTTTTTAAATTATTTATAATCTTATGCTCATTATAAATGTATTACAGACTGAAAAGTTATTATTTTGTCCCATAAATATAAATATCACAGCTAAAAATAATAATAGTATTCATTTTTCTTATAAATTTTTTATTATTAAGTTATCGAATGTTTGACATGACATCATTTTCTTAATATTTATTTTACTTTAGAAACATTATTATTTTAAAAATACCTGGCTATTTTAAAGTAAATTCATTAAGTAACAGATCATTTTCAATTCAGTTGTATTTAGGTATACGTAAAACAATCAAATCTTTTACTTGATTAATAGAATCAAGTAAATTTTCTTTTTTATAAGAAAAATTGTCAAATTCAAACTTTAAAAACTTGCCAAAATTATAATGCAGTATGGTCGTATTCATAAGATCTATGATGTTATCACATTTATATTCTTATTTCATTGTAGCATAGACTTGGGCTATATGGTAAATTACTCCAAATCTCCTGAGGAGCTCATAGTTTGTCTCTCAAGTTATATTTTCTTCTTTTTATTTTCTATCTTCCCTTTTCCTTAATTCCTTTTTTCCTGGTTAGGTAAATGCAGTTTACATCAACTCTATCAAAATGGGCTAGTTTATTGGCACTATACCTTGATATCAAATGTTTTATAAAGGAATATTTAGCAGTTAATATTTAATTGCTTATAAAGAGAATATAAAAAAGCAATTGTGAAAGAAGTGCCAGAAATGGCTATTTCTGTGTCTTTCCTACCTTCAACATTCTTTACTAAATATTATTTTATTACGAACCAAACTGATTACTGATGATAAAAAAATACTGATGATAAAAAAATGTACAATATTTAGTGTATGAAAATGTATATCTATAAATAAATCCAAATTAACATGTTAAACAAAGTTGTTTGGTTTATTTTGCAGGTGTATGTCATGGAGATGAGCTACAGTATCTCTTTCCCTTAAAATTGTATGTACCTAATAGAGAAAGTGTTACTGGTAAAGAAAAGAAAATTGTGGATGAAGTGGTGAATTTATGGACAAATTTTGCCATTCATGGGTAATTATAAATTTTCTATTAATCAAACTGCAAGCATGCATAATTATCAAAAACATAGTTTATATGCAAACTTTATTTATATTTTTACTTATGATTTAGGAAGTGGCTGTATTACTTTGAATGAACATATTTCTGTATTCTATTTGCTTCTGAAAAAGGATTTATAAAAGATATTTTGTGGTTCATTCAGTAGGTGATAATGAGATAAATTCAGGAACAGAGTTTGATTATGTTGAAAAATAATCTATTTAAGATGCAGTAATGCAATAAAGATGATACATATATTTAATTGGATATGTTTTTCTAAACAGTTAATCGACAAGTTTGTTGCAATCATGTGAATGCTTCTCCATCAACCAGTCCTTATTCTTCGACTAAGTATGATTCTTCATTACATTCTAACATTCTAAAATTTTTGCATTTTATCTTTATCAACTATTTGTACCTTAGTCTGTCATTAATAGGTAAAAAAAAAGTATAAATAAATCTTGAGTGTTTTAAATAAGCAATTCTTTGAGTTGAGTTGAGAGCCTGTGACTGAAGACCCTTTAGGACACAGTTTTGAAATATCATTATCTATTGTAATATAAATTCTTTGAAATACAAATACATTGTTGCTGCAAAAGCAGTGTCATTAATAATCATATTTTGTATGCCAGTGGTTTCACATAAGCATATTGACGTGAAAAATAAGTGTTTAATGCATTAGAGTACTTAGATTAAATGTTTAACCTTTAATGTAATTAAATTTTTTGTTAAAGAACAGGTTTAACCATTGTTTAATTCAACTGTAGTTTCTATTTTTTAATGTATGTTATGCAATATCTTCTAAGTTAGTATACCGACTTTGATATATTTTTTTTTAATTGAAAGAGGATCCTTTCAGAATGTCCCATGTAAATTATAACCAAATCTTATGAAAAATACCAAAAAGCGAAAGGCTCGACATCCTTAGCCGCCGACTGCTTGCACCAGTACTGTGTTGCTCTGTTCCTAGTATGACTAGGTTATTAATAATAACAGTCATATTATGAACTCCATATAAATATTAAACCTAAATTTAATATTTATATATATAAAAAGGTGAAAAAGTGTATTATCCCTAATTGCAAAATTATAATATAAATATTTATATTATTTAATTTTTTTTTTTTTTGTCTTCAGTCATTTGACTGGTTTGATGCAGCTCTCCAAGATTCCCTATCTAGTCCTAGTCGTTTCATTTCAGTATACCCTCTACATCCTACATCCCCAACAACTTGTTTTACATATTCCAAACGTGGCCTGCCTACACATATTTTTCCTTCTACCTGTCCTTCCAATATTAAAGCGACTATTCCAGGATGCCTTAGTATGTGGCCTATAAGTCTGTCTCTTCTTTTAACTATATTTTTCCAAATGCTTCTTTCTTCATCTATTTGCCGCAATACCTCTTCATTTGTCACTTTATCCACCCATCTGATTTTTAACATTCTCCTATAGCACCACATTTCAAAAGCTTCTAATCTTTTCTTCTCAGATACTCCGATTGTCCAAGTTTCACTTCCATATAAAGCGACACTCCAAACATACACTTTCAAAAATCTTTTCCTGACATTTAAATTAATTTTTGATGTAAACAAATTATATTTCTTACTGAAGGCTCGTTTAGCTTGTGCTATTCGGCATTTTATATCGCTCCTGCTTCGTCCATCTTTAGTAATTTTACTTCCCAAATAACAAAATTCTTCTACCTCCATAATCTTTTCTCCTCCTATTTTCACATTCAGTGGTCCATCTTTGTTATTTCTACTACATTTCATTACTTTTGTTTTGTTCTTGTTTATTTTCATGCGATAGTTCTTGCGTAGGACTTCATCTATGCCGTTCATTGTTTCTTCTAAATCCTTTTTACTCTCGGCTAGAATTACTATATCATCAGCAAATCGTAGCATCTTTATCTTTTCACCTTGTACTGTTACTCCGAATCTAAATTGTTCTTTAACATCATTAACTGCTAGTTCCATGTAAAGATTAAAAAGTAACGGAGATAGGGAACATCCTTGTCGGACTCCCTTTCTTATTAGGGCTTCTTTCTTATGTTCTTCAATTGTTATTGTTGCTGTTTGGTTCCTGTACATGTTAGCAATTGTTCTTCTATCTCTGTATTTGAACCCTAATTTTTTTAAAATGCTGAACATTTTATTCCAATCTACGTTATCGAAAGCCTTTTCTAGGTCTATAAATGCCAAGTATGTTAGTTTGTTTTTCTTTAATCTTCCTTCTACTATTAATCTGAGGCCTAAAATTGCTTCCCTTGTCCCTATACTTTTCCTGAAACCAAATTGGTCTTCTCCTAATACTTCTTCCACTCTCCTCTCAATTCTTCTGTATAAAATTCTAGTTAAGATTTTTGATGCATGACTAGTTAAACTAATTGTTCTATATTCTTCACATTTATCTGCCCCTGCTTTCTTTGGTATCATAACTATAACACTTTTTTTGAAGTCTGACGGAAATTCCCCTTTTTCATAAATATTACACACCAGTTTGTATAATCTATCAATCGCTTCCTCACCTGCACTGCGCAGTAATTCTACAGGTATTCCGTCTATTCCAGGAGCCTTTCTGCCATTTAAATCTTTTAATGCTCTCTTAAATTCAGATCTCAGTATTGTTTCTCCCATTTCATCCTCCTCAACTTCCTCTTCTTCCTCTATAACACCATTTTCTAATTCATTTCCTCCGTATAATTCTTCAATATATTCCACCCATCTATCGACTTTACCTTTCGTATTATATATTGGTGTACCATCTTTGTTTAACACATTATTAGATTTTAATTTATGTACCCCAAAATTTTCCTTAACTTTCCTGTATGCTCCGTCTATTTTACCAATGTTCATTTCTCTTTCCACTTCTGAACACTTTTCTTTAATCCACTCTTCTTTCGCCAGTTTGCACTTCCTATTTATAGCATTTCTTAATTGCCGATAGTTCCTTTTACTTTCTTCATCATTAGCATTCTTATATTTTCTACGTTCATCCATCAGCTGCAATATATCGTCTGAAACCCAAGGTTTTCTACCAGTTCTCTTTATTCCGCCTAAGTTTGCTTCTGCTGATTTAAGAATTTCCTTTTTAACATTCTCCCATTCTTCTTCTACATTTTTTAATTATTTAATTATAAATTCTAATTTTGCAATATCAAACAGTCATATAACAAGTTCCCAACCAACATCACCGTTTATGAAGCAAGTTAAATATTATAATTTTGCACTATGGTTATTATAAAGAAGTTTTTAACTGGGTACTCGCAAACTTTGTCCAAATGTCTACTCGCAATAATGAATCTATAAATTTGATAGATTACACACCACTCCTCATCATGTGGTCTAATAACATATCTAGGCCAAAAGCACATATCTAGGGCAATAACATATAATAACATATAAGAAATGGCTATTTCTTATATGTTATATATGTATAACATATATCTTATATGATATATGTTATTTTAACATATAACATATAATATAGGGCAATAACATATCTAGGGCAAAAGGGACATAAGTTTGCCCCTTGGCAAAATTTTTCTTGCCGAGGTGTATCACTGCTCTGTCAAGAGTTGTATCCTGCAGTTTGTGAACAGTTACAGCCCGGCTTAATATTTGAGGTAGCATTCTGTGCTTGACATTTCTGAATCTGTATTCCTTTGTTGCTTGGAATGTTGTACAAACTGATGAAATGGCTATGTAACCGTCAACATATTCCATTCTAAGACTGATAGTCATGTCATCAAATTTTATGAGTACAGTTCCGGTAACTCTCCTTCCTCAAATATCAAACTGAGGCAGTGAGAACTTGCTCTTGCGTTTTGTTTGACAAATGTTTGTGTATTAAACTGACATGATGAGCATTACTCTCTAAGACTTTCATTTTGTAAGAATTGACTGTTGTACATACGTTCTCATTTGTGAAAATCTACATTCTCGTTATTGAGAAGTCTCTGTGGAAATATTCATGGCATTTCTTTCTCTTTTTCTTTACCCATATTTTAATTATATGTATAATATATAAAAAACACAATTATTTTTTAAATCCATAAGTTAAAAAAAAACCTATGATAGTACTGATAATAGAAGGTTTTACTACAATTTAAAATTAATCTACAAAAATATAACACAACAATAAAATGTGACAAAAAAAGAATTCTTTGTAGATGCTTAGGTACATACATATATTATCACCAACTATATGTGCTTTAGCAAACTCAAGATGAGGTATGATCGTGAGACTCTTATATGGTCTTGAGATCACATTTAGTTTTTACTTTAGTTAAATAAAAATATAATTATTTGTAACTTTTTAGTACTATTATTTGTTGAAGTTGGTTTTAAAGTAAAGTAATGGTAATTAAGAAATTACTTTTTTTGGGGCAAAAAACGATTTCTCGTTATCACCTGATTAAAATAATAACAAGAGGCTTCTTCTCAAACATTAAAATACTTAGTGCAAAAATATAATTTTAATATGGTTAAGACTATAATGAAAACTAAGATAATAATAGGAATAAAATTGAAACAGTAAAAGAAATGCAACAATTAGGATAACACATGAAACATGAATAACAAGGTAATATAAAAATTTTGATGGGTTAAATAAGTAATAACACCTGGTCCAGTACATTCTTATC